>NC_056660.1:178552688-178866534 GCF_018350195.1 Panthera tigris | reverse complement strand
TGGATGTTGGAAGAGTTATTTTAACATTCTGAGCCCAGGGGATGCTTCAATGAGATAGATGCTAAGGCTGGAGGAGTGCCAGTGACTTTACTGAACTTTCCACATCTGTGGACTCTCCATCCTTCAGTCCTGTCAAAATAGCCCTCACCCTACAGGAGGTGAGGACCAGCTGGGAAAAGGATGGCTCCCAGGCAATAGCAGGGCTACAAGATCATGGGTGAATGGGAGGCATGGAGGCCACTGAGGAGATGAGTGTTGCTGGGTACAGATGATTGGGGTGTCCAACCCAGGGTGGGCATTAGCATATACTTGAGCATTCATGAGTGAGGGAACAGCTGAACAGACCACCCCCACATTTACATTTGTTTCCATTTTGAGGAGAGATTTTTTTTTTATATACTAAACACCACTTAAATCTGATCATGATGATGTTGTAATTAATAGTTAATATGTATTCACCACTTACTTTGTTTTGTGTCAGGTGCTTTGCTAGACCCAAAACATGCATTATTTCATTCAATTCTCTCAACAACTCTGGGGTAGGTAATTCTATTACCCCTTTGTACAGATGAGAGATTAAGGTACTTGCCTAAGGCTGTGCCGCTGGCCAGTGGAGAACCTGAGATTCCCAGGGAGGTAGCCTGAGGACACAGCCTGTGCTCTTAATCACTGAGCTAATCTCCTATGAGAATCAGTGTTTTAGCAGTACAATTTGGGTAGCGCTCTACAATCTTGTACAAAGGGCTGCAGCCCTAACTTTATTTCACATGACCCCATAAAAACAAATATCAGAATACATGCCCAGGTTCCAAACAGAGGGTTGATGGCATACTGTTCTAGAAATGGCCACAATTGCCCTACTTAATCAATTATATGTGGTATATTTATACACTGTATGGTACAAAGTTCTCTAGTGTATACCTATATCAAATACATAAAGCAGTACAAAAACCAATCACATACATTTAATCATGTTTTATTTACTTTGGTGCTCCTGGGAGAAGCTTAGCTGTGCTGAGGGAAGGCTGGGGACTTTGAGGAAACAGGTGGAAGGATCCTGGGAGAAGGTCTGAGGCCACAAGCCAAAAAAGGTCCCCAAGAGAGGGGAGTTGCCATTTAAGATAGATTTCCTAACTGACAGAAGAGAACATGCTCTGAAAACATGAAAGCTGTCAGAGAATGAAATTACTGGGTGACAGGGAGTGAGGACTGCCAGACAGAAATTCTCCAGGTAATGACATGGGTGCAGATGACAGGGGCCTCTAACTGTGTGAATCACTATAAGCAAAGGTGTCCCGGAAACTTTTTTTTTTTTTAAGTCTCTCTACAGCATTCACATCTCAGACAAAAATTGTGTGACAACATATATTTAATGTGTGTTTGTTTTGTGTTTTTTGGTCTCTGGATCCCTAAAAACAAAGTTAGCACACTCAAAACGTAAATTTTATTTTAAAGTGTGTTTCTTTATTTTTTAAAGAGAGGGAGGGAGCAAGAGAGAGAGAGAGAGAGAGAGAGGAGGGGGGAGAGAGAGAGAATGAGCAGGAGGGGCAGAGGCAGAGAGGAGAGAGAGAGAATCCAAGCAGGCTCCACACTGTCAGCACAAAGCCAGACACAGGGCTCAAACTCACGAACCATGAGATCATGACCTGAGCTGAAACCAAGAGTCAAATCCTTAACTGACTGAGCCACCCAGGCACCTTCAAAACACAAATTTAAAGAGAAAAGAAAAAAGAAAGAAAGCATCTTGGAATATTGTTTTTCATTTTACTACTCCAAAGCTCCTAGGGATCTTCCTGGTTTGAACCTCAATTATGGAAATTCTCATTTGTATTACATGATTTATTTAAAACCCTGTCTTTCCAAGAGAATAAAATCCAGGTTTTGAAGCACCTCTCAAAACAATTTATTCTTCTCCACTGACTAACCGCTTTGGCCAGCAATCGTAAATTTACAGTACTTTATGCCAAAGCAAAACACTCTAATAACTTAATCAAACATTTAAAATCCAGCTCACAGTCATATAACACACAGAAGCAGTGCTCTCAGCTCTCTTGTTAAAGGTCAATTACCATTTTCATTCCAAACCTCCACATCTTGGAGAAGCCCAAAACACACACACACACACACACATGTGCACACACACACACACACACACACACACTCACCCCAGAGAGGCAGAGCGAGAGAGACACAAGCATTTTGAGATTGAAACTTTGGCTGACATATTCCCAGACTTACAGCGCTCTACTTGTTATACTTTGAAATTAGAAGACCAATCTTTCAGATAGATCTCTACTTCCCACAAAATATTATAATATAAAGAAAGAGAATAAAACAAATGAACCAAAAAGTATTAATTCTTTTGATCTTCAAGGCATTCAGGGAAAGAAGTGGGTACAATCTAACCCAGCTATGTTGCTGTGCCCCCACATGATGATAGAAATAATCATGACAATTTGCTTTGTTTTGTCTGCCTTTTTAGAGTACTTTAGCAGATACATATTTTCTGACAACAGCCTTACTCTTATCAGACAGAAAATACTATTAAGCTCATTTTCCATATGAGAAAACATGCTTTGATGATTTTTAATGGGAAAATAAGAACAGGAAGCCAAGTTGGCACGTATTTAGCACGGGGTCTTTGGCCTAAGAGCTGGAAACAAAGCAATGCATAAAAATATAGTTATTTGGCTCATTTGGTCAAATAAACTGCTCTTTTTATTTATCCATCACTCTTAGCCCATGATGGACGATGAAGAAGAAGAGGAGGATCTGCAAGGATGACTCAATACACTGAATGACAATTGTGCCAATCGCTGTGTGAATGAAGCCCTTCACATGGGTCATCTCGTGAGCGCCTCATGAAGTGGTCTAGTGGAATCACAATACATGTGCCTGTAATTTATGGGTGAACCCAAGTACAGGCACTCAGCAAAGATTAAAAGACAATAAGAAATACAAGGTACAGCAGGTCCTACCAACATTCTTCTCAATGAACCTGTGCCCCCAAATGACTCGGATGAGAGACAAGAATCTGCCCCTCCCTCAATCTCAGTCCTCCTGTGCCACTCACCCTGAGCATTTTGCTGATGGGGATTCCAGTGGTCAATAGTGCTTTTCAGTATAAAACAGTCCCTACATGTCTTGTTCATGGGAGACAGAACTGTCAAGAATTTTGAATATTTTCCATTTTTAATCTTTCATGCCAACTTTAGAAATGGGTTTCTATTTAAAAGGCAATGCTACTCAACAATGATTATCCCCATTTCACAGATGGAGCTTGGAACTATTGAGAAACTTGCCTGAGGACACATGGCTAGTAAGGGAAATGGAAAGACTTACCCCAGTTCAAATCCAGGTCTACCCTAACTTTGAGTCCACATTCTTAATCTTTAAATCACTAGACTAAATATCTATCACACACTCACTCTATCAAAATTGGCAGATCTAAGGGCCCGTGGAAACTTTTAGAGACTGGCCCTTGCTATTCTTGTTTCTATTCCAAATGACCCCAGATCATATAATCCTTTGCCGATGTGGTGGTCACGAGTTGTACTCCTTGATAGTCAAGACTCAGTTCAAGCAATGCCTCCTGGGTAAAGTTTTCCCTGGCCTCACTGGTAGAGATGGCCATTCCTCTGTACTCTTGAGGGTTCACTATTTGCCGTGTTGAAAGGTTTGTGATTACACGTTTGCCTTCCTAAATAGACTGTAAGCAACTTGATGGCATGGGTTCCACTGTATTCTTCTCAAAAACTCTTGAACTGACATAGTACCTGGTGCCATGGCAGATGCTTAACAGATGTTTGTTAATCTGGAATTGTCTGCAGATGGGTGAGCTGCTGTAGGGTGGAGTGGGAGAGGAAGTCGCTGGAAAAAAGTCTGAAAATGCTGGTCTTAAGGAATCTCCAGGAACACATAATCAGTCTTTTTTTTCCCCCCAGAGACTGCAGTGAAATGCTTACAAGCATTTACTACAAACCAGACCCTGTTCTAAATTCTTCTCATGTATGCTATTTAGTTTTACCAGCAACCCTATGAGGTAGATATACAGATGTTTTATAGATAAGGCAACTGAGGCTAGGAGAGGCTCATTAATTTGTCCAAGGTCAAACAGCATGTAAGTGTGGGCCATGATGTCAGAGCCCACATTCCTTACTACTTTGCTACACTTCCTACATATTCACTTAAATTTCCTGCCATCACTAAGCTTATAATCCTGAGTCTTGTTCTCTAGGGAGATGGCCCCAACGCCCATTATACGAAGTTATAGTTATGGTTATGGTTATGGTTATAAGGTATAGTTGAAGATTTTAGGTTTGAGTCTTCCAACAACCTCCTCCTCATCTGTCTTGGTCCTTCAATGCAACCAGAGAGGAAAGGGCTTGGTGGGAGAGAATCAAGCAGGCTGGTCTATGATCGCAGGCCTCCAGGCGTGATGGTGAACACAGTCTCCAGTTTTTATTTTTCCCCTAACATTTCCCTAGTCTTAAGGCATACCCTTCACACTGTTTTGCAATTCTTAAGGAACCAATGGAGAATATATTCCAAGATAGAAGTTTTTTTTCTTAAGGGAATAAAAACATAAACCAATAAAAAATCTGTCAACAGTGGTGTTTCTGGTGTTGGCAGCTTATACACCCACACAGGCACTGGGTTTTTTTTTCATGGACGTAGAGTAATTTAAGTGTAGACACCGCAGGCGATAAAATTGCACAAAGAAAACCCTGTCCATAATTCTGAGTTAGTAACAATGGTCAGTGTTTGATGTTGATACAAATGAGGCCAAAGGAAGAAAAAGCCACATTCATGGGCTGTTTGAATGTCTGGCCTCTAAATGATTGGCTCAAGGAACATAACACAATCTTAGTTCTGGTGGGACAAGCAGACTTCTATCCTACCAGAAACAAAATAAATCTTGCAATAATTTAAAAATATATATTTGCCACACATATGCATTTAAATATATAATCTAATTATTGACTTCACATCTAATTAAAGAGTAAATGGGAACTCTGGCTTAGGGCTAAGAACACCATTGTGTTCTGCTCTTTGGAAAAACTGAGCTAACACCAAGGCAACTCAACCCCTCAAATACTGCATGCTGCATTAACATTTCATAGAAGTCAAATTCCTCTCTAGCCTGTTTCCTTGTCTGTAAAATGAGGAAACTGGATAATACAACATCATAATCTCCTCCAAATTCCTGACAGTTATGTTTTCTTTTCCTAGCACCTAAATTCAGAATAGTCCTGGATTTAAATCTCAGCGTGGCAAGTTACCTTAATTTTAGAGCTTCAGGGTTTTTTCTCCATGAAAAGTACATGATAATTAAAAAAGATTTAAATTTTAATAAAAAATGCGCCTGGGTGGCGCAGTCGGTTAAGTGTCCGACTCTTGATCTCGGCTCCAGTCATGATCTCACAGTTTGTGAGTTTGAGCCCCACATCAGGCTCTGCGCTGACAGCGTGGAGCCTACTTGGGATTCTGTCTCTCCTCTCTGCCCCTCCCCAGCGTGTGTGCTCTCTCTCTCACTCAAAATAAATAAACTTTAAAAAATTTACAAAAAAATTAAAAATGTTCAAGTGTAAAGAAAAAATATGTATTTTGAACCTTGTATGCCCACCAATTAGATTCCACAATTATTTTCCTTTTGCTGTATTTGTTTTACTCTGAACCATGTAAGGTAAATTATGGAAATCAGGATGTTTGATTTCTGCATGCATCTCAAAACCTTAAGAGGCTTTCCCAGATAACTAGAGTACCATTATCACATTTAGCAAAATTAATAAACGATTCCCTGACATTGTGTTCGTGATATCTAATCCATGTTCAGATTTCTCCATTTGTCTCAAAATTTTATTTTATATATTCGTTTCTTCAAACCAGGCTTCAATTAAGAGCAAGGCACTGAATTTGGTTGTTATATTTGTCTCTAAAGTCTCCTTTTAAAATAATTGTTTTGAAGTAAAACATATACATAGAAAAATAAACAAATGTAAATTTTGTGGCTAGAAGCACTTTCACCTAGTGGAACAGATCCACAAAACCTCTACTCAGATCTAGAAACAGATGATGACACACCCCAGAAACCCTCGAATGCTCTCTTCCATTTATAGCCCTCCAATGATAAACACTACCTTGACTTTTAATACCATAAATTAGTTTTGCCTATTTTGAAGATTATATAAATGGAATCAGGTAATATATATTCTTTTATGTCTGGCTTTTGTCACTCATTCTGTTTCTGAGATTTGTCGTGTTGTTACATATTGCAGTCGTTTTGTGTTGGTGTAACTTTTCATTTTCCATCAGTCTATTCCATTATATGAATATACCACAATCTATCTTTTCTCATGGTGATGATCGTTTGGCCTGTTTCCAATTTGGGGTTATTATGGATAGTGCTCCTATGAACATTCTTGTGTATATCTTTTTATGGGATGTATAGCCAAGAATGGAATTGCTGGGTCACGGGGTATGTGTATGTTCAGCTCTAGCTGATACTGCCAAAGAGTTTTTCAGAGTAATTGCTTTAGTATTCTTCCTCAGAAATTTGTATTATAAATGTGATAGAAAGACTTTGACTTCTGTATCTATCGCTTTGTATTTAATCCTTTTAATCTCTGTACTAACTTCTTATTGATTGAAAAAACTACTCTTTTCCATTTTTCATTTCTCTTAAGACATCATCCATTACATTTATATGCCCTTGAATTATATCTAGATTAATATGTATGTATATATTTTTGGTGTAAAACAATAACCACATTTATTTTGCTTATGAATCTGTTGTTCAAGTAGGGATTGGCACAGTCAACTTTTTAAAAAAAATAACCTTTTTATAGAATAGATTTATATGTACATAAAGTTGGGAAGATAGCACAGAGCAATCTCATATATCCCCTGCCCAGTTTCCTCTATCATTAATGTCTTACATTAGTACCTTTGCCACAATTAATGAGCCAATATTGATACATTATTATGAACTAAAGTCAATACTTTATTTCGATTCCCTTAGTTTTTACCTGTATGGTTTTTTTTTTCCCTTTTTTCGGATACTATCAAGGATGTCACATTATAGTTAGTCATCATGTCTCCTTATGTTCCTTTTAGCTCTGACAGCTTCACTGACTTTTCTTGTTTTTGATGACTTTGACAGTTTTGAGGACTGTTGAGATGTTTTTAAGAATGTCCCTCAACTGGAATTTTTCTGATGTTTTTCTCATTAGAATGTAGGTAGGGGTTTTTGAGCTGGAGATCACAGATGTAAACTGCTATTTTCATTACATCATATCAAAGGTACATACTATCAACATGACTTACCACTTTGGACATTGGTCTTGATCATCTGGCTGAGATAGTAGTGTGTGTCACATTTCTCCACTGTGAAATTACTATGCTCTGCCATTTTTCATACAGTACTCTTTTGAAGGAAGTCACTGTGCAAAGCCTCCATTTAAGGAGTGGAGAGTTATGCTCCTCCTCCTTAAGAACAGAAAATCTACATAAATCATTTAGAATTCTCCTGAATGGGAGATTTCTCCTCTCCCCATTCATTTATTTATTCAATCATTTACTTATGTCAGTATGGACTCATGAATATTTTATACTTTGGTTATAACCCAATACTGATTTGCTTCTTTGTTGCTGAAATGGTTTCAGCTTTGGCAGTTAGCTCTTTTGGTTTGCTTCTATGTTCTTTTCATATATCCCCTAATTGTGGGTTTTGTCTTGTTTTGTTTTGAGCACTTCCTTTCTGGTACAACCTATCTCATACCAAGTCCTAGAATCAACCCATTTCTCCAAGAGTCTTAGTTCCCTTTCATTGGACAATGGTATTAGAAACCAAGATCAGGACACTAGGTATGCTCACTGCTGCTGTGGTGTCACTGCCTCTAGGCTCTCCTAAGAGAACAAGGACGTATCTGCTTGTGTACAAGCCTATGTATATTTACATATCAATATATTTCTTTTTTTTATATCTATATATTTCTATATATATCCATCTATATTAAGTGAACATATCTTTATCAGACTAAACATTTTTTCATACTGATGTCTCCAACTCTTATCCATTGCCACAAAGATCATTATAGTTTTCTTCATTGCTTGTCTGTAACCATGCATTTCAGCAATGAGAAACCTGTCTCTACCATCCACCATCCATTGTTCAATTCCAATACACATGTACAGCGATTTCAGAGTAACCCATACTCCTGTGGGAAATTTTATCAACCACAGTACAGTTCATGTGTGTGGTTCCCTCTGCTCATTTTCAAATCCATTTAGGTCAGCAACTTTCCCCATTACCTTTAAGAGGTTGATTCATACATTCATCATCACAGTCTGTATTCCATGTTGGGATCCTCCAATTTTCTAAATGATTTTTAGAAATGTTCATACATTAAGGTTCACTCTCTGTGCTATAAAATTCTATGGGCTTTCATCAATGCAAATGTCATATATTCACTATTTTAGTATCATACTGCATAATTTCACCACCCTAAGCCCCTCCTTTCCCATGGTTTCACCTATTCAACCCTCCATCCCCTCTTCTCTGCACCCCTAAACACTGAACTGAACTGTAAGATATGACTATATTTAGCTTTGTAAGAAACTGCTAAATTGTCTTCCATAGTGGCTATAGTATTTTGCATTCCCACAAGCAATAAATGAGAGTCCCTAGTACCCTACCTTCTCACCACCAATTAGTATTACCAGTTTTTAGTATTTTAGCCATTATAATTAAGGGGGGGGGAGTGATATTTCATTGTTGTTTAATTTGCATTACCCTAAAAAAGTGGTATCAAGAATTTTACATATGCTTACTTGCCATCTGCATATATTTGATGCAGTACTTGTTCAAATCTTTTGCCCATTTCTTTCTCTTTGTGGGGGTAGAAGTGCTTTCTTATTGTTAAATTTTTGAAAGTTCTTTGTATATATTGTATGCAAGTCAGATATGCATTTTGCAAAAATTTTTTCCCCGTCTGTGACTGGTCTTTCCATTCCCCTAACAGTGTTCTTTGTGGAACATAAGTTTTTAATTTTAATAAAGTTCAATTGATCAAGTTTTTTTCTTCTTTTATAGATCATGCTTTTGTTGTTATGTCAAGAAACATATCCCTAAACCCAACGTCATGTACATTTTTTTTCTTGTCTCTCCTAGAAGTCTAGTAGTTTTACATTTTACATTCAGGTCTATGATCCACTTTGAATTGAATTCTGTGTAAGATATAAGGTTTATATCTAGGTTCAATTATCTACATATGAACATCTAATTGTCCCAGTATCATTTGTTGAAAAGACTATTTCTCCATTGAGTTGTCTTTGCACTTTTGTTAAAAGTCAGTTGACCATATTTGAATGAGTCTATTTCTGTCTTTTTTATTCTGTTCTGCTAATTCATATGTCTATTACTTCATCAATACCATGCTGTCTTGATTACTATAGCTTTACAATAGGTCTTGAAATGGATAGTGTGATTCTCCAAGTTCATTCTTCTTCTTCAGAGTTGACAGCATTTATTTTTAAATTAGTTCTTTTATTTCAAAATCATTCCCTGTGTTCTTTATCCTTACTTTCAAATCCTATTTTTCTCTAATCATCTAAATTCTGAGTTTTTTTAATTCAAATTTATGTTGTATTTTTATAGTTTGTAAGACCTTAAATTTGTGTAGCTGGTTTTGAACTATTCTATTATAGTTTTCATCTGTTTTGTGGGTACCACTTTCTTGCATGTTTTCATTGTTTCTAGAAAGGTTATTATACTTCTTACTTTTTTAATTTTTCTTATGAAAAAGCACTTTGTATGAGCTTCAACCATAATCTTTTTGGTTATTTCTTAAATGAAAGAAATTCCTGTAGTTTTATGAGGAAGGGGTGGGAATTGATAGCTTTTTTAGCTTCAAGAGTCTAGAGTTCATTCTTGCTTTGCTTTTTTTTTTTATTCTTTTTTTTTTTTTTTTTGCACAAAATAATGAAAACCACGGCCTTGTATTTTCTGAGATCTAACTCTTCTGGTGATTTCTAACACTTTCACGAAGAAGTTCTCTTTTCATTTCTACTATTGTTCCTGTTCTGATCAACTACTCTCAGGTTACTTATTAATTACTTATTAATGCTAGGCCTTTCTTTGAAAAAGAGCCCTGTTTTCGTTAAAGAATTTATAGGGCCCAGAATACTCCAACTACTATATAAGTCATTATCACATCATGGTTCCTCTGTATTACCATGAAGTGCATCTAATCCAGCTCCCCTCCATTTTTGGCAGCCTTTTTCAGGCTGGCCACTATGTTTTCCAATGACTACATATTAGTCATTTAAGTGATCTCCTGCTCCCAGAGTCATAAGAATTTCAATTGGCTTGCCTCTGCTTTGTCCTACACAGATGAGATAACACAATGGTTTTGTAAACATCGATTGTTTTTCCCTGTCTACTTTTATCAGGGGTGCAAGAGTTTACTAAGATACTTTGTAAACTAGTTTTATTGTAGATGTGTGTGTCTTTGGCTTTGCTATCCTAGTTGTTTCGCATTTTTTTATATAGGAGAGGGATATTTAAATATTAAACCAACCTTGTATTCCTTGAATAATTCAAGCTTGGTTGTTAATATATCTTTTTCATGTACCACTAAATTCTCTTTGCTAATATGTTGTTAGGAAATTCATATAAATATTAATAAAATATGTTGATTTATATTTTTTCCTGAAATGTTTTTGCTGGATTTTGCCATAAAAATTATACTGTCCAAATGACAAATGTCCATTCTTTTTATACAATAATTTTATGTTGATATTATTTATTCCTTAAAACTTTGGTAGAATTCACTAGTTAAGCCATCTGAGTGTAAATGGATTTGGGTGGGGTGTTTCAGTTGAAGATTTAATTTCTTTAATACAGGACTATATAGATTTTCTATCCCTTCTTGCTTCAGTTTTTAATTTCACTTAATCTTTAAAATCATTGAACTAAAGTTGTTCAAAATTTCTTCTTGGGGCATCTGGGTGGCTCAGTTGACTGATCATCCAGCTTTTGACCTTGGCTCAGGTCATGATCCCAGGGTTGTGGGATCTAGTCCTGTGCTGGGCTCCTGCTGAGCATAGAGCCTGCTTGGGGTTCTCTCTCTCCCTCTCTCTCTGCCCCTCCCCTGCTTACGTGCTCTCTCTCTCTCTCTCCCAAAATAAATTAACTTTAAAAAAACTACTCTTTTATCATTTTAATCTGTAAAATTCATACAAATGTCCTCCTTTTTATCTTTCATACTGGCAATTGGAAAGACTACTTCTTTCTTTTTGTATTCCTTTGTTCTGTTTTATTTTTGTTTTGAGAGAGAAAGAGAGAGAGCTGGGGGTAGGGGCAGAGGAGAGAGAGGGAATCTTAAGCAGACTCCATGCTCAGCATGGACCCTACACAGTGCTTGATCCCACGACCCTGGGATAATGACCTGAGCCAAACTCAAGAGTTGGATGTTTAACCAACTGAGACACCCAGGTGCCCCTCTTTTTTGTTTTATGATCAGTCTTGTTAGTTTTTATAATTTTATTGTTGTAAGAATGAAAGTTTGGCTTTTCAGAGTTTAAAAATATATATATATATATATATATATATATATATATATATATATATATATATTTATTTATATTTATATTTCATATACTTCTGCTTTTACTGACTTCCCTTCTTCTATTGTTTTGTTCTTTCTCTAGCTTCTTAAGATGGGTTCTTTCATCAAGATTTTATCCTTACTTCATTTTAAGTATATGATAGCATATATCATAACTTGAATAATATAGCTTAAAGACTATACACTATCTTCTAAGCATGGCTTTGGCTATAATCCATTGTGTGATATACAGTGTGTTTATTAACATTCAGAAAATATACCTTCCAGTTTCCATGTGATAGTTTAAGATTTTATTTAGAAGTATAATACTCAATTTTCAAATATATTGAACTTTCCAGTTATTGTTTTCTTATTGACTTCTTAAAAATTTCTGCTGCTGTAGTCAGAGAAAATATCCCATATGATTTCAACCCTTTGATATTTGTTGAGACCTGATTGTAGACCAGTGCTTGATAAAAGTTTCATATGCACCTGAAAAAAAATGTTTATTCTACATTTTTTGGTTGCAGTGTTCTCTACATATGATTTGGGTCAGATCTGCAAAGTTTGTCATATTATTCCACAGTGTTATGAATAATACTTCATATTGTTACTAATATCATAATAATCCATGTTGTTACTAATAACTGTATCTGTTTATCCCACTAATTACAATAACAGTATCTTAACTATGAATATAAACTTACCTATCCTTTTAATTATGTCAATATTTGCTTTGTGTATTTTTAGGCTATGGTTTTAGACACATACAAATACAGATTCTATTTTTCTGGTGTATTTACTCCTTTATCATTATGAAATAGCCTTCTTCATCTCCAACAGCGTTACTTTTTTAAAAGTCTATTTTATGTAGTATTAACAGAATCACACCAACCTTCTTTTGGTTCATATTTTCATGGTATCTTTTCCATCCTTTTACTCTCAATTTGTCTCTATCTTCATGCTTAATGTTTGTCTTTGTATAAAGCATATAATTATTGTTTGTTATTTTATCTACTCTGCCTTTCAAATGGAGGAGTAACCTGTTTACATACAAAATAATTGTGATATTTCTGTGTTTAAGATCATCCTCTATTTGTTTTCTCTTTGTTTTATTTGTCCTATGTTCCTTTCTCTTTCCTTTTATCCCTGATTTGAATGAATCATATTTCTCTTTGTGTCATTCTATGTCCTTTCTTCCTCTACTAGGCTATTATATTTTTTAAACCATTCTTTCTAGATGCTATCCTACAGATTGCAACATGCATCCTTGATTTGATAAAGCAATAAACATTAGTGATATTATCACTTCCTGGTTAATTCAAAGATCTTAGAACACTTATACTCTATTGACCCTTCCAACTTTCTGCTACTGTTTATATCTTAAGCTTCTTTTAATCTGCAACTGCCAACTCCCATGTCTTTCATGACATTGATTTTTGAAGAGACCAAGGCAGTTGTCTTGTAGAATGTCCCACCTACGGGATTTGTTTATGCTTCTTGGTTTCATTTAACTCGGTCCTCTACCCTATCCTCTTTTGGGAAACCAAAAGTGAGATGTAGCTAAATTAGATGTAGGGAAGACATATTTAGCAATACAACTTTAAAAGCAATGCTCTGAATTTTATATTGTCATGTCAGGGACACAGTCATTCTAACCTCATAATATTGTATAGATTAAATGAGATGGCATACGTCAAGTGTCTGTGATGCTACCTGACACATAGTAAATAAAGAGCACAGTTTCTCACCCTAAGCACTGTTAATATTTTAGATCAGATAATTTTCTGTTGTGGGAACTGTCCTGTGCATTGTAGGATGTTTAGCAGCATTCCTGACCTCCACCCATTTTATACCAGTAGCATCCTCCAGTCGTGACCACCAAAAATGTCTCCAGACATTGCCCAGTATTCTCTGGGTGGGGATGGGGGGTGGGGGGGATTGGTCCCAGTTCAGAACCACTGGTAAGGAACAAAAACCCAAGTATTTGATAAGTATTCCACAAGCACTAACCATCATGCCTTGTGCAAAGCTCTGAGATTAAGACCTAACGAAACAGGATTTCTGACTTCAACATATTTATGGTTTTGGGGAGGAACAATCAGGCAAATAGAGAATTAACACATGGTATGATCAGTGCTGTCATAAGGACAATCATTGCTGTATGTGAGGAGAAGCACCTTACTCAGTCTACAGCAGAGGCCTTTCATGGAAGAATGAAGAACTCAGATTTGAGACGTGAGGGACAGAATTCTCCCTCCTTCCTCATTAAGGCTCAAGAGATCGAACCAATAAAGACCATTCATAATGAAAATCAGTACTTCAGAAATGAATTATCAAAACCCATAACATTTCTAGGCTGTATTTCAAAGTGTGACGAAGATGAATCTACCACAAAATATGGAGACACAGGTAAGGGAAGCCAGGAGTGAGAGCTACAGACGGCACAATCAGCCGTCTACTTCTTTAGCTGTTAACAACAAATATGTTACATTTTCCCATTCTATAGCTCTCATCTGTCTGGGAGCAGACTGGAAAACCAACACCAGAATAACACATCAGGATAATGTCACATACACCCTCCCCCTCACTGACACCGGGAAACCCTAACTAAAGGGGCCCATCTAACTGTGCACACTGAGCCAGCTACCTCTACTTCCATTCTCCTTCTTGCCCAACCATTTCTTTAGATCACTTGCACTATAAGTCAGAGACTGGTTAGCTTTTCACTAACCCCATTTCCTCCCATTCCTGGGCATATAGCTTGATTACCTTTCCTAGCCTCTCCTGCAGATTACTGTGGCCACATGAACAATTTCTAATCCAAGGTATATAATGGTGAAAGTGATATATACTCTTTCTAGGTCTTGCCCATGAAAACCTTCCACGTGCAATCCTTCATGCTGTTTTCCAGTGGCTTGATTCAGACACACATTGGTACCTTGGAAGCCAAGGTTTAATGATAGCGGAGCTGAAGAGTAAAAGGAGCCTGTGTCCCCAACTCTCCCCTTGAAGGGGAGAGGCCCAGAAACCAAGAACACCCTTACTGGGTTTGATATGAATAAGAGGTAAACTTCCACTGTGTTAAGCTGTGAAATTTGAGGGTTTATCTAGTACAGCAGCTAGCATTAGCTTCTTAATACACCAAAGTAGAGAAACAGCCAGGTTTACCCTGCGATTGTAATCCCCTCAGTCCCCCAGACATGCACAGTATTTCAGCTGTGTTCACCATGCCAAAGAAAAGTGCCTTTTGCCAGCATATTTCACTGATATTCCCTGGAGTTAAGTGCGTATGTGAGAGGCCATTTGCAGGGCCACTGCTAAAGATCACACTTCATCTAATGTCCGAGCACAGAAGTATGAAAGGGTGTAGGACTTTGATGTCAGACAGATGTGGCTTTGAATTTTGTCTGCTCCCCACCCTTGACATTTCTTTGGCTTCACCTCCCTGAGCCTTTGTTTCTTCATCTGCAAAATGAGGGTAGTAACACCTCACAGGAATTTTATGGGGATAAAATAACAGATAGCACATAAAACATCAGCATAGTTCCCAGCATGTCTAAGGCACTCAATTAGTTCCCTCCCAACAATCATGAAATGAATAAATTAGGAGTTTGCTTACCCTTCTAATCAGAAGACTAAGCAAGAGGTGGCCTTTTCACAAAGGACTGTACAGGGGCGCCCGGATGGCTCAGTCGGCTCAGTGTGCGACTCTTGATTTTGGCTCAGGTCATGATCTTACAGTTCATGAGTTTGAGCCCCACATCGGGCTCTTTGCTGGCAATGCGGGGCCTGCTTAGGATTCTCTCTCTCCTCCTCTCTGTCCCTCCCCCACTCATGTTCCCCCCACCCTCTCAAAATCAATAAACATTAACATAAAACACAAGGGACTATATATTTTACTCTTCCATAGAAATGTTTAATATCTCATACAAAGGAACCAGGTTCAATAAATACTTTTATTTTTCCATTGGTCTAAATAAGGAGAAGAATTTAAAGTTTAAGAAACTTAAAAATATAAATGTAAACAGAGGCAGCATTCATTATTTTTAGAACTCTTTTCCTTTATAAAAAAATAAATGTCACATTTTTTAAATGTTTATTTATTTTTGAGAGAGACAAAGACAGAGCATGAGCAGGGGAAGGGCAGAGAAAGAGAGGGAGACACAGAATCCGAGCAGACTCTGGGCTCTGAGCCGTCAGCACAGAGTCCAACACGGGGCTCAAACTCATGAACCAAAAGATCATGACCTGAACCAAAGTTGGACACTTAACCGACTGAGCCACCCAGGTGCCTCACATTTTTAAACCAACAACAGAACATATGCTGACCTATGACCTACAAGGAGAGCAATAAATGGGACGGTTCACACAAAAGAGGAGCAGTAAAGGGTTTTGCTGGATAATAGCTGTGTTGCCCCAGATGCAATGACTCCAAGGGAAAAGATGGCGGATCACAAAGCTAACGTGGTGGTGGCAGGCCCTCCACCTCACCCAACCCCATCTCTGTAGACGAGATTTGGCAACAGGTAAATCGAACAGGATCCTTCTAGGGAGGATGATGGAGCAGGGAGCTGTTGCAGCCCTATTCCCCAACTGCAGGAGAAAGAGGCTGAAATGTCAGGCCAACCAGGATGTGGAGGGAAACAGGGAAGAGAGCCGCCCACCAGCATGACTAAGTGCTCCTGGGGACAATCCCCACTTAGAGCGCAGGAAGCAAATCTCCAGATGTTATGAGCTGCCAGATGTGATTAACTGAGGAAAGGTGAAGCTGCCCACTTAACCATCTGAGCAGCACCCCATCAAAGTGACCCAAGAGTTTTCTGCAAAGGCATTAATCACCAAAACAAATGGAGGCTCCATCCATCTCCATCCCCACCCCTCTTCATCTCTCCCTCTGATAGTCAGAACAGCAGCCTATTTTTAAACCCTGGCACCACATTCTCTCCTGGAAACATGTGGGCTCCCTGACACAGGCTGATGCTCAGAGGAGATACAGGCACACCAGCGGTACTGCCCACTCTCCCATCCTTCTCCCGTGAGGGGCAGAGGGGGTTCGGGGAGGAGAGGGCCTGACGAGGGAGCCTGCTACCCATGCAGGGGAATAGAGCGTATCTGACACTGGCCTCCATGGCAGGGATAACCGGCTTCTGGCTTCCTTCCTCTGCAAAAGGGAAGGCTGAGGCTTGGTCCAGAAGGACCCCCATGTACAGATACCAATAGCAATGGCTCAAGCCTGGGAAGAAGAAAAACAAAGCCCAGATGCCAAATCTAGCATCTTTTGAAGAGAAAGACTTTAAAAAAATAAAATAAAGCAAAAGAGTTTAAAAGGATCTCCATGTCTCTTTAACATGCATCTGATGTGCTTTAAATAAAATAGCAAACATTTTATTAAACATTGGAGACTTTTTTTTGGCAAGGTCGCAATGAAGTCAATTTACAAAAAAAAAAAAAAAGACTTTTCAAGAAAGGAGGTTGTATTATACTTACAATCGTTCCAGCTGCTTCAGATCCTGGAAGGCGCCTCTCTCGATGACGCTGACCTGGTTGTCTTCCAGATGCCTAGAACCACAGAGACAGCAGTGGTCAAGGACAAGCGGTCTAAGGGGTCTCCATGCTAGGCATCAGGCCCAGCCGGCATGGTCACTCAGCCCCTCCCACAACACTCTGCCCTGCCCCCCGCCCCCCAGCTGGGATCAGTCTGGTGGGACAAGATAATTCACATGCCAGCTTGGTGTCACGGTAACCAGGGTTTCGCCGCCTGCACACTTCTACCTGACAGATTGGTTTCCATGCCTCTATTTTAAGAATGTTCTCAGCAAATGTCCCCCCAAGCACTGCAGGATGTTGCACAGAAAAGGAAGAGGTAAAAGCAGCTTCTTATGAAAACCACACATATATTCAGCATCTCTTCCCTTGGAGCTCCCTCCTCTAAGGATTCAAAAATACTTCATTAAAAAGGGCCTTCTCTGTGCACTATCTCTGGGTCACCTAGCAGGAAGGGTGACCCTATTATTGGACAACTGCCCATGCCAGGAACTCTGCTTGCCCAGGGCCTGGCTGTTCCCAACATCTGGGTGATGGTTTTAAAAGCTAGTCCAGCCACGAACTCTGCTGACCTCCAAAGTCCTCCACTAATTAAGTGAGGTTGATTCCTGCATACGCCATATCCTAAGAATTGAGTATACAATGAAACATTTGTTTTCCTAATTAAAAAAAAATGGCAGCCTAAAATGGATTAGCTGAACAGTAGGGAAGGGAAATATGGAGGCTGCACAGTTTCCATCTAGGACTAACCCTGGTCACTGAATGAGACTTAGGAGGATGCATCTGTGATTGGAGGATGTTTGTTTGGAAGGTAGAGTCTAGGGTTCCTCTGGATTAGGCAGGAGGAGGGGTACCCTGAAGCACCTGAAGGAAAATCAGAAGGACAGAAGGAAACTTTAGGGAAGGTTTGGCCTTCATTTCAAAACAACTGCATCTATGCTAGCCCACCACCTCCAAGGCATTTTATAACCCCTGTACTTCTTGGGCTTAACACTTGGGTCTTTGCATTTATTTTTAAGTCCATCTTTCCCACTATGCGTAAGGACTAAGAACGTGAGAACTTTTTTTTTTTTTTTTTTTTATTTTTGAGAGAGAGACAGAGCGTGAGCAGGGGAGGGGCAGAGAGAAAGGGAGACACAGAATCCGAAGCAGGCTCCAGGCTCTGGGCTGTAAGCACAGAGCCCAACACAGGGCTCGAACCCACAGACTGTGAGATCATGACCTGAGCTGAAGTCGCATGCTTAACCGACTGAGCCACCCAGGCGGTCCAAGAAGGTGAGAACTTCTGCTCGTCATCATATTCCTAGCCCTAACACAGTTGCCTAGCACAACAGCCACCTAATAAAGGCTTTTGACAAATGAAAAGCTAAAGAGGACTTTGGGCTACATAACATATTGATTTTATATCAAGGAAAAGTCTAGTCTAGGATGTATGAGGTGTCTGAGACTATCAGAATGATAAGGGTATTTTGTTTGGGTTCAATGACATTCTACATTTTTGTGAGTTTTTTTTTTTTTTTTTACAAATAATTAAAAATCACCATCACATCACATCACATCACATCACATCACATCACATCACATCACATCACAAAAGAAACTCCTTTTGAAAAATCAGCTCCTGCATTTCCAAATACCCACAATTGGTGGGAACTGAGTATGGGGTCAGGCAAGGCACACAGGTTCCTCAGTCTTCCACCGTCCTCACCTACTCCAGTCTGTACATTCATGTTACTCTGCCTCTGGAGGCTGGCCCTCCTTACTTAACAGATATGGACACCATGGAGCAGGGAGGCTAAGAGACTCACCCAAGGAAAAATTATTTGTATACTGGGCAGACTCCCTAACTCCCAGTCTGGTGTGCTTGCCAAATCTGGTGTAAAATCCCTTTCCTGCTTTCTTACCGGCTGATGGTGTGACATTGGGCTATCTAGTCAACCTCTCAGGGACTCTGTTTCATTTGTAAAATTAAAATAAATAAATAAATAAATAAATAAATAAATAAATAAATAAATAAATAAATAAATAAATAAATAAATAAATAAAACAAACCTCACATAAGTCCTTGTCTGAATAAAAATGGAACCGAGTGTATAAATTATCTAGCCCAGGATCTGGAGTACAATTAGAGGCTTAATAAATGTTCTTTTTCTTCCCTTCTCTCCCTCTCCATTTTGCCATATGGCAAGGAGTGCCTTGGAATGCTAACAGACTCACACTAGCACATCTTGCTAACCAGGGAGCTAGTTCAATATTAGTGGCTGGGGGTTTGTTTAGCTGGGTTTTTACTATCAATCAATCCATCACAGAGCTTGTTGTGATTACTTCCCAATAATAACAAGGAGCAACACGATGGGGACCGAGTGTCACATTCTCACTGGGTTTCTGAAGGAGTTTAACTCCAACCTCCTATGATGAATCTTTTAGTTCTGCTTCTTTCAGAAAGGGGGGTAAAAAAAATGCAAATATATCTTTGTTAGATATCTTCCTCTTCTCCACTTTGCTCAGGCTCTGGGAATCTAACTTTTATCACTTCAAGAAGCTTCTCTGACTTCGGCTTCCAGTTGGGTTTAGCCAATGGAAGTCACCAGCAAGAGATGAGAGGGCAGGACAAAAGTGAGACTGAGGGATTTATTGCCACCTCCTTCCCTGCCAAGTCATTTCAGGTTGATTGTGTCCCTCTACCTAAGACCATAGGTCCAATTATCAGGTAGCTCCTACCTTTGTAGGCTTAGATAACCACTTCCTCCCACTGCTCCTTGAGGCCCAGAGGGCTGCTGGGGCTCTTTGTTGTCACTATACCCAGGAAACTGCACCATGTCTCCTTGGTTTCTCTTAACTTTGCCCACACTTTGGTAAATAATTCTTTATTTAGCTCTGAGTGCCATCTTTTTCCTGCTGGCATCCTGACTGGTAAGGTAGCTAGGGTTCCTTTCTAGATCTAATTCCTAGATCTATCAGAGTCCAGCCTAGTACCTGACTTTTAGAGGCTCAATGAATAATCAACATTTGATGAATCAATGAATCAGTGAATGCAGACGTTGTGAACCTTCCATCCAGAATTCTAGGCTGGGATGCAGTTTAGGAGAATGTGCTAATGCCACTGATATCACTCTCATTTTACTGACCAGATGCAGGAGGTCAGGGATCCAGGAAAGGCTGGAAGACCAGAAGGCTGCCCATGGTTTGAGTCTGTTCTGAGTTAAAGACACACAGACTGTGTTCATTTTCAGCTCTTTTGGCACTGTTATTTTTTTAGTTTTAACACTGGATCAGAATCGGAAATCGCCCCTTGTGATGATGGCTGGGTGGATTTTAACTCTTTTATTAACCCCATTTGGGGTAAAGCTGGTTCCCACATTGTGGGCATAGCAGAGTTCTTGCAACAGACTACTAAGAAAGGGAATATAATTGATACCACCAGAAGAGATCCTTCCTTACTCCCACTCTGTGGGACAAAGGATTGTTATGGGCAATTCTTATATCTTCTTGAATGTACTTTATTTGGGGAAAATTGTCTTTCGATGAGACCAAAGTTCCCTAATCTCCATTTTATCTGTTTTTGCCCATTCACCTGCACTGTATTAACAGTTCTGCATGGAAATAGGTGGCAAACTCAAATTATTCAGGACTATTGAGTCTTTTCTGGCTTCACTATAAATTGTAAATAAGAAACAGATATAGGGAATGTGCTAAGGTGTGATGAAAGCTTTTCAAAAAAGATAGTTGTCTAGGTTACTCAGCTGAAAAGAATAGAGTGAGGGAAAATATGGTTTAAATGTCTGGGTATTTTACTGGTGTTAGAAAGCATTTCAGCTATCCCACCTAGCAGATTCTTTCACAGTAATAAAGGGCCACTTGAATGGAATTGTCTTTGAGTTGATAAGGAAGGTAATGAAACACAGTATATTAACAGTGTCTATAAAGCAGGGGAGGGGCAGTGTTTTGGCATTGGTTATCAAAATAAGAAGAATGTGCCAATTAAACAAAAGATAAACTGGAGTCAAAGAAATGCTGTAGACCATACAGAAGATATTAATACGATCTTTTGTGATTATTTTAAACTTTCTTATTTGTAGAGAGCAGATATGGAAATTGGAATTTTTATTAGTCTTCTGATGTAATGGTAACAAAATCAAAGGGTTTTCTTTGCTAACTTGGTTAGAAAATGAAACATTAGGCAAAATTTCTGACTTATATAAAAGGAAATCTCTAACAGATACAGGGGGCGGAAATGGAAACAGAAGTTACATGTTTGTTCTTTAAGCTGTCAAATGACCTGGAATCAGGAGTTTACTACCTCTATCTCTTCAATAAAATTACCCTGAAACTGAGCCATAGAATTCCCTCAACCTGTCCCAATCTCAGTTCTGACCCACATACATCTTGTGAGAGCTGCTGGTCATTTCACAGACATGTGACTCCTCAGGACAAAAGAAAGACTGGGCAGAGGGTGGAGTCTCCCCCTTCTGCTCTCCACCTTCTCTCCCCATCCCCCACCACTCCCACCCAGAGGATGGTGAGAGGAGCGCGAACATGTCACAGACTGGAGAACACATCAAGGGGAAAACATCTGTTATCTGGAGGCCTGACATTCAGATCCTAGTGCCCCCACACACTGGTGCTCAGGGAAACTCACATAAGCAACTTACTCGCACATCAGGGCTGCATTTACAAAATGGGTAGGCTGTTTCTTCTTGGTTTTCTAAAATTTCTATAATGTAAATGGACAGCAGCTCTGCACAGAGGTCAGAAAGAACATGTTCAGGGTTCTGATTTCTCTTCCACATGGTTACCTGCCATGTGAAGCTGGGACAACTAAACCAACTATGCCCCTTATTTCTCCTGGGCAGAGAGGAGTTAATAACCACATAACACAGAGCTTGGTCTGTGAAAGGTACCATATATACATTGGTTGTCATCACCATCATTACTACTATCTACTTCTCTTTTCTAAATTTTTTTTTAAATTAAAAAAATTGTTTTAATGTTTATTTTTGAGACAGAGAGAGAGACAGAGCATGAATGGGGGCAGGGGCACAGAGAGAGGGAGACAGAATCCGAAACAGGCTCCAGGCTCTGGGCTGTCAGCTCAGAGCACAACATGGGGCTCAAACTCAATGACCGTGAGATCGTGACCTGAGTGGAAGTTGGACGCTCAACCGACTGAGCCACCCAGGCACCCCAGTACTATCTACTTCTCAATCAGGAAAACAACGTAGCACAAGTAATATTCCACAGGTTGCAGTGAGAATAAATAGACTACATGAAAATGTTAAAACCATAAATCATTAAATGCACAATTATAAGAGTCAGAAGAACTTATGCCCCCCAAATTCATATGTTGATGTCCTAACCTCCAGGCTATCATAATGTGACCTTATTTGGAGATAAGGTCCTCACTGAGGTAATTCAGTTGAAATTGTAAATAAGTTGAAATTGTGGTTATTAGAGTGGGCTCTAATCTGACTGGTGTCCTTATAAAAACAGAAAATGTAAACCAGAGACCTGCATAGAAGGAAGAAAATGTGAGAGACTCAGCAAGAAGACAATTATCTAGAAACCAGGGATTCCCAAGGCCACCAGAAGCTAGAAGGGGGGCCTAGATCAGATCCCCACCCTCTCTCAGCCCTCAAAAGGAAACCAAACCCGCTGACACCTTGGTTTTGGATTTCAGGCCTCAGAAACTGTGAGATGATAAGTTTTGTTGTTTAAGCCACCCAGTGTGTGGTACTTTGTTACAGCAGCCTTAGCAAACTAGTATACTAGCCATTCCTCATCTTACACACAAGAAAACTGAAGCCCACAAAGGTACAGTGATTCACCTAAGATCCCATGGGCAGTTAATTCTGATGCAGGACCAGAACCTGGTGCTTCCTGTCCCTACCACAAAATTCATTGTATTACAAAGGGCTATTGGTAAAAAGGAGGTGGCTTCAGATACCAAGACTTTAGCCTCTGCTTCTAGTAGACATTTGCCATCCACAATTCCATAACACAACAAACACCAAGGCAGTGGCCAGATTGCCCAAACGGTGCTCCAGGTCTGGAGCCACACTTATGGGTCAAAATCAACCTCTGAATAAAGTAGGAAAGAGGCTCCAATTGCTCCTCTCCTATACCTCTAAATGTCTGAGACTTGCCAATAGACAAGCCTTTAGGCACATTCTTACCACTGACAGATTTAGGGATGGGTTAAAGTGTTCAATATTTAGCAAGGAAACCTGATATCCTTGCTCCCCTTTTGCACCAATACCCGTCCCAAATTTTGCTACCTGTCTATACAGCTGTGGGTGTATAACAAGGGCTCTGACCCTGTCTGACTCTCCCCCTCCCTCCTCTCCTCCTCTCCATTAGGCAACAACATAAATAACTTTTGTTCTGATTGCTCTTTTAATGCACAGGCTGGAGAAGAAATTATAATCTCTATGGAAGAGTAGCATGGTCAGTCAACCTGACATTGCTGTCATCCTAGAAGCTGGGCCTTTTGATTTATTTGTGAATAGCCCTCTGTTTTCCCTGTCACTGGAATTGACTTCTTCCATCGGTCTAGCCTAGCCAACAGCATGGAGACACAGAATGAGATACCTGTGAAAACCTGGGTACACTAATGAAGTGCTTTCTGCTGCAGAATGGTAAGTCCTGTCACCTAGTGCATACGGTGTGATGTCAGGGCAGCAGAACATTTTCACAAGGCCTAAGAGTTGAAAATGAAATGCACTGGAGAGCCATGCGTTACTTACAAGACCCGGAGGTTCTTGAGTCCAGCGAAGTCCATCTTGGTAATCCTGGTAATATTATTTCTGTCCAGGTCACTGCAATGGAGAGCAGATCTAGGTCAGATTTTTGCAGGTTACGTTTATGGTCTATTCAACCCAGACAGTCTTGAAGGAATGCTGCTTGTCAAGGAAAAGGTAATTCCAATGATTAATGTCATCCCCTGAGCATGCCCAACCAACTTAAGGATACTGTATGGAATAAGCCATCCATTATATATGTAGTAGAGCCCTGTTATATTTAGCTTCCTGGCTTCTGTTGCCCCTTCTTTGGGTAACAACTTTTCTTTGGAAGTCCCCTCCCCCAACTCTCAGATCATGTCACATAAGTGAGGCTTGCCCCTCTTCCCAGCTCCAGGCTAGGCTTATAAGCATCTTCACTCCCTCTGACCACAGGAATTGTTTCAGAAATGTGTACATGACTCAAATTTCTAACAGCTCTCTCCCCACTAGGTTTCCAAGCTGTTCAGCACTGCCAAAAGCCAACTTGCCACTATGAAGAGAGAGTTTTCCAGAGTCAAAAGATAAAGAGAGACTGATTCCTGGTGCTATCTTATGAGTATCTGGACCTACCCATGCTGAAGCCAAATACTTCTGTATTTCAAAATCACACGAGCCCGTCTATCCCATATCCCTATTATCTTTAAACAGTTTGAGTTGAATTTTCTACGACTTGAAAACAAAAGAATCTCGACTGACTTTGGTACCTACCTACGTAACTATTTATTTTCCAGCTAGTTTGTAAAGTCCCTGAGGACAAAGATAATATCTCATTTAACTCCATACCCCAATATAGAAAGTATGTGCCTGGCAGAGAGTGGAGGTAATTTTACTAATCTCATACATTAGGTAAAGGCAGCTACATGGATTGCTCCTGCAAAAATGGTCCCAAAGAGAAGAACTTGCCATGGAAGAACTGAAAGCATCATGGTGATATTTGTGTTGGCGAAAAAGGGTACCATGGGTATTAGGACACCAGGGTTAGAGAAAACCAAAGTCAAAAATGAACCTATGAACAAGTTATATATATATATATATAATATATTACATATATTATGTATATATAATATATATATTATATTATATACATTATATATATTATAATATATATTATATATATAATATAATATATATAATATAATATATATATATTATATGTTTACTAAAATTATCTAAGAAGATTAGATGCAAAAATAAATAAACAAGTAAGACCAGGAATAATATGTTACAATTCTTAATAATAGATACTGAGTGATTAATTCCTATCTACTATGCCTTTTTGAGAAACTTTTCAGGTTTTGGCCACACTGTAGTTTCAACAAGGTATTTGTTTTGTTTTGTTTTGTTTTTAAGATTTTTTAAAAATATTTTATTTACTTTTGAAAGAGAAAGAGATGGAGACAGAGCGTGAGTGGGGGAGGGGCAGAGACTGAGGGAGACATAGAATCCAAAGCAGGCTCCAGGCTCTGAGCTATAAGCACAGAGCCCAATGTGGGGCTCAAACTCATGACCGTGAGATCATGAACTGAGCCAAAGTCAGACACCTGACTGACGGAACCACCCAGGCACCAACAAGGTATTTGTAAAATGACTTTGCTCCTTCCTGAACATTCAGGAACTAAGAGGCCATTTTCCCCATGACAGATCCCCACGCACACGCTCACTATTTCTTTGGTTTACCTATCCAGGTCCTAAAGTTGCCATCCATCAGTCATGCCTCAGAGGGACTTGGGAGCTCTACAGCTGCATAAAGGGAATGGAGACACAATCTTCAGATTCTCATACTTGGTATGAGGAGGGATTATTCTCCTGGTATTGAAAATAATATCAAAAATAAAAATCAAGTGAGTCCTTGGGTAACCTCACCTGGGAACCACCTCCCTTCCTCATCCAGTTTTCCACTACCAAAAATAGCAACCAAGTTGTTTCTTAGCCAGCCTGTGATGGAGTGAGGCAGTATACAGTCTTTTCAGATGTAGTGGAGTGCTGGTAAAAGGAAGAGCAAGAATTACACAGGAAAATGAAGAAAGTTGCTCGTGTGAGGGTTAGAAACGAGCACATAGACAGGAATCTCATGCTTATCCTCACTGTAAGTATTCTTCTCACCTCCAGTCTCAGTTGGGACTGATGTTTGGGGACACTGAAAATTGCAGATATGACAATGCATCTCAGGGTTTAATTACCAGGACACAGCATGATATCTTAGCAGCTTGTGCTGGTGGCTATTGCACCAATATTTTCAATTAATATTTATTATGTGAAGGGGCACATAGTGTGCTCTGCTGAAACATTGAGGATTTCAGCAGGGACGGGTCATAGGGTTGCCCCAGGCCCATAGTCCATGTTTGGGAGGCGGAGCTTCAGAAGCAAGCAGCCCTGAGTTTGACTCCCTGCCCTGCCACCTAGTGAGTGACCTACCGGTAGTTCACTTCATCTCTGAGGCTCAGCTATTCCATCCACAGAATGAGGGTAATCACCTCAACCTCCAGAGCTTTTAGGAAGGTCAAATGAGATGATACGTACGCACTGCTTATCCCAGTGCTTATCTGGCACTTGTTAAAGACTCAATCGTGGCAGCTACTGCTACTGTAATTAGTTGAATTGCATCCCTCTTACCTGCACCCCCCCACTTCCACTCTGAAATTTCAGTGCACCAAGAGCTGCTGCCTGCAGCACCTCAAACTCTGTGCCTACAGATGAATCCTGGGATCCCCAAGAGACTATCTTCCTACAGATGAAAGAGGGGTGCATTTTGTGACCAATAAGTGGTAGGATGGCACTACCAGCAGGCCCCTCACGCTGCCTCTCTCTCACATTTCTATGACACCTATTTCCATATCCTTCTGACTGCCAGGGAGGAGGTCAGGGAACACGTTCATGGGCTTTGAAGTGGCACAGGTCAGGGTTCAAATCTCTTCCCCATCCCCCCCACTCCCAGCTGGGTGAGTTTCAGTATTTTACTTAACTTCGCTGAGCCTCCATGCTCTATGTCAGCCCCTCCTACTTGCAACCTTCGAATGGCAAGAAACACAAACTAGACTGCCAGCATGCTTGGCTGAACATAAGAATTCATTAAATGGACACTGAGAAGAGGCTGCAGTACCATATGTGCCCATCGCTCCCCCAGGCCCCCCCCCCCCCGTCCCAGTCCAGGCTGCTCTGGAACTTTAGCTAGATTTCTTAGCCTTCATCTTTGGCCTTTGAGGGAATTAGTATATCTTAGCCTACCTAGCATGAGTTCCAAACCAGCTGCAAGCCTGCTCATGAGATGGGAAGCCACTATGGTTCTAAATGAGGGGTAGGGACTTGGGGTGGCAGGAAAACATGTCTGCAAGTTGTTTCTTTGACAAACCTGCCATGGACATGTACAGTCTGTGTCCCTCTCCCTTGAACCTGAGCGGGCCTCATGACTGCTTAGACAAGCCTGGGGTAGGAATGATGTGGAATTTCTGAGGCTGGCTTAAAAGAGGTAAGAAGTGACTGCCTGGCTCTCTTTCAGAGCACTTGCATGAGGGTCCTCAGCTGTCACATTGGAAGACCAGAAGACCTAGAGTCGCCACTGGTTAAGGCCACGTAAGAAGACCAGAAAGAGAATACAGAGAGAGACAGAGAGGTGCTGAAGGAGCCCTGGTGGTTCCACCCTGGCTGTTTGATTCTTTCCAGCCTCGAGGTCAGGCACGTAAGTGCAAACACCTTTGAGATTTTAGCTCCAGCCACCATCTGGGTAGGACTTATGAGAAATCCTGGGCCAGATCACCTAGCTGAAGTACTTTTGAATTCCTGCCCACAGACACTATGAGGAAGAATACTAAAGTGAGTCCTGTGTCTTAAGCCATTAAGTTCTGAAATGAGTCATTTGGCACAATACAGATATGGAAGAGAAAGGAAGAGAAAGACATTTTCTGAATATTTAATTTACCATTAACAATGGAATGCCCTTCAGATAACTCTCAAAGGCATGTCCTTTCTGCCCCTGACTGCCACTCTTGAGATCCTCAGTCCTGTCATATGGTCAAGGATGGATCACAAGGGGCCAAAGATACCCTGTCATCCTAGGAATGAAGTGAGAATTGGCCCTCCTCTCTGGTTCTCAGGAGTAAAGACTGTGTAATTAAGGTTGTCCATCCCACCAAGTGGGCCTTAGGACACCATGAGAATCACCCTGGTGTATTATTAGTAATCACAATAGTGGGTACCATTCATTGAACAGAGCCTGGCAAGCTGTCCACCGAACCATTTTCCCTGTCTGGTACACACAGATAGTGTACATTTGTCAGCTTCTCTGGCAGGTAGGTGCAACCATGTGACTGAGTTCTCACTATTACGTGGGCAGAGGCAATATGTGCTGCCTTCAGGCCTGACCCATAACACTTCTTGCTCAGTCCTCCATGCTCTTTCTCTTCCTTCATCTTGGGCTGAATTCAGTAAATCCAGTGGAGGACTCCAAGACTGGCAGACAGAAAGAACCTGAGTCCCTGAATGACTTCACAGAATAGAGACCCTCCCTCCCCTGTCTCTCCATTTACCCACATAAAACTCATTCAATAAATAATAATTCACATTCATAATACACATTCAATAAATAATTCTTAAGCCTCTGAAATTTGGGGCCTATTCGTTATAGCAGTCTACATGGACAAATGCAGTATCTTTGAGTCAGGAACTTTCCATCTTTTTTTTTCCTTTTTCTTTGCAACAGTTTCTGAAACATAAGTGTTACGATCTTCCTTCAAGATAAAAATACTGAAGATACGAATTAACAAAAGCTGATGTTTTGGGGCCCAAACTCTGCACCAGACACTGTGCTAAAAACTGTATGTTCATTCTCTCTTATCCCAGACAGCAATCATATGTGGTAGGTACTATTATTACCCCATTTTTCACATGAGGAAGCTGAAGCATCCTCTCTTCCAACACCAGTCTAGCTTAGATTTTACCAACAGAGCAACTTGCCATGAGGTCACACAACCAGTAAGGGGCAAAGGCTAGGATGTGAATTTGGGCTCTCTGAATGCAGAAGACAAGTGTTTTTTGTGTTTTTGTTTTGTTTTGTTTTGTTTTAAATCACATCATGCTGTCCATCTACATCTAGAGTCTAAGCATTTTCTACTGCATCAGGTGAACTTCTGGCAGGAAGAAAAATGAATGAATGAATGAATAAATGAATAAATAAATAGAACAGAGCAGTACAGAGTAGAATTTCCCGTCCCATCTTGAAGAAAGCAAAGGGCACTCCTGGTGGTTTGGCTGCTCCCCTCTCCAGCCAACAGAGCCCATTTCCTCTTCTGTCTTCCAGTGAGGTCTGGGCCAGTGGGAGTGCTGAGCCCCTCTGCAAACTCCAGGGGGGAGTGCTATCTTGCTGTTTTTGCCCATGTCTGGTTTCTGCCATGATGCTCATCATCTACCATATTGCCTCCATAAACAGGCATCACCATGGTAATCTCCAGCATTATTTTCCCCCATCCCAATCAGTGAATCACAAACCAATGCTATGAGTCGCAGCTTTGTGGTATTTTCACATCTGCTTGACACCTTGGGTGGGGTAGGGAGGGCAAGGAATTCAGAACAACACTGGAAAAAATGAAACAAAAATGTTCTAGGGCAGACTACTGTCCCTAACTTGGCATATGTATATTCACATCCTTCTTTTGATTCATTCTGCGGCATTCCAGCAAAACATTCTTTTTGCCATGGCACATCTGGGAAGAGGAAGCAGTAAAAACAACCTCCAGTAAAATAGCATAGTGTGGAGAAGAGGGCTTCAACACCAAACCCATAAGATGTAGATTTGAGTCCCCTCTTCCTTCTTAGCTGTGTGAATTTGGGAACATCACTTAAATCTGTTGAACCCCAGTTGTTGGTATTGTTGTTGAGACTTTTATAAAATATGACCAAGAACGCCAGCTCTAAGGCCCAAGAGATAAACTGTGTGAGGAAACACTTTCTAAACAGCATTTGGGGTGGTTAATTTTTCACTCATAGCCAACAACTTGTTGGAAGAGGATGCAGAGGTAGAAGTTAGGACTGGTGTCAAAAAAAGATGTTTCTATGTGATGGTACAATGTACAGAGTTAGAGAACATACCATCAGTTCAGATAAGACCATCTGCCCCTGCACAACAAGTATCTACAGAGTGCTGCTTTCTGGGTTTCAGGAAAGAAGATCTCAGTATAAGGTGAACTTGGAAGGGTTACCTCACAATGAATTAATTCCCTCTTACAGGAGTATATAAGCAGAGATTAGTAGTTAACTCACGCCAGACATGATGTACTTGTGATGGGTAGGAAACTGGACAACATAACGTATAAAGTCTTAATAATTTTGTGATCTATAACTCTTGTGTTTTGGGGGCCCAGAACCAAGTGGCCTTAAAAAATATGGCTTAGACCTTGCCCTCAGCTTAGAGTCTCGTTGAGGAGATGAACTGAGACTTGCAAGCTACTTAGAGAACAATGTAAGAATATGCAAAATTTAGATGTTAAGAGATGTGGTTTAGATTCCATGGAGAATGAACAATCAAAGATTTGAGATTGCTGTGAGAACAGGAGCTCAGAAGACCTGGAGCAGATGGGAAGCAAGTGCATTGTGATGGGGTGGTGACAGCAAGGGCCATGATAGGAATCACAGAGAAGTGGAGTGTCTGAGGACAAGGAAAACAAGCTTCTGAACAAGCCTTCAGACGGTGTGATGCATTCACATTCCAGATCCCAAAGCCGAATCTGGGGATTAGGAAAGTGGTAAGGGGGGGGGCAGAATTAAGATGTCTTGTGGTCCAGCCTGACCCCTTGTTTACCACTAGCAAAGAACAAGTTCCAACCAAACCAGAATAACTTAGTGGAGGGGCTCTGACCTCAGTTTCAATTATTCACTCTCTACCCTAGGAAACTAACCTGATTGGACCACATTACAGGGCTGGCTCTTGTGTCTTATTTCGCTTTGAACTGAGCAGCAGATAGAGGAAGGGAACAGAGTGAGGACAGTGTATTTATTCTCCTGCTTCCCTCCCTGAGAGGTCATCCAGGTTAGCTACTATCTCCACCAAATGTCACGGTTCCTCTTCATGACTGACCTCTTCCTGGTTCCAGAACATTTTGCCTCCTCTCATCTCTTCTGGCTCAGGGGCGGTAACAGCCCTACTGCTTCTAGTCCTGGTTCCCTGAGCCACACCCAGTTTCTGAAATAGTCCCTTTATAAATCAACCTTTCTGGAATAATTATAATTTGAGTTTTTCTACCGGTTTTCTTTTTCTGACTGATATGATACATCATTCATTCATTCATTCATTCAATAAACTGTCTTAACCCTTAAGTTTCAGCTACTATGTTAAATGTTGAGATGCAGGTGTAAACAAGACTGGTATGGTCTCTGACCTTAAGCAACTCAGAGTTTAGTAGGAAAAATAGATAGGATCAATTACCACAGGCTGTGCTAAACAGTCTACACTAAGTGTTGATTAACTCTGTCTGTAAAGGGCCAGATAGTAAATAATTTAGGTTTTTCCAGCCATATTTATTATCACAACTATTCAACTCAGTTGTGTAGCATGAAAGCAGCCATAGACAATACACAAACTAATGGGTATGGCTGTGCTCCAGTAAAACTTTATTTACAAAACAGGCTGAAGGCCAGGTTTGGTCTGGAAGCTACAGTTTACAGACTCCTGTTCTATACTGTGCCAGAGGTATAAACAAAAGCTTATGGGAGAGTATAGAAAAATCATGTTTTAAGGGTCAGGAAGAGCTTCCAGGAAAAGGTAATGTTTTAATCGAGACTTCAAGGATGAGTTGGCCATGGCCAGGTTGGCTGGCATAGGACTATGTGAGAGGGAGGAAAAGGATTCTAGGTAAAGGAAAGAGCACGTATAAAAGCCTAGAGGCATTACCTGAGGATAACTGCAAGCAGATTTGTTGGGCTGTTAAAGCATGTTACAGGAGAAAGCAGGACATTCCTTCTCTCCATCTTTCCTTCCTTCTTCCCTCCATTTGTTCCTTCCTTCCTTCCTCCATCCCTCGATCCCTCTTTCTGTCCTTCCCTTCATCCTTCTTTTATTCCTACAATAGGCCTTTATTACACACCTACTTTGGACCTGGTACTGTACTTATGACTAGGGATAGTGTGTTGAACAACAACAAAAATAGTTCCCTTCTGGGAACTTTATTCTCTTAGTAATCATGGCAGATAGACTATAGGGTAGGTTACATGATCCCTGTCTCCTAGTACTAGCACCCTTATGTAATCCCTTCTCCTTGAGCAAAGCAGGACCTACTTATTTGCTTCTCACCAATATAACACGGCAAAGTGACAGGATGTCACTTCTGTGATTATATTACATACAAGTATAATGCCCATCTTGCTAGGGGACCTTTACTCTTATTACCTGTGATCAGCAAGTGGCCATATTAGGGAGGCCCATATGACAAGGAACTAAGGGAAGTCCCCACAAGAGAACCAAGGAGGAACTGAGGACAACCACCAAGAGTCTGAAGTCTTCAATCTAACAGACTGCAATTCTGCTAACAACATAAAGAGCTTAGAAGTGGTTCCATCCCAGTTCAGCCTTCAGATGAGACCACATTCCCCAACTAACAGCTTTGTGAGATCTTGAAGCAGAAGCCTCTGGTGAACTGTAAGGTGATAAACAGGAGTTGTTTCAAGCGACCAAGTCTGTGGTAAGACTGTTACACAGCAACAGAAAACTAACACAGGGGGCCACAGGCAACCACGAATAAACGACAGAACTACAGGTTACAAAAAATAAATATCCGAAAATCATTTCAGGGTGAGGCTAAGAGAATGAAAGTAAGCATGAGAGGAAGTGAAGGCTCTAGCAAGGGTGGTGGGAGGGGCCTCTCTTTGGTAGAGACATTTGGCCTGAGACCTGAAGGGAAAGGAGGAGCCAGGTGAAGGGAGAGGCTGAAGGGAGATATTTCCAAATACAGGAACAGAATCACAACGGCCCTGAGTAGAGCAAGCATTTGGAGGGTCTAAGCAACAGAAAGGTCAGGTGACTGGAGCAGAATGGGAGTGACTGGAGCAGATACCAAATGGGGTCACAGAGGCAGGGGGCACCCAGGCTGTGGAGCATCCATGGGGCAGCCTGCATGCTTTCAGCACTCAGAACCACAGAAGAGGTCAAGCAGGGAAGCAACTGGTTTAACAGCCCTCGGCTCTTTCCCCTGACTTTAAACCTACCCCCACAACCAGATTTGTGTCCCCAAGATGCCAATGTCTCTCACAGTGCAGCAGCACTGCAGCCAGGTGGGCATCATGGCTATCCTCAGCCTGTCACGTTTAATTCTTTCTTCTTTCAGTCCACAAACCTTTACTGAACATCTTACAGATCTGGGACTCTGTGAGGCACTCTATCAACACATACGTCCCCGCTATCTGCTAGCCTCGAAAGCCCTCAACATCCTTTCTCCCTCCAAATCCTACCACTATGTCTACTCAAAAGATATGCTGAAGTCCTAACTGCCAATCCCTGTAAATGTGACCTTATCTGGAAATAGGGTCTTTGCAGATGGAGTTAGTTTCAAATGAAGCCATTAGGGTGGCCCCAATCCAATATGCCTAGAGTCTTCACAAGACAACAGGACAAACACAGGGAGGACAGGAACAAACACCAGAGGCAGGAGCTGGAGTGAGGCAGCCGCAGGTCAGTGGATGCCAAGGACCACCAAGGACCAGAAGCTAGGAAGAGGCAAGGAAGGATCCCCCCGCTATACACTTCAGAGTGAGCACGGCCATACCGATTCCTTGATTTTGGACTCTTAGCCCCCAGAAGTGTGACAGAATGTGTTTCTGTTGATTTAAGCCACTCAGTTTGTGGTACTTTGGTTTGGCCACCTCGGGAAACATATGGCTTCTCTTCAGGCTTTGCAAGGCCCCCCCAAGCCTCTTCTCTGCAGCTTTCCCAGCCTCTCCATCCCACACTGACTCTCCCTTCTCTGAACTTCTGAACTTCTGCATCATTTAGCCTCTGCACAATCCATTTTGGCCTTTCATCACATTTCCTTCCACCTCGTGTGTGCTGCCTGTTTCCTGTGTGTTTGTCTCGTCTCCCAAAGGACTGTGATGCTCTGTGGGAGCCAAAACCACATATCACACTCCCCTCACTTCCTCCCAGACACCTTGGATGAAGTGAGGTCCCTTGGAGACACTCAGAGAAATGTACACTAGCGTTCTCTGGATGCTGGGGTGAAGAGTTTTGTTGTTTTTTTCCTTAAATATTTTACATTTTGCTTCTTAGGACTGCCAATGTTTTCTGCAATAAATATGTATTACTCACGCACCCTTCCCTCTCTCCCCCGCAAAATGTTGGAAAAAGTGGCCTGGCTGAAATAGGACTTTTCTCATGGCTAAAGTGACCAGCAGAGCTAAAGCCATCTAAGACCTGGAAATCTGGCCAAAGGAAGATGTACTTTGATAAGCCCAAGGGCAGTTCTTAGAATCTGCTCAGATGGCCCTATGCTTATATGTGTCTTTCTTTCTTTGCTTTCTCTCCCCAGCCATCCATTCATCTTTCATGATAGAGGAGAGGAAACAGTATGTGTTCAAGAACCATCAAATCACCACCCCACTAGGTCATACGTGGCCACATTTCACTGTGGATCACCCTCACAGAGCTTCCCCTTCATGCTACCCGCCCCCCCCAACCTGTACAACAGAGACATTACTGATTTATTTTCTGACTTTTTCACTTCATCCTCATCAGTTACATAACTACATACAAGTTTAAAAACACATACACGCATTCGGGAGAGAAATGACTGAATTTGATTTAAAAAACTGGCTTCACACTACCTCAGTTGTTTGGGAACTAAGCCTCCCTGGGCTGAATTTCTGACTTGGCAACACTCTCGCATATATAATTTTACACCTGCAGAAGTTTGCAGCCAGTGCTATACATACAGCTACCTGCAGGGAGGAGAGGAGCCAGAGAGAGGGGCAACCTGGATGGTTGGATGTGGGGGTGGTGAGGGCCCTACAAGGAGGACGGGCAAGCATGGGTCTCTGCTCTTCCTCTCCCTGCAGCAGGAGGGCTCCCGGCTGGCCCCTGTCTTGCTCTGTTCAGCTTCATGCTCCAGCAGGAAAGGGCATACAGGGGGCATATCTAGCTCTTTGCTGGAGGCAGTAGAGTAGAACTTGTAAACTGGTAGCCCATGGGCCAATTCTGGCCTGCAGACATGTTTAGTCTGGCCCTTGATATACTTTTAACATTTATTAATTAATTGCCAATTTGGAAGCATTTCACATACAAATCTGGAATTCTAGATTGTCTCCAAAAAATCAGGTGATCTGACCCACTGGGCTCTCATGGCCACCGGAAACTATAGCTAAGAGGCAAGTGCCCATTTTGGATAAGGTATGGACTCTCATTCATCTGCTTCCTCACTTATGCCACCTGCTTGGCCCTTACAGGCACTGCAGTTTGAGATCCTTCTCCCTGCTCCAGAGCATAATGCTTAAGGAAGCAGGCACTAGAATCAGACAGCCTGGGCTCAAATTTTACCAGACAGTGGTAATGATTTTAGGCAAACTCATCCCTAAGTTTCTGTTTTCTCGTCTGTAAAATGGGTATAATAACAGTGCCTATTTCCTAGGATGTTGTGAGGATTAAATGAGATGAGAAAGTGATTTAGCACAGGACCGGTCATCTAGTAAATACCCAATATGTAAACATTGTCATTAATTTGTTGATTATTATTCGTACAAAACATGAGCACAGGAAGATGGAGAATAGGTTAGTGAGACCTCAGTGCTGAACTAAACTCAAAGGCACACATACTCCAATCCACAGCTCTCTTCCCAGATCTTCCTAGTCCACTCAAGCACACCCTTCAATAAAACATCCAGAGGGATTATCTCTCCCTTCATGACACACCCCAGGGCATCCCAGTCCTGACTCTCAGAAACAAACAAAAGAATAAATCCTTCCCCAATTCTTCCTACAATGACATATGACAATTTCTTTCTTTCTGAGCAGTAACTTCCAGGTAATGACTACATGTCCAGAAATCTCAAACCTTCCAAATTCTTCCCAGAAGGCCCATTCTTAAAACCCCTCTCTACCCTATAGAGGAGGGCATCTGTGAAAGGCTCCACAAATCGCTGGAAATTATGAAACAGAAATCTCAGAAGAGATTGGGATCAGCCTTTGAAAATGTGGCAAGAAATGTAAGGCACATGATATGGCAGGAACAATGCTATGTGTTCACCAAACAATTCTGTTTTCCTCCTAGGTAAACAGCAAGATTAAATTTCTGGGCACCCCTTATATCTAGGTGGGACCACCTGGCTGATTTCTGATTGAAGAAATGTGGATGAAAGTGATACAAGCCATTTCCAGGCAAGGCTATAAAACATCCTTCACATTATACTCTCTTCCCTTCTCTTGTCTTCTTTGACATGTGTAGGCCATGTCTCAAAAATGATAGTGTCCTGTGATGGAAGGAACCTGGGTTCCTGAGTGACAAGATGGTCACAGCCTACTACCAAGACCAACTACACTAGACTCTGATATAAGAAAGTAATACAATATTATAGTGTTTTGCCACTGCTAATCTGGATTTGTTTCTGCAGCATAGTCTTGTCCGTACTGACTGATACACATGGGTGTTTGGCAGAGTGGGAAAGAAAGGCCTAAGAAGCTAAGTATCCATGATTTTTCTCTGTGCTCTGTTTCTAACCCATAGCATGATTTTGGAAAAGCTACCTGCCCCCAACCTTTGAAAGGAGGAAAATAAACTGGTTGATCCCCAGGGTCAGAATCTCACTGACCCTGAATTCTCACCCATGAAAATTCTCACAGGCTTTGGACTCCATTAACACACATTACCTTAAATTATGTTTTTAAGAAGGCCACCTAAGTTCTAGTCAACAGAGGTAGGAAAGCTGCAGCCAGCCCACATTAGAGTCTAAATAAATATTTGTGGAGTAATTATTATGCAAGAGCCAATGTGTGCTGGGTGTTGACCATGTACTAAGCACTATTCTAAGTACTTCACATTCAGTGCCTCTTGTAATCCTTACAACCAGCCTTCAAGGCTGGTGCTATTATTAGTCCCATTTTATGAATGAACAAATGGAGGCACAGAGAGATTATGACCCTTATCTATGATTACAAGCTGGTAAGTACACCAAGGGCATTTATATTCAGACAGTTAGAGGTCAGTGCCTGAGAACTTAGCAATCAATCAACTTGCAAAAAATAGAGTCCTGAGGGGTGAAAGGCAAAATGAAATGGTCTGATCAGAGAGTTTCCTTAACATACCCACAATTTTAGCTAAACCAGTAAACTCCAACTTTTTGGGAGTTGGGGCTGTATCTTACTTATGTTTGAATCTCCAGGGTCCTGCACAATGTCTGACATATAAAAAACACAAATAAACATTTGTTGAATGGCTGAGTGATCTGAACCTAGCTCTTTATTGACATTTTTAACTGAGTTACATTTGTCTTTCATTGACAATGACTTGTGATCCAAATTCAGTATCAGTATTTCATTTGTACCAGTAAATCTGATCACCAGTTAGAACTAGAGTGATCATATAATTTCTCATCCAAACTTGAATGCTTTTGTGAATCAAAGGAGATGCCATTAATGATTATTTCAGGCAAAGAGGCAGAAATTAGGACTGTTCTAAGCAATTCAGCACAAGTGGTCATCCTAGCTACAGTCACAAAAACCCACAACAGAGGTGAGTGACAAAGGAAGTACTCCCAAGGGGCCTGACTGTTCACAATGTCCTTGTTCTTAAGGAATGTCCCTTCTTGTCCACTTGGGCGGCAAACACTTCAAAGCTTATACCATTTGCAGGACATGTCATGGTTAAGTGTCATTCTCCAAATGATGCACATCTCCTAACCCAACAGCCATAGAGCACACACACTATTAACTTTTAATATAGGTGCAGTAATCACTTTAAGAAAACAGGAAGGAGCAGCCCCAGGAATGCAATGATTGCTACAGGAATATAAACATGGATTGCATTGGAACAGACTACATACTTTGTATAAACACTAATAAAGTGAGTTCAGGCTGAGCTGTGACTTTAAAGGAAATTCTTCCCCATAAACATGTCCTGCCATGCCCTAATAACTCTTTAATTTGATGCACATTTGGGAAGGATGATGCGAAGTAATCACAGAATAATGTTAAGGTCTGTTGCGAAGGAGGAGGGGGTGGAATGTGATGCAACTTGGAGCTAACACCATCTACCAGAGAGTTGGCTCCATTGCTCATTTCACACATGGAGGGAATTTGCCGAGTGACATGCAGGAAATCAGAGACAGGTCTTTGCAGGTTCAGCACAAGAAGATTCTGGGTGTCATCTGATGGTTCCATTAGAGGACTCTTGGCCAGTCCATTTCTGGCCTGCTTTCTCTTGCTGGAGACAGCAAAAGTGGCTTCTACTTGTATGTGGACTCTCTACTTCCTAGAACAAGGCTCTTCAAATCTCAACTAGACTATAAGCTCCCTGAGAGCAGAGAATACTTCTCACCTATCTGGAATCACCCATCAGGCTGACATGGCCCCGTACCCCTGCAAGAAAGCAGAACGGCACAGAGCTGAAGCTGTACCATCAGGGATCACGACACAGTATAACTGTGTGGTTGGGGCAAGCCGCTCTGCTCATGTGAGGATGGGGTTAATAGCACCTACTGAACCTTAGCAGGCTTTCAAGATGATAAAATATTCAAGATAAAGGGCCTGATAAATTAAAAGAGTTGTACAAATGTTGGAAAGTATAACTGCTGGAAAGCATAATAATAATAATAAACAATAATAATAATAGTTTGGCATGTGTTGATTTATCACTATGTGTCAGGTACTGTTCATCTCCTTTGAGTTCCCACAGAAATTCTAAGAGGTGGGTACTATTATTGGCCCTGTTTTACAGAAAACTGAGCTCCCTAGAGGTTATGCAACATTCCCCAGTTCGCACATCTAAGTATTATCCACGAAGTAATGATTTTGGAAGGCAGGATAGATTGTCAGGGCTCCCTGCTCTCTGCTCTCCTACATCACAAGGAATTGAAGGAATTAAACGAATTATATCTGTCTACTTTACCATGAACAACCAGAGGGCAAGGGTTGTGTGGGAGTCTCCTGTACATCTCCAGGATCCAGCAAAGAATGGGAAAATTAAGGCTTTTGGATCAAATGACTAGCTCCTCCCTCACCCAGCCACTCTTACTTGTGTACCAACTCTTGGCATCCATAACCAAAAGCATCATTGTGCTTCTCTGCTCTCAGCAAGACAAGAGGCTTCAGCCTTGTGCCCTGGCTGCCTTGAAATGTAGCCCAAAGAGCTCATCTATCTAGGCAGGTTCTCCACACCACCCACTGCCCCCCCCCCCCATACCCCACATACACACCAGGCTCATCTCAAGTACCATGCCTTTGCTCAGGCAAGTCTCCCATTTGTAATGCCTTCTCCCATGGACCAAAATGAATGTAGCTAACAGGAAGCTTGGCTGAGGAATAAGGACCTTCTTTAATAGTGTGCTAAAGAAGAAGAGCTAGAAAGGAAGAGGATACCTTTATAGTACACCAGCGGGGCAGTGATGGACCCACCAACCCCAGCCAGGTGGGAGCCACTTTCCTGCATCTGGCACCAATAAAATGCCTAGGGACAAGAGCTAGGTTGGGAGAGAGAAGGGCTCATCTGATTCTCCAACCAGTCCTGCATGTCCAGACCCAAAGAGGCAAATATCCCTTTCATCATTCATGAAACCATATCTTGCTTATTATGACAATTTTTAAAACTTCTCTGATGATTCCTTTGAGAATCCAATTTGTTTCCTTTGTAAAGAGGAAACAATTCTCTTCTCAGTTTGGGAGGTGGGGGACATTCCATTTATCTTCAGGGGAAAATCTGTTTCCTATTACGAATCACATTCTGTAGGTCTATTTGCGAAGAATAAATCTCTACACTTCATGCAGAAAAAAAAAAAAAAATTCTCTTTTCGCTGTTCTACAAAAATCCCTGAAGGGAGGCTCCTGCCGTCTTCTAGCAATTGTGACAAAGACTGGATTTCCATCCCTTGCTTTCAGTAAAGGGAACTTTTTACTCATTTTCCGAAAATCAGTATCCCAGAATCATCTAGTATACCTCAGAGAGCCTACTATGCAGTAATTCGTTCAATCAGCATTTATGGGTGGAAACTGAGGGTCAGGATCAAGAGAGATCCTGGGAAGCCATGGATTAAAATAAATACATAACCTTCCAAATCCCTGTACTCTGGGATGGAGGTCAGCAAGCTATGGCCCACAGGCCAAATCAAGCCCACTGCCTGTTTTTGTATGGCCCATGAACTAAGAATGGCTTCTATATTTTTAAATGGTTGAAAAATCAAAAGAAGAATAATATTTCACGACACATAAAAATATATGAAATTCAAATTTCAGTACCCATAAATACAGTTTTTCTGGAACACAGCCACACTCATCTGTTTATAGACTGTCTGTGGCTGCTTTCGTGCTACACGGGCAGAGTTGAGTAGCTGCTATTGAGACTGGTACCAAGGGCCTAAATATGTACTTTACAGAGAATTTTTGCTGACCCCTGATCTAGGAGCTTACAAAGTCTGGCAGGTTTGAAAACAAGGAAATATCAGTGTTATAACTGAATGTGTCTCCCCCAAATTCTTCTGTTAAAGTCCTAATCCCCAGTGTGATGATGTTTGGAGGGGGTGCCTTGGAAGGTAATTATGTTTAGATGAGGTCGTGAGAGTAGAGCCCCATGAGGATATGAGTGCCCTTATAAGAAGAGGAAGAGACATCAGACCACTCTCTTCCACATGTGAGGAAGAGAGAAGGCAGCCATACCCAAGCCAGGAAGACAGCTTTCACCAGAACTCAATCGTGTTTGTACCCCGATTTCAGATTTTCAGCCTCCACAACTATGGGAAATAAAAGTCTGTTGTTTAAGCCATCCTGTCTATGGCATTTTGTTATAGCATCCTGAGCTAAGACAGGCAGCATTCACAATAACCAGAAGAATAAAAACCACAATATTAACATGGAGGGTGATGCATAATGCTTAAGTATGGGCACCAGGGTTGGACTGAAGCTTATTCTGCACCGTGGCTGACTTAGCATCATGATGCAGGGAGTTATTTAAATTCTCTGTGCCTCCATTTCTCTATCTGTAAAATGGAGACAATTGCAATGTCCTCTTCATGGGTTGAGAATTAATCTAGTGTATGCATATCAAGAGGACAGGACAATGCCCAGCCCATAAACGCTCAACATCCCTTTACTCTTATTATCACCACTCCTGCTGCTTGCACAACTTCAGGAGATGCTGTTCAAGAGCATACAGTGAGAATGGCACCCCTGAAGGACATAATGTGCATAGTTACCCAGGAGTTCAGCAATATGGTGGCCCTGATTACAGCTAATATTACAATGATGCCTGCACAGAGTTTTGAAGAAAGAGGGGAGCAGACACACCATTCCAAATGGAGTAGGTGGTTGCCATGTATTTTTACTGCCATGTCATTCACTTTTCCATTATGAAAAGAGACTCAAGAAGACAGTATTAAATGAACTGTGGGGGACTCCAGCCCAGACCCCCAACTTCTATGCCTGTCTTTCGCTCTGCCCACAGTCTCTGCCCAGTCATTCCAGGGTGGGTCTCCAATGCCCACTCCTACGATTACACCTTGCTCCTGGTCCCCCAAACTCTCAGGCTGTGGACTATTTTAAGCCCAAATTAAAGACTCCTCTTTCCTGAATGGTTGCAATTTCAGTCTGTGGTTTGTTCACTCTGACGTGGCTTGGGGCCATGGTGTTGGTGTGTGGGGCACTGCAAAGGGGTAAATTGTTTTAGGAAGGAGGCAAGGGGCTTTGCAGAAACCATTTCACTGCAGCACACTCACTGTGGAAAATACAAGCACATGGATGAACAAATAAAAAGAGAACAACAGTGGGAGAGTCCCATATATCTGGAGAACAATGCTAAAAATAGCTCCATGTCAGAAGCGAGCAAGCACTAGAAGCTATGTAGTGCTTCAAACCCCAGAGAAAGGGACTTGCCATTCAAATTCCATAAACACAAGTGACTTGTTTCTTCACAAGCCTCTTGCTGGAAGGACCTTTGAGGCTCTGACCTTTGAAGGCCTCGTGATCCACAGAAACCTTGCCATTGACCCTAGTACTGCAGAGTAGAGCTCAGGAAACTGAGACCACAGGAAAAGCCTCTGGGGCTTCCCCCTGGGAAATCTGGGTCCATAGTTCAGTGATGGATAAATGAACACAGTGCTGGGTAAGGTAGGCAGGTGAGGAAGAAGGAGACCAGAAGGAAACTGGGTGGGAGCAGGACAGAAATCTACCAAGCTCTCCCAAGTCTAAGTTGAAGGAAACATGGGTAAGTGTGCTCAGGATCCCTCTCTGTTCCTTCCTCTGTCCTTTGCTTCTCATGTTCCTAAGGGAACATAAAGGGAGAGTGAGGGCAGAGTCGTTGCAATTTCTTCCCTATCATGTTTGCAGTCTTATTAGATGTTTCCACCAGACCAATTCCTGATTCCTGATTCCTGGTCAATTCCTGATTTGGCCAGTTGCATTCTGGAAGCTTTCACAGATGCTCAATGTAGACTCCCTAAGCAGCAACTGTGGGTGCAGCTGGCCCCAAAAGACAACACCTCCAGAATCATGAGTCCATTCTGGAATTTAGGTTTCTAGACCTGCACATAGACATGAGGGAGCCTGCAATCTTTTGGCTGAGTACTCCCCACCCTAAGTGGCTAGAAGTGGGTGTCACATTGGCTCCCCACCATTGAATCCCACTGTACAGACCCTGTTTTGTTTGCTTGGAAAACAAGGGTTTTTAAATAATGAGTTTTTGCTGAGCGTGTGGTCCCCCGTTCACGTATGCCCTTATGAGCCCCCATCATTCCCTATGTCTTCACAGGCAGCCCAATTCACCCATTTATATTATCTATCTGGCTCAAGTACGTGATTAGATTTGATTCCAGACTTTATCCTGACTAAATGCTTTCCCACTAGTGTAACCAAGTCTCAGGAACTAGTCCTTGCTCCAGGGCCCAGCACAGTGCCTGCCTTACCTAATACAACCACTCAGACAACAGTGGGTGATTTGTATGTACTAACGTGATTGTGTCTCTCACACACAGCTTCTGAGAGGATATGACAATAGAGAAGAGAAGGGAAGAATTACTCACCCAACCATCTCTCTGGGATACTTGATGCTACAGGTCCACTGAACCACACCCCAAATGCCCAGGGACAAATTGGTGGAGATGGCTGTAGGTGAGCCAAGTCTTAGCTCCAATAAAATTGAGAACAGCTGGCACTTCTGAATACCCTAGTCCCTGGGGGCCTGGGCTGAGTGCACACTGGTAACCGCTAGCCCTTTCCCCCTTTTCTTCTTGTCATGCTTAATTACACCAGGATTATGCTGAGTCAAGCAACCTGTTAGGGTGGGGGCCCAGGCATGACCTTTCCCATTGCTCTCAGCCAGCTCCTGGGTCTCAAGTAGCCGGGTGCATTTCCACTGAGAAACCTAAGAATAAGCTCAGCACTGATGTGCGTGATGCCAAATACTAAGCCCCACACCTCAGCCCCTGGGAGGACAGCCCCTTCTGATTTGAGAGTGAACAAAAGGGCCTTGCAAAAGCCACACCACCTGCATTCAGCCTTGAAACAGAGCCTCCTTGGCCACGGAATGTGGCAACCAACAGTCAGCTAAAGGCAGCCATGGGAGACAGAGGCAGGCCTGCTCAGCACTCTCAAGTACCCTCTGGCTTTGCCAGGGTTTTACCCAAGGCTTGACTTCTAGTTCCTGTACCCTTATTCTAGCGTCAGAGAGGATCACTCTGTGCCACTCCAGGAGCGCATAGCCCTGCACTTCTCTACACACATGTGCACTCATATTCACATACATGCACAACCTTCTACAAATGCTCAAGAGAAATTTATGCCACCAAGTGCTCTAGATCAGGGTTCCCATTCTTGGATGCACAGTAGAATCACCAAGGGATCTATACAAAACTTGCTGCCCAGGCCACACTGAGAACAATGAAATCAGAATCTCCAGGGGTAGGTATCAGTCATCAATATTATTTTAAAGCCCCCCAGGTGATTCCAATGTGTAGCTAATGTTAAGAATCATTGCCCTGGGTAAACCAAAAACCCTGGAAAATTCCATCCTCCAAACTACACTCTGAGGCTGAGCTCCCAAGCTGGAACTGTGCTCAAGATATGAGGGAAACCTGAGGTTTTTGGTCACAAAGCCACAGAGATTGAGGATATTCATTCAACAGGCACTACTGAGCACCAACTATATACTGGGACCTCTTCTAGGTATCTAGAGATTGTCTCAAGAGCTATACGTGCAGAGTTCAAGTGGCTTGTAAATTCGGTCTTAGCGAGGCTGGTCTCTGAATCAACCAACCGACCAACTGACATTTACCTAACACCCAGTGTGTGCGAGGCTGGCTCTGTAAAAGATGCTATGAAATATCAGGTGAAATTCCTTTTTTTTTTTTTAAGAAGGTGAAATTTCTGACCCCCAGGAGTTTAAATCCTACATGGCAAAGCCTATTTGCACATGGAGAAATAAAAACATGGTATATGAAGGAGAAATGAATATGTGATCAAACAATTCAAAATGACAAAGACACATCAAGCATCTACTTTGTGCCAGGTACTGTAATGCAAGGAGAACAACAAAGATAGGATCCTTGTCCTCAAAGAGCTTGGACTAGAACAGTGGTTCCCAAAGTGGGGTCACCCAGCCAGGAGCATCAGCATCACCTGGGAACCTATTATTCGAAATGCACATTCTTCAGCCTCATTCCAACCTCCTAGATCAGAACTTCTGGAGGTGAGGCCCATCAGTCTGTGTTTAAACAAGCCCATGGGATATCTGAGTGGCTCAGTTGGTTGAGCGTCTGACTTTGGCTCAGGTCATGATGTCGCGGTTCATGAGTTCGAGCCCCGTATCGGGCTCTGTGCTCACAGCTCAGAGCCTGGAGCCTGCTTCAAGTTCTGTTTCTCCCTCTCTCTGCCCCTCCCTCACTCATGCTCTGTTTCTCTCTCTCCCTCTCTCTCTTTCTCTCTCTCTCAAAAATAAATATATGTTAAAAAATTATTTTTAAACAAGCCCAGGTGATTCTGATGCCTTCTCAAGTTTAGGAACCAATAGTTTAGAGAACTAGTTAATGCTACAGGCATTGAGAAAGGGAAGAAAGTTCCTCGGATCAAGGGTTGATGAAAGGATTTGACTCCTGGCTCTGACACACTTCTTGGAACCTTAAGCAACTACTTTAGCCTCCTTATGGCCTCTATTTTGTCAACTGTAAAGTAGTAATAAGCAGTAAGCGGTAATGAGGTCTACCATGTAGAGTTGTATTATGAGTACCTGGGTAATGTGTAAAAGTCACCACAACAGTGCCTGGGGTCTAGTAAGTACTCCATAAGTGATCTCCAGCACTAATAGTCATGGTCCAAAGGAGCTGTTGAGCAAATGAATGTTGACAGAGTGAATGAAAGAATGAACTAATTAATTAATGCATGATTGATGGGGACTGGATTTGGCAAGCCTGGAAAGGCAACAAAGAATGGGGACTTCATTCTTGGGCAAATGGGGAGATTTTCAAGATGAGACACAGGCTTCTAAGACTGAGTGGTCATAACACATGACAGATCTTGAGACTGGCATCTTCCTGGGTCAGCTTGCAAAGCAATCTCAAGGAAGGTTTTCCCGCCATAGCAGCCATGTGTTGCTTATGCACTGGGGCTCTGGAGTCAAACTATCTGGGCTCAAGTGCTTACTAGTTGGGTGGTCTCAGATGAGTCACTTAACCTCATTAAGCCTCAGTTTTGTCTTCTGAAAAATGGGTATAATAATAGGACCAACATACAGAGTTGTGAGAATTGAACACGATAACTTGCATAAAGCAATCAGCTTGGTGCTTTAAATACAGCGAGCCATCTCTAAATGTTAGCTCTTTGTATCACGGCATGCAGCTGGATGCTACCCTGACCTCTACTAAATTACGACTGGCTGGGATTTTTCCAGCAGACCAGCATCACTATGCTTGAGTGCCAGATCCAAACAACACAAAATAGCTGTTGGGTTTCTTCACACCAGCAGTAGCTGCCAAGCACTGGACAGATGCTTACTTGCAGGTTGTATGCAGGTACTTCTCATGAATAGGGGCTGTACAGTGAACCCTAAGACCCAACTACCACTGTGCCCATTTTGCAGATAAGGAAACTGAAGTTTAGTGACTCATCACAGTTTTACAACTATCAAGTGTCAAAACCTGGATTCAAATGCAGCCCTAATTCCAAACCCCACGGTCTTTCTACTGTCATGAAATCAGCTCCGGACTTCCTCCACAGGCTGCCTAAGAATCTTTCCAAACGGGGTCTACCCCCCGAGTAGTGTCAGAGGGCCAGACTCTCTCATGGTGACACTGTGTCACACAAAACATAAGAAGGGAATACAGCTCCCAACTCTGAGTCTGAAAGGAAGTCACAGGTGGGCTGACAGCAGGACGGTGGACACTGCAGGAGATCAGGCTCTTGGATTCTAAGACGGACCCCCACTTGCTAATAATGATTAAATGTGTGTATCAGTCAAGAGGGAAAGGGTGTTGGAGGGGAGGAGAAGAAGTGACTTTCTTTCCCACCCAAAATGGTTATCTAAGCCTCTGTGCACAGAAGGAGCACAACTAAATGTAACACAAAACTCACACCAGCTTTTAGAAACCATTTTCTTCGAAACGAAGCTTTTGGCCCATGAGACAACGCAGCAAGATGAATCCCTCTCATCTCTTCCCAGTCTATTTCCTTAAATGCCAAATTGTGGTCTGTCTTCTTCCCCTTAGATAGTGGATAGCATTCTGCCAACAGCCAAGGAGATGTGTAGACCCACAACGCCTCTTCCTGAGGATTTGAACGATGTCATGAATAAATGGAGAGAAGTATGGTTGGCCTCTCGTCTGCCCTTGAGAGCTTCGAACAAAGATTCCTGGAGTCTAACACCAACACGGATTCCAACCTTTTACCCATTTTGGTTCTATTGGCCCAGAAAGCTGTCTGAATGCTCCCAACCAGAACAAAGAGGACACTGCTTGGGTGCTTTCTGAGTTTTTGTAACAATCACTAACACTTTGCTCTCCCTCAAATCTTATATTTACCTGCAATGGGCCATGTTACCTCCGGCTGACCCCACCTGCCAAAAATATTACTGCATTTTCATATTTATTGTCTTTGTGTTCCACAGTTGCCATGGTAGTAAAATTTACACTCAACAGCCTCACTGCCATTTTCAACTACAAATGGAATTAGTCTGTTCCCAGTTTGGTTCAGCAAAAAAAGGAATATGCATGCACTATATACCAGGCCCTGTGCTAGGTGTAAGGCCTGGGTGCTGAGATGAATAAGAGATGTCTGTAAGATTTTGCTCCTTTACAGAGAAGACTTTTTGCTTCTCTTGTGATGAGATTATTTTTTTATCATCTTTTGGTAAAATATATGTAACATAAAATTTACAACTGTAACTATTTTTAAGTACATAGCTCAGTAGCATTAAGAACATTCCCAATATTACGCAACCGCAGTCACTATCTATTTCCAAATCTTTTTCATCACCCCAAACAGAAACTCTGTACCTATTAAGCATTAACTTCCTATTCCCCACCCTACCCCCAGCCCCTGATAACCTGTAATCTACATTCTATCTCCATGAATTCGCCTATTCTATATGTCATTTAAGTGACATCATGCAACATTGGTCCTTCTGTGTCTAGCTTATTTTGCTTAACATAATGTTTTCAAGGCTCATCCTTGTTGTGTGTCAGAACTCCATTCCTTGTTAAGGCTGAATAATATTCTATTGTGTGCATACACCACATTTTGCTTATTCATTCATCTGTTGATGGACACCTGGATTGTTCCTACCTTTTGGCTAGTGAATAATGCCACAGTGAATAGTGGCATAAGTATCTGTTAGAGTCCTCGCTTTCAATTCTTTGGAGTGTAACCTTGGTAGTGGAGCTGCAGGATCATATGGTAATTCTATGTTTAACTTTCTGAGGAACCGCCATACTGCTTTTCACAGAAACCGTTTTATTTTTATGCTTTTCACAGAAACCATTTTACATTGTATTTTAATTTCTCCACATTCTCACCAACACTTGTTACTTGCTGGGTTTTTGGTCTTTGTTTTGTTGTTTTGACTACAGCCATTGTGGTAGGTGTGATGTGTGGTTGTTTTTCGGAAGAGCAAACTGAGGAGATAAGAAATGGCTTGGTCATCAGAGCATCACAGGTGCATATGGGTGTACTGAGTACAGCTTTGCCAAATGAACGAATGGATAGTATGTTGGTACCTGATGTCCTATACAACTCTTCCCTGAGTCTCCTGTTTACAGGATTTGAAACTTGCACAAGGAAGCACAGCTCCACAAAAGAGACCCAAGCAGCAACTGAGATGACAAGTAGCTCAGGGCTTTAATTCACGGACCATCTGCACCATCTTTCTGCTTTTGCTTTCACACTTAGGAATCAGTAAAACTTACTGCTTTGGAATCAAGGAAGCCCACTTGGTAGTTCCTCAAAATTAAAGAAGACTATAAGCTATAGAGCATGGTGGCTAAGAAACCAAAGTTACGGGTCAAACAGATGGGCCTGAATTTCAGCTCTACTGTTTGTCACATGTATGACCATGGACAAACTATTCATCCCTTCTGTGCCTCAGTCAGGCCCTAATCCTAGTCTTGTGAGGATTAAATGAAACAATAAGAAACATTTAGTACAGTGCCTGACACAATGTAATGTCCCCATGAAAGTAAGCTCTTATTGTTACTCTAGGGTTACTGCACAGACCCAACCCTCCTTCCACACCCTGCTTCAGCTACTTCCTCTAGTCTCCAAGACCCCTGGGAAAGCAGAAGAGCTCTGGGATGAGGGCGGACTCATCACTTAGTCTCCTAATGATCTTCCAGGCTGACTGGAAGGACTCAGAATACCCATCCAGAGTCACAGCCAGGATTTGAGATGAGGACTCAGTCTTATTTCTCATTTTGGTAAAGAGAGTGGTGCCATCACCATATGGTTCTCCTGCAAGGATACAAAGCCCATACCCCAAGGGATCAGAGAGAACTTTCATTAAAACCCACAGAGAGGACTCCAGTTGGGTAGAGTTTCCAAAGACAAGGCTCACTAACAAAAATTCAGTAACTATAGCAAGGGGCTTTACCACAAGGACCCAAGGGGAAACAGAGAAGGAACGAGCCTAGGCGGGGTGGTATTTCATGCAGGCAGCACCATAATTCTTAAGTGAGTGGAAGGCAACACATTCAGTTTGGCCTGACAGGAAGCTTTATATTAGACTGAAGCATATTGAAAATATCAAAGTCCGTGGAATGAAAAACAGTCCCTGGGCCCAATACTTTACCTATAACTTACAAGTTTTCTTGGACACGGAGACCCTCAAACCAAAAGCCAAACCACTGGGGGTGAAAGGACTATTACATATCAGGACTCTGCAGGTGTGTAGGGAGCCATGGCTGTGACTGGAAACAAGCAAAACAAACAAACAAACAAAAAATAATGGATCCTATTTTCTGGGCACTGTGCTAGGTACTCTCCACACATGGTCTGACTGATACAGTATAGCAGCATCAGTGGGGATGCTGGCCCCACTTTATGGAGGAAGAAACCAAGGTTCAAAGTTGGGAATTCACTGAAGGTGAGAGAAGGAAAAATTTCTGTGACTTACGTATCATATATTAGGATGAACTCTATGAAATTACTACTATTAAACATTTCCTGCTAACAAAAAAGGCAATCTCATAGGTTTCCACCTAATATAACACATTATATATTAATTACTTATATGTTAATTATCTTATACACAATAAATTGTATCATACATAAATTCCCTATTTTATTGATTATATAATGTCACCTACACATTATACAATATGTAAAGGAGGCTGAATGCTTAGTGGTTGAGAAGGTGGATTCTTAGACTGCATAGGAAACCTGGCTCTGCTGCTGACCAGCTGTGGACGCTGAGTAAATAATGTATCCTCTCAGTGCCTTTGTTCTTCATCTATAAATTGAGCTAATAATAGTACCCCCCTCATAGGACTGTCGTAGAGTAAGAAAACACAGCAACATGCTGGAACAGTGCCTGGCACATGTTACTTAGAAGCAGTCAGTGCTCATGCTTTTGTTCACTAATTCTTTGCAACAACTCTTGGCAATGGCCAGTGCTACCTTGGTTTCACAGTAAGAAGCCCAAGACTCAGAGATTTGCCCAGGATTATACATCAGGTCTTTCTGAGTCTCAAGCCTTGCTGTTCCTTCGAAGCTGCCAGCTTCCCCTGGTGGCCTCTCTGAGCTGTCACTGCCACTTGGTGAAAGAAGAGGTTGAGCCAGCTGATTCTGTGGTTCCTTCCAGCATCCTTATGCAAGGGGGGTATATCAAAGCAGCAGCAGCAGAAATAACAGAATCAAATGCCTTCAGTTCCACTGAACACAGCATCCTTAGCCATGTGGCCAGAAGCATTCCATATTTAGAGTTCCAATTTTTTTTTTCTTTTTCAGCTATTTCTTTCCAGAGTCCTCAGTACATTTCCTAATTAATCACTCCCACTTAATTTCCTAAAGCAATCACAGCCTCCCCACAGGCAAGCAGCCTCATCTTAGGCAGAAGCACACACACCAGCTGGCCCCTCAGCTACGTGGGAGTGTGTGAGCAGCCCTTGGACACAGACCAAAGAGTGGCACAGACATAGGGGAAACGCAGCTTGGGAGCTACACTCAGAAGACACTCTTCCTATGCTGGTGACATGTGGTTTCCTGGTGAGCAAAAGGGCAATGAGATTTGGTTCTCCAAGGAAACCCTAAACTGCCAAAGATCTGGCTGGGGCATCCTGGGATGCAGGGAGGCTCTCCCAGCAGCTAATCTGTGATGTCGGGAACGGGTATGCTTGCTGGCAAGGTCGGGGCTCGGGTTTCTCTCCCAGCTTACTTGTTGTGTGAATTTGGACAAGAGCTTTCCTTTGGCTGAGCCTCTGTTTTCCCATCTTTAAAATGGGAACTGAGGCTCCCAGGTGACTCAGTCGGTTCAGGGTCCAACTCTCGATTTTGGCTCAGGTCATGAGCTCACATTTCATGGGTTTGTGCCCCACATCCAGTTCTGCGCTGATAGCACAGGGCCTGCTTGGGATTCTCTCTCCCTCTCTCAAAATAAATAAATAAACTTTAAAATTGGAACAGTAATATATGCAACACAGGGTAGGTATAAGGAAGGAGCAACAACCTAGAGGAGCCAGGCGCGCGACATCAACAAGGGAAGCAAAAGAAAAATAACATGATGCCAAATGGCATCTGACACACAGTTGGGAGTCCCAGCCAGGAGTGGTGGGGACTGCAGTGCAAAGGAGACGTGCCTCATCTAAAATCCAGACAATTACTACCACTGAGCCAATCTGACCCCCTACTGCCAAATTTACCTTGAAAACTTATTTATTGAGAGAGTGAGAGAGCATACTGCGTGTGGGGGAGTGGCACAGAGAGAGAAAGAGAGAGAGAATCCCAAGTAGGCTCTGTACTTTCAGTGCAGAGCCCAACGTGGGGCACAAACCCACGAACCATGAGGTCATGACCAGAGCCAAAATCGAGAGTTAGACACTTAAGTGACCGAACCACCCAGGTACCCCCAAATTTACCAATTTCTTAAAAAGAAGCTGGACGTAGATTTTTATATGAATTCACTCAATCTTAAAATGTTGGCAAGAAACGGACATTCAAAAGAAAAATAACAACTCTATGAGCCAATACCATGTGAGCCAAGTACAACACACTGGAAGGCTGAATTTGGCCTACTGGCCACTGGTTTGCAAGCTCTGTCAATGTAACTATTAATTGAGACAATATAATATATAAAGCACTTAGCCATGCACATAACACATAATAAACACTCAATAAATGGTAGCCGGTGGTTATTATGATTACTATTAACTTTTCTGGAACTCAGAACCCCCATCTGTAACAATGGATGTAGGGATTCCTGATAGCTGTCTGGCTCCCTGGGATTTGAGGGCACTAAGGAGGTTAACCACTGTGCACCCACAACATTTATGCTGCTTTGTTTACTTAAACCCATTTCGCTGAGACTGGAAGTGAAGACTTGGCAGTGTCTGGCGACATCTTTTGGATGTCAGACAGGAGAGAGGCTTGCTTATACTGGAATCTGTGGGTAGAGGTCAGGGATGCTGCTAAATATCTTAAAACGAACAGGACAGCTCCCCACAACCAAAAAAAAAAAAAAATCCATCCCCAAATGTCAATAGTTCCTAGGTAGAGAAGCCCTGGGCTAAGATAGGAGTTTCCCTTGGTACCCTCTCTATAGAAAGCCCTTCATAAAGATAGAGGTTTGGACAGGTTCCTACATGGTAAGATGTGGGAGAGGCTGTGGGGTAGGGGAAGAGGGGAGATAGGAGAACCGATATCTATAATTATCTTTTCTGAGAGGCTCAAGGCCCTGCTTTCACTCTGCTTCCTATAGAATCTTTTCATCAGTGTCTTAACAACAGTCACATCAACAGATTTCCTAAAAAATTCTGTTGAAGTTGCACCCATCAGAAAATGTGCTCTCAGGAAACCGAGGACTTGAGTGATGAACTGTCTGAGCCAAAGCCACTCAGCAAGTTACAGGGAAGACGTGGGAGAGAATCCTCATGGGTCCTGGTCCAGGTCCCTTGGGGAGACATCACTCTATTTTGCTGTTGCCATGGTAATTATAAATCAATTTCATCTCTCATTAAAGCAGTTACTCCATAGAACGTTCTAACAAAACACTGTTGAACTCGTCCTAGTTATTCCCCAGATGTGCCAGTAGCCACATTTTTGTATATTCTATAATTCTGGATACATCTACGATTGGCCTTCACCTCAAATGGTATAAATAAGCAGGGTTATATTGCACCGTGCTTGTCATGCATGGTGATGACTGTTCCAAACAAAGAAAATTGTACTAGAAGCAAAGGCAAGCGATTCTGGCTCACCTTAAGAAAGGAAAGGAAAGGAGAATGACTTTTATCAATCCCTCCACTGTGCTTATCATCATTTAATCTCCTCTATAATTTGAAGAATTTCTTTAGGTCAATTTTCTCCAATGCTGCTGCACATCAGAAATACCTGGGAGCGTTATAAAATCACAACACCCAGGAAAGCACCCCAAAAATCATTCAAGAGAATCTCTGGGGATGGGACCCAGGCACCAGTAATTTTAAAATCTCCCCAGGTGATTTCCATGCACAGCCAAGTTTGAGAATCAAGGTTTCAGGACTCATTATCCCTGTTTTGCAATGACATTGACATCCTAAGAGAAGAATGAACTTGCCTCAGGGCACCCAGCTGGTGAATGGTAAAACTGTGATTCAGACCTGGGTCTGCCTTTCTCCAAACGCCAGTCATAATCTTTCTCATTATGCCACTTTCTCCTCCACAAGTTTGTTGTCTGTTGCTTTCTCAGTTAGTGTTATCTGGTGGCAAGTTTATAAGCTTGAGCAAAAGGGAATTCACTAGAAGGCTATCAGGAACTTCTGGATTCAATGGGAATCTGAAGAACAGGTCTGGGGAAAAGAAAAGCAGGCATGTCTGGCCATTTTGCAGAAGTGCTTAGATGAAATGGCAAGCCATCATGTCCAATCTCTTCATCCCTTTGGTCAAGATTCCATTTCCAGGCAGGAAGCACCCAAAGGACTTGACTTGGGGCATGAGCTCATCCCCTGACTAGAGGAGGGCAAGGCCCCTGGTGACAAACCCAGTCAACTGCATCCTGTGGGCGCAGAAGATGATACTTGGCTAGGAAGGAAAGCCGAGTTCTTGGCAGCCAAATACATCACATGTCTACCGCAATGGACTGATGCAGGACTTGGAAAAGTGAGACCTAAGTCTCACAGGTACACTATGATCCTCAAGTAGAACTCAGCAAAAGGCCAGAAGATGGTGTAATCACAATCACTAAAACAGAATCATTCCGAAGAAATATGCCACCTGGTGAGGTGGCCATGAATAACCTCAAAATCGTCTGCAAAATACATTGTGTTCGTATTGTGTCTGTGTATTTTTCTAAAGACAAAGACAATTTATCAGATTCTCTAGACTCGTTTTTAAAAAAAGGCTAAGGCTAGGGCTTTGGGGAGGGATCTTCAGGAAGAAAGGGAGGAGCTCCTAGTCAATGGTTCCTAATAGAGCCTCAGGTCCTAGGAACCACCTGGAGAAATGACTGAGTGTCCTTCTTGGCACCACACAGACCAGACTGGTATAGTTTGACACATCTGAGCTAGGAAAACAATGCTTTTTAAAAAGACAACAGCAAAAACAGACACAAAGAGCTCACATGTTGCCTGTAGTTACACAGTAGTAAAGAACACGGACCCACCGAGGGCGCCTGGGTGGCTCAGTCGGTTAAACCTCGGACTCTTGATTTTGGCTCAGGTCATAATCTCACAGTTCGTGTGATGGAGCCCCTTGTGGGGAGCCTACTTAGGATTCTCTTTCTCCCTCTCTCTCTGCCCCTCCCCAACTCATGCATGTACTTATGTGCTCTGGCGCTCTCTCTCTCTCTCTCTCTCTCTCAAAATAAATAAACTTTAAAAAAAAATAAGAAGACAGGCTCAAAGAGGAAAGGACACATGTGGATATCTGAGCAAAAAGGGTTATAACTGGAGGAAGCCAGGAGGCACTCTTGGGTCAAAAGTCAACAGGGACAATTAAAACTCAATTGCACCTGTGTTCAAATAGAATACTGTCCCAAGCAGCTGGCCTGCACCTGTGAGCTCCTTGCTGAAGGGCCAATTCTCCACCCATGAATGTATCTTCCCAGATCTAGGCATTAACAGGCCCTACCAAGCAAGGACTTAAGAAATGAAGCTATTATGAGATATGAGCATTAAATAAATAATTGTTCGATGCATAAATTCATAAATGAATCAGTGTACAAACAAAAGAACAGCAATTTTAACTGTGGCTACTCAACAGGTACTCTTACAGGCCTTACAGGTATTAAGTCCCTGCTATGTGTTAGGGACTGAGCTGGAAGCTTTACATGATGTATTAATCTTCCTTACAATAAACCTAGACATAATATACTTTTATACCCATTTTGCCCTCCAAGAAAAGAAAGCAATGGGATTTGAAACCACTCTGTCACCTTAAGCATCTATGTGCTTGCCACAGTGCCACAACGCCTCACAATGCTCATTAGCATCAAATATGTGTTGGCCATTTTGCACATATTATCCCTAATTCTTACAACAATCCTTGAGATAGGTATAATGTCTCCATTTGAGCGGGGAGTGAGAAAACTGAGTCTAGAAAGACAAGTGATTTGCCAAAGGGCACATTTTTTTAATTCATTTTTTTAACCAAACTCTCTTTGGCTTTAATGATCAGGGTCTTTCCACTAAACCTCCTGCCTATCCAAGTCAATTTGATTTTTTTAAATGTGTTCACTTAGCTCTACGTTCATAAGTGTTGTACTAAACCTCTGTAGAGAAATGTATAGCTTCTGCCTTCAAGAAGCTTCTTATCTAGTTAAGAGATTATATACACAGTACAGAAAGTAACAATGATAATTGTATGGCTACAGAGGTCTTAAAACATGGCCACAAATTCTTTGGGACTTCTCTTTGACAGGTGGTCCTTAACTCGAATGCAAGCTAACTAACTTGTGCTGCTTAGAACAATAAAATACAACAGAAGGGGCACTTTGTTGCTTCTAAGGCTAGTTCCTAAAAAGTCATGCAACCTCTGGATTATTTACTGGCATATTGTTCTTGGAGCTCTGAGTCTCCATGTAAGAAGTTAGAACACTTCATGGCCACCATGTGGCAAACAAGCCCAAGCCACACAGAGAAGTCACATGGAGGGACTCTGGTCAACGATCCCAGCCTAAGGCCAACCTTCCTTCAAGTCAGCCCAGCCTGTCTGCCAGATGTGTAAGAGAACAGCCTGAAGATGATTCTAACACCCAGCGGTTCAAATCTCCCCTAGTCATTCTCACATTCTTTAGCTGATGCCTCAGACATCAGGAGGTAGAGACAAACCATCCCTCTGAGCCATGTCCCAAATCCTGACTCAAAGAAGCATGGAGAAACAACCAATGAAACGGTTGTTGCTTTCCAACCCTAAGTTTTGGGATGATTTGTTGAGCAGAAATAGGTAATCAGAAAAATGACTTTCTGAGTGGTTATTTAAGGTTAAACACTGCCCTCTAAGCTTGAAATGTATTACCTCATTTGAACCTTCCAGCAACCCAATGAAGCAGGTTACTATCAAAGAACATGCCCAAGATTACCTACCTAGCTATGGCATTTAAGCCCGGTCACACTAACTCCAGTATCAATACTTTAAACAGCTTTCTATAGAGGAAGGGAAATTATGTCTGTGCATAAAGTGTACAAAGCCCAAAGCCAATCGGTTTTAAGGAACCCCAACTGCTATTTTTGAACCTAAACATCTTTTTCTTTCCTAATTTCAGAAGGCTAACTGTGGAGCTGAGCTAATTATTTGAGCCTTAATCAAGGACCAGCCACTCCCTGAAGCAGCTGTCCTGGCCATTCTATTGCTTCTAGAAAGTCCCTTGGGTTGGATGGATGCTGGCTCAGGTCTAAACCTCAAATCCCAGCCCCCAGAAGTGAGGACGCATGGGGCTGAAAAGATCCTTGGAGATCATCCAGCCTGCTCCCTTCATCCCCTTTAAAGACCAGGAAACTGAGGCCCAGAGAGGTCAAGTGACTTGTCCGAGGTCACACGGTGGGTCAGAGGCACAGCCAGGTCTCCAAATTCCCATGCAAGCATTCTTTCCACTACACCATGCTGCAGTTGCTAAAAATTCCCCAGAGCTGCCTCCGTCGGCTCTCCTCTTGACAAAGCTGTTTTCCCCCCACACACAACTACACACAGTCACATTTGGCAAGAGGTGCTATCAGCCCCGCTCTGCTCGTGAAATGCTGTTTTGCAACGGGGCCTCTTTGTTCGTTAGCAACACAGACAAAGAAAACTGTAGTGCAGTCTTCTCAGAAGAAGATGTTTCTTGTTTTAAAGACGGCAAGAGAGCTTCCTGGCTGAATATGGCTTGAATCAGCATGCAGCTCCAGTCGGGAAAGAACACAGAGGAGATTTAGGTCTTTGCAAAATTTCTAGAACATACAAGGAGGACACAGGGCAGGAGGAAGCTTATGGGAAATGTTTCAGAAAGTATTAAAATGTATGCGTAAACAGAGTAAACAGAACAGACTGGTTACCATCTTGTAGTAAGAAGTAATTAGAAGGCGGGGGGCACTAGACTCATTAAAAACTCCCATGAAGTAGTTGGCCTTCCCATTTTGGATTCCCACTCCAGTCCTGGTTCCCCGCGTCCCTTCCCTTGCAGTTTTCCTATCTGAGGGCTTCCCTTTCTAGACTCTACACAAGCTTAGGTACTTGCTTGTACCTGGTGCTTAGGGTCTTGGGACTGCAATCCCAAGTCACCCATTTTGTGCCTCTCCCCTCTAGCTCCACATTATCCCTTTCATTTACTTATTTATTTTTGTACTAGATTTGGTCCCTCTTCTCTCTCCCTAGCTTCTCAGATTGGCAGAGGCTTCCTAAGGCTGAGAGATCTTTATCCAGGACTAATGCTGTGAGCAAGGATGAAATGAAAGGAGGCAAGCTTCTCAGAAGGGAAGCTCCCACCACAAAGATGACATCCCCTCCCACGATTTTTCTGAGACACTTCTCTGTCCAGGTGGGTCAGATCAGTGGGGAAGGGGCAGACCAGATGATCTCCAAACATGCCTCAAAAGCCTAAAAATCTCTTGGCTAAGGAAGGAAATGAGAGGGAGAGGGACATAACCGAGTTCCATGGCAGAAATTCAGGACTTTCAAGTTGGCAGCAGATGGAAAGAAAACTGCCAACTTGTAGTAGGAGGAAAGGCGGTGCACACATTTCTTAGGGCTATTGCAAGCCACGGGTCTTCTATTCCACAGGACCAGGTAAAAGCTGCTTGAGAACCACCCTCCTATACACATACACATCACTGATTTCCAGGCACAGGATGAGCTCTCCAACAAGAAACTGGGCCAAATCTAAGTTCTCAGACCCTTCCCTCCAAAGCTTAGTCTTGCTCATGGCCCACTGCACTCCCAGGAAAACTTGCCCAAAGAGCACATTTCAGTCCAAAGCCCCCTCTTTCATTTTCCCCTGAGAAAATTCCTACCTGCTTGTTAAACCTGAGAGAGAATAAGTGAAATAACACCACAGGGGAACAACGTCCAGTGGTCTGGTTACAGCTGCAAGCGTCCGGGAAGGGAAGCTGGCCGCCCAGAGGAGGCCCTGTATCTCCTCATAGCCTCAAATGCTGCTGTGCTGTGTGTCAGTGTTTATGAAATGCTTCTAAAATAAGGTCAGTGTTCTACACAGAGTTAGGGCTCTAATAAAATGCAGAACTTGTGCTGTTTGCCAGCTAGCTGCAGAGGCATACTTGAATGCTTTCTCGGATACAATTGTTCTCAGATTAATATTTTCCCCATGAGTTTTTTTAATTCCACTTGTACTATTTTTTTTATGATGTGTGAGTTTTTCTGCATATTTGTACCCACTAAAAGGGATGAGTGAGACTCGCTTTCATCAGTGGTTCCTGAGGGCTTGGTGTCCCGCCTCCCTCATTGTTCTAGCATTTCCCCTGCCATCCTATGAATCTCCTCTCTGAACCTAGCATGGTGGCCTTTGCCTTGTCAGTCATTTTGTGGGAAGCAACGGCCCAGACTACATCATGTTATTTTGAGCTGTCCTAGTTATGAGGACATTTTGCTTGCTTTATGCATCGCCATTCCTGGCACATAGTAGGCACTCAATAAATAGTTCCTTTAAACAACTTCATCCTTCATACAGCCCCTTATGGGGTTCTACTTTTTTGGAAACTGCCACTTATTCATTACTCTGTTAGACAAAAAGTCCTCTAAGCTCCACCTGGTTGGGCTGCTGACTTGGCTAGTGGGGCGCTTTCTTTGCTTTTGTAAACAATGCACCTTAGTAAGTGAAAAGGAACCCCCAACAAGAGCATGAAGGCATGGGTGACTTGGAACTCACTGCATTTCCTCTTCTGAAAATTCACACTGATCATCTTTCAATTACAGGATTTAGTGGTTAAAATCAGATATCGTGGGTGGACTCATTAAGGTATTCGCAGAGCACTAAATTTAGGAGGTATCTGCAGACATCTGATCTCATATAAACCTTGCATCAGCCCCAGGAGAGAAGAGTTAGTCCTACCATTCTAAAGGCTACAGATGAGGCACCTAAGACTCAGAAAGATGCTCCTACAAAGTCCCACAGTTAAAAGAAAAAGGGGAGGGGGATGGAAACCAGGATTCTGCCTGGGTCTTTTTACTCATTTTTTAAAAATATTTATTTATTGGGGGGAGAGAGAGAGCGCATGTACACACAATTGGGGGGGAGGGGCAGAGAGAGAAAAAGACAGAGAATCCCATGCAGGCTTTGCACTGACCAATGGGGGGCTCGAACCAATGAAACTGATATCTGAAATCCAGGGTCAGGTGCTTAACCGACCAAGCTACCCAAGGCACCCTCTTTTTACTCATTTTAAGTTATATCAAATTGGACTCCCTACTGGTTTCACATTAATACCAGTTAGAAACCCCATATATAAAACAATTCTCTAACTACATTCTAGGGCTGGGCAGAGATGCGGAGGAGAAGAAAGAATATCAGCAAAGTACTAGATAGTCCAGAAACTTCTGTAACACATTTATGAACAGGACATCTCTTCAATGAAATCACCATTGCTGGGCTTTTCAATACAGAAAAACATGCTCTACCCTCTGTTTGGGTTGCAGATAACTTGGGAGCATGTTGCAAGCAATTTATCATTCACAGAGTCCAGCCCTGGAACATCTCTATATTTCATCTCTACATTTCACGCTAGACATCATAAAAGGCTTTTCAGGTGGCCATGAAGATGAAGTCTGAGGTTGTTTCCAGGACATAAGCACAAGTTGGAGTCTCGAGTCTCCAGTCTCCAAGGAAGGTCCAGGCCACAAAGATGCTCCTGTAATCCAATCTCAGGACCTGAGGCTTAGAGAATGAATGTCTGAATTCAGCGCCAAGGCTATGGAGAGCTACATGGAAGGCAGGGGAAGGTGAGGAGGCAAGAAGCCAAGCTGGAAGGGTCAAGGCAAGGGCCAGGAGCAGCTCAAGCTCAAGGAGAGATGCAGAAAATACACAAGTCCATGGTTAAGCCCACACACAACTCAGGTCAGAAGAGGACCGTGAACTCCACAGCCAGAGTCAAGGCATACACTAATAATTCTGGAGTGCAGGGGAGCAAGGAGTGGGTATGCCAGGTAGCAGACAGGAACTAGGGAGGCCGAAAAACTCAAGAGGGAGTCAAGGTGGGTGGTTAAATGTGCTGGCTGACTTTCAGGAACCACAATTCACAGTACTGCCAAAGTGCAGAATGAATCAGGGGTCGAGAACCCAGACTGGTGTTTCGGACAAGAGGAGTCTGAGGCCACACAAGCAGTGATAAGGTTGTGAAGAGTGAAGTCATCTTCACTCCAGCCAGGATGCATCTTATACTTGTCCTGTTCTATCAGGACCTGATCTCAGGGTGGGGGAGCCCAGAGATCATGGCTGAGAGAAGGCAAGTGGTACCTCTAACTGGAGAGAAAGGCAGTCCCTACAAAAATTTAAACAGATCCTTGTGGGGGAAGAATACTGGTCAAGAAACCTCACCAGGACCCTTCCTGGAGGGTTTATCCCCTAAAATCCAAAATAAAAATAATAATTAGCCACATAACCACGGTGATACTTTTCCTAAGACCTGACTATCTCTAAACACCCTTGTTAGATGAAACTTCCTCAAGTATAGCTCCTATCATTTTAACTTCATTTATTTACTTACTTATTTATGAGAGAGAGAGAGACAGCAAGAGAGAGAGCATGCAGGGGAGGGGCAGAGAGAGATGGAGACACAGAATCTGAAGCAAGCTCCAGGCTCTGGACTGTCAGCACAGAGCCCAACACAGGGCTTGAACCCACAGACTGCAAGATCATGACCTGAGCTGAAGTCGGACGCTTAACTGACTGAGACACCCAGACCCCACCTTTGCTCCTATCATTTTAAAATGGGTGCAGGCTCTCTTTCGTTCCGGGTAACGATGAACTTCTGCAAATCTCTACCATGTTTCCATTAATACCTCCGGGAACACTATTCATCCTTCAAGCTCCAATTTGAATGCCGCCTACTTCCCCAAACTGGACATGACGGCTGTACCACCAGAGGTCCAGAACACAGCACTGCCATTCCTCTCGGGGGTGCCTTGCTTCAAACAGGTGCTCCCTGTTTCAACTGGGACTCACTTTTTTCCTCCTTCTTTCCTTCTTCTTCTTACTTGAGAATTGGTTTTGGAAGACAAGAAAGGGGGCCGACTTCAAAGGCTTGCTGAAGACTGGCATGATCAGCGGGTGGGGCACGGAGCTGAGACCAGCCTGCGTGAATGAGCTCTGACTCTACTGCTCCAACCTGGGGAAGTCACTTTGCCTCTCTTAGTTTCCTTATTTGTAAAATGAGGACAGGATGAGCTTCTGTTTTGCATGACTGTTAGATTAAGTGAGAGCAAGTGTGTAAAGTGGGAGAGCTGTGCCAGGCACAAAGAGGGGCTCAATAAACAGCAGCTGGTGCGGTGGCAGTGACTGTCATTGTCATTATCATTATTATTGTTTAGCAATTTGGGGAAAGCATGTGCACCTCTATGCTTCATCCTCCAACACATTCATTCTCAGCACTACTCAAGCGAATGTGCTCTGTGCTAAAGAATGTGCTCTGTGCTAAAAGATGCTAAAGGAAATCACTTTACAAGAGTGAGGCTTTTCAGCTGGGCTCTGCTACTGACAGAAGAGCCCCATTTCTCAGGCTACAATGCTTTACAGGAGAGAATAACACACACACACACACACACACACACACACACACACGCCACATCCTATGCTGGTAGGGCTTCTGGCATCAGACTACTAGAACAAGGATGAAGCTAAAATCACAATGGAAAGTGCTATGAGAAACCAACAGTTTAGAAAATACTCAACAAACAGAGGAATTAAGCATTAATAGGAAATCATTCCAGAGAAAATATGAACAACAGAACCCCAGGGAAAGAAGATGCTACAGGCCAATAAGACCTCAAAATTTCCCAGCCAGAAAGAACCGGACAATATATTTACATGATCCACATCCCGGCCATAGAAAGACTTCAAGAGAGCAGAGAAGACTGTGCTGATTATATTGACAACCTGGATAAAGATCCACAGGGCAAGCTCCTCACTGCAGAGGGAGTGGGGGGAGGAGTCACAACACACTAGATGGGAGAATCAAAATAGAAAGTGTTGCTGAAAAGCTGATGAAATTAAACTATTTGCCAAAATTTAATTAGGATAATGCAAAGTGTTGCGCTTAGACTCCAAAAAGCCAACTGCACAAATCTGGGATGGGGAAAATAGGATCAACAGCAGGGAAGGCTGGAAGACATGGGGGAGGCAGGGAATAGCCTGGTAGAAATGAGCCAACCTAGGGGTGTGCCTGTCTAAACTGAAAATGTCCCTTTAGGATGTCAACAGAAGTCAAGGTAGCAAGGCAGTGGAAGGACTCAATCAAACTAATACAAGCAAAGAACAGTGAAACGTATTTAGAGGAAGACAACCGGGAATGGGGAGGGGGCCTGTCTCAAAGTCTAACACATACAGAACCACTGAGGTAATTATAAAAATGTATGGAAGAGAGGAGAAGACTTAGATAAGTGGGTAGTGAGAAACACAACGGCAATAAAATTTTTGAAATCCTACCATTTGGAAGAAGGATTATACTTGCTCTGTGTAACAACAGTCAGTGGGAGATAAGCTCAACCCCCAGGCAAAGAAAATTTTCAGGTTAAAACTGTTTTCTAAAATGGAATTAATTGCTTTAGAAAGAACTGAGTTCTTCACCACTAGATGTAACCAAGCAAAGGAGAATGACCGCTCTCTCCAAAATTATGCTGGTGGAAGATCAAGCTGCCTGTGAACTTGGACTAGAGGAGCCCTTTCAACCCTAACAATCTGTATTGTTTCAAATCAGGCTTTATCTGGAGCTCTGGAAGGACTATAGTTGGTAAGAATTATGATGATAACAATAACAGCCACACTTATGAAGGCTGCACTATGATCTAGGCAGTCTATGCGAGTAAATTCAGTACTCATAGCACCCTATGAAGGCGGGGGGGGGGAAGCAGTATTTTTATTATTCCCATTCTACAAGTGAGAAAACTGAGGTCACCCAGCTGGTAAATGGAGAAACCAGGAGCGGACCCTATCTGGCTCTGAAGTCTATACCTTTACCTAAAGATCCTTACTTTTCTCACCTCCCTCTCCCCTCACTATTGAGGACTTTTAATCACACACTCTTGAGGAATTTTTCCCAGAGAATGGCGTATCAAATATAGTGCTGGCGACAGAACTATGAAGACCACAGTGAGTGGGAAGAAAGTACAGCCTTTGGCAGACCAGCAATAGCACTACTTACAAAACATAATCCAGGTCTGCAGAACAGAGAAGCAGAAGATTCCCACTGTGAGCTCTTCCTACCTGGGCAAGACTGATTTAAATTTAAGGCTGGAGAATGACAAATAATGAAGAGCTTTGAAAACTCAACACCGTGCACCATAGCAGGGCACCTTTTGCATCTATCCTATCTGGAATTAGTGATGGTCCACAACAGCTTTCTGGAAAAGCCTCCCATGACTTGTTTTGTTTTGTTTCCTTTTCAGCAGTTCTAAAAAGGGTTAACACCACCTTACATAATGAGGGTGGAGCATACTAGTAAATACAGCTGTTTCAAGTAAAAGCAGTAACAGAGGCAGACATGGGAAGTCAGTAAAAGGTATTTAGGGAAAGACAGAAGGAATGAGCACTGAAAAAAAAAGTCAGGGCCAAAAATTCCCCATGAAAATCTAACCCCCCAAAATAAATAAATAAAATGCATTCCTTATTTAAATATACCACAAAGCAGCATGCCCATGGAAAAGATATAAACCACTTCAACTGTAATCCCCTTTTTATGGAACGGAGGCCAACCTGGGCTTAACTGGAGAGGAAGGGGGAGGGGGACCAGGCACGAGCTTGCTGGGCACAGCCTACGTGCTGGCGAAGACCTTGCCTCCATGGGGTACATGTAGAGTGGGCATCTCAAGCTTTCCAGCTGGATGGGGCCTGAGATGAAGCCATAGAAATAATGGTCATGGTCACTACCATCAATGGCTGATGGAGGCCTAAGTGCTAGGTACTGTGTTAAGCACTTCCTGTCCATTATTTCATTTGATTCCCCAAGAGGAACATTTACTATGCATACTTTCCAAGTAAGGAGAGGTAGCTGGAGAATCGAAGTGCCAAGCGCTGTGCTGAGTGTATGATGTGATCTGTCTCGGGCCACATTCACAACATGCACACAGGGGGCCAGAGTGATCGTCATCCCTGTAGTAGAGCTGTGGAAATACAGTACAAAGGGAGTAAACAGACTGCAGCCCAGAGAAGTGGAGTAACCCACCCAGGGTGCAACAGCAAAGATGTAACAAGCCAGAATTCAAACCAGAGCCTTCTGCCTCCAGAGCCGACACCCTGAACTAATAGGCACAGGGTTCTGAAACCTTGCCACGGCCCATGTAGTCTACTTAGTCGGTGGAAAAGACTCCATGGCTCTCAGATCTACCATTCTCACTTTCCAGGGGAGGACGAACTCAGTGACAACAAACAGAACCAGAGAGAAACAAAATAACTGTTAAAATGCAAAGAAAATGCAGAAATATACAAGACCCAGATGATCCGCGAAAGCAAAACTTAATAATGATCCTACAAATACATCAATTAATACAAGAAGAGCAGCAATCAAAAACCACAGAGAGCGCAGGATGATGCTGATGAGTTCCTGATTAGAAAGGCCTACAGTTTAAGTGTTCGGGATTTCTAGCTCTTCTCAGGGGCATGTGCACAGTAGGAGTTTTGCAAGGTTGCTAAGCAATGCCTGGCAACCAGACTCCAGAGTTGTGTCACTCATTAGGAGTCCTTGCTAACTCTAGTAAGGCAATAATTTTAGTTCATGAAAGCTAAATTTCAGGAACCCTTAATAACTCATGTAATAGGTTACTAGTAAGTTGCCCTTGGCCATACATAAAAAATGCAAAGCTCTAATTGCCCATCTTTCACGTGCAAGAACTAAAGAAAAACTTGTATTTTTGAGATGCATTCATTTAGTCAACACATACTGGTTGAAAAACTACTATGTGCCAGGCACTGTTCTAGGCACAGGGGAAGAGGCCCATACAAGGAAAACTATTAGGACTACACTAGAATTCTGCTTTCAGGAAAATAAGCCCCGAAAGGTAGAGCAATCTGTTCAGCTGCACAGTACACTGGAGGCAGGTGCACTTAACTGCTCGTGTCCAACCCACAGGTTCACCAGGAGAGCACTGTGTTCAGAGAGGCCCCAGGATTCACCAAACTGCCCCTAGTCCTCTGGGCTGGCCCTGAGGCTAAGAATACCAGGATGCAGGGCCTGGCCACAGAGCATCTTGGAAAGCCTCCCACTTGACCTGGAGACCTCTGTGGTCAAGTGAGGGAAAGCCTGTGACACGGTGTTGGTTTTTATTGGACCCAACCACCGGCGAAGCTTGCCATCATCTGGAGTGACGGAGAAAATTAAGTTACCACATTCTCACGTTTCAGCCTTTCGCCCGTTTTCCTTCGCAAACAGGAAATGTTTATTTAAATACAGCAGTCTCCAGCATGTTCCGGAGCCAAGTGAAAAACCAAAGATGTCCACTCTTGCCCCACTCTGCTGTTTGGGCCACCACCTCGCCGTGGGTGAGAAGTAGGCCTCTGCCTGCCTTTAGGCAGCACAGAGAGAAGGGGGCCCCTCGTGAGAGTTCATTTTCATCTGTCTCCTCTTCTTCCAGGCTGAGATTGTGGTTGAAGAAGAATTACATCTGTGGGCTCCTTTTGTACTCAGAGGGGTAAATGCGACATCTGTTTACTCTGTGCTCCATGGTAAATGTTTTGTTTCAGGCACCACCATTCACTTCCTCTCCTCTTGTCCTCTATCTTTGCTGCACGGATAATAAATTACACTGAATTCTCCCCTGCGTTTATTTAGCTTTCTTGTGGGTGTCACCTCCTCATTGAGGGAAAAAGATTGTTGGTAGTTTATAAACGACATAGAGTTTCTCTTTCTGTGCAATGTGCTGACATTATGGAGAAGAAGCTGGAACACAGACCCCCCCCCCCAACTCTGATACCAGCTTAATTATGAACAATATAACAGACCCCATTTCAGGCCTGAAGCAAAGTCCAAATGGTGACCACATTATCCCCCGGCAGATTTTCCTTAAGGGGTAGCATGAGCAAATGAGGCCTCAGAACTCAAAAACCCCCAGAAAACCAACCACACACACTCCTCAGGAAAGCCTCTCTGGGAGGTAAAGTAGCAGGAATGCAGAAGGCAGAAATGCTTCTTCTTTGTTATAAAACAGAACAGAAACATTTGAGATCAGAAAACTGGATTTTAGGAAGGTCCCGAGCATATGATGCTGATGCTGACAAAACATATGCCCCATGAAGAAATGAGTCCTGGAAAGTTTAGAAGACTCACTAAAGGAAGTTCCCTTCGCTCGGTCCTTTGCTTACATTCCTTAAGCTGAATTGCCAGTTTTCTTCTGTATATGCAATGATTTTATATACAGTTACTGGAATGCAGTAGGGGTTCAAGTAATGTTTGTTGAATGAATGAAGAGAGGGATGAATGAGAAATTCCTCCCTAAAGAAATCCTTTCCATAGCTTTGAAATGCCAAACATCACCCCCACACACACACACACTGGACCCGAGAGTTTGCAGAATTCAAATGTTACAGCTGGGCTGACCAAAAGAGGGTGAGAGGTGGTGAAGGACTGTTGGTCGGCTGCTCCTAGCCTCGCAGCACTCCTTGCCCAGCTTTCTTCTAAAGGCTGCTCCCTCTCCCAGGGAGGAAGGAGAACAGAATGAGGAGCTAGACTGAGTAGCCGTGTCACCCAATGCACCCCAGCCGAAGAGGCACCAGTGACCGGAGACTATTCCAAAGTACAGCCCACTCTGCCAAGGTCTGCGAATGACCGTGACTGCAGCAGGGCCCCATGTGAACGCCCAGGACTCAGTCTCCACCCAGTTTCTCCAGTTGTAGAGCAGATGGACAGCCCCAAGCTGCCTGGGTCTCTTGGGGAAGGTAGGTGGGTGGCATATTGGCTGCTGTGCTGTGCTTGCAGCTTTTGAAGACTTCCTCCGTGACAGCATGAGAAGGGCTCACTCCCCCTGGCTTCCCAAATATGCACCATGTTTTTTTACAATGGAGGAGAGGGAGTCTCAAAACTCCCAACAGGAGAGCTAATGTCAAAGCAAACTGAATGTTTGCAGGGTATACCTGAAACAGTAGCAAGAGCACCCTATTCGAAGACCCAAGCCCAGCCAGAACCCTCCCAAGACTCTGTTTACAGACTTTGGCCCACACTGACTCTTGTTCCAAAGATGGCTAGCACAGTGGTAGCTACCCCAAAATACCACTAAAACAAAATTGTAACTGGTACGGTAAACTATAATGTCTGAATTAAGCTGTGGAAATGTAGATTGTGGCCCCTTTATTGCCATTAACTTGTTGTATTACCTTGGGCAAGTTGTTTCACATTTCTGAACCTTTTCTACATGTGTTAACGAAGGTTCAGCTCCAACCCTCTAGAATTTCACGACCACACAGAATAATCAATGCACCTGAAAAAAAGATGTTTTGAGCCACAGGAAAGCTCCAGGGAAAAGGAGGGTAGTACCTTTGAGTCTCTGCCCAGGGACACACAGAGTTTGAGGAAGAGAGTGGGGTGACAGGACGTGATCAACAGGAATAACACACCCCAGGACAATCCACTTAGTCTCATGCCACTCTCTCTCTGCCAGCCTAAAGTCAAGAAGGCAGAATGTAATACCCACGCACCTACCCCTAAGACACGTGGGGAAGGGAGACACAAGGAGAGCAAGACATGGAGAAGTCTATTACACTGGAGCAAACCCTCACCCACTTCTGGGCTGTGTTCCCAGGCCGATTCCAACCCCCTCCACCATTTCTCCCTCCTTCCATACTCCCCAACTGCGGGCTGGGAAGAGCCCACCCTCGGAGTCCAAGTTTTGAGTTTGGTCCGAGGATCAAAATGATAAATGTTTCCAAAACGTTGACATATGAAAAGTAAATATTTGGTTGCACAATTGGGGTTAAAACGAGGGTCAATCCACCCCACTCTCCAAACGCCTCTCCTCTCGCTGCCAAACCCTGGATCCGAGGCTGAGTGCGGTTTGTAAGATTATAGCGCTCGGTCTCATTTAAAGGGCTGTCAGCATTTCCATTCTCCGGCCCGTTTGGGGAGGCATTTATAACCGAGCCATAAAAAATTCACCCGGGCTGCAACTTGGCATCTCTGAGACTGCACTCCAGGCAGGGCGGGTTTTGCAAGCACCCACTCTGAATTCGTTTGGTTCCTCAGAAGTTAGACCTTCACACACACACCCAACTTCGCTCGCAAGGGCAGCCGGAAAGTGGCCCCTTCTGATCTCCAAGCTGGTCACAGTCTCGGCCCTCTCCCCTCTCCGTGCCCTGACGCCCCATCACCCTTCAGCTTTCTCCTTCGCCTCCCTTCTTTCATGAGCGCAGACCCCATGCTCTCACCCTAAGACCTCGCTGGCTGCAGTGTTGTCTACTCCCTTCGCTTCCTGCCAGCGTTCTGCTGGAAGCTGTCACCGGGCCCTACGTCTGGAGCCTTCACCCCTGGAGAAGCACTGCTCTTTGCCCACCCCGGTGGGCTTCAAGACCTCTCTCTAGACGTGCCCAATGCCAGAGACCCCAACTCAGAGAAGGAAAGATCCGACCCAGGAGAGGGTGACAGCAGAGACTGCATCCAGTGCGGCCAAAGGGAAAGGAAAGATCTGGTGCCTGGGGCCCCACTATGGACCCAGGTGGGTGGCCCGGGTTGGGCGGGGGCGGAGGTACTCACAGGCGCTCGGCGTTGCGGGGTATGCCCCGGGGAACCGCCCGCAGGCCCAGCCCGTGGCAGTCCACGCTGGCGGCGGAGCAGGTACACTTGGTGGGGCAGGCGGCGGCTGGGGGCCCGCTCAGGACGCTCGCCAGCGCAAAGGCCAGCGCCAGGCGGGCGCGCACGGCGGCGCCGGCCCCTGTCCGCCCGGTGGCCATGGTGTGCATGGGCCCGCGCCTGGAGGAGGCTGCCTCGGCGGGGCAAGACGCGTGGAGCCTGGGGAAGCGCGCGCGGAGCCCGAGCGGCCTGGGGAGCCGGCGGCGGAGTTGGCGCGGGGGAGGAGCGAGCTCGGCGCTCAGGCGCACGGGGCGCGGGCGGAGCGGGGCGCGCCGGGCGGCGGCGGCGGCGGCGGCGGCAGCAGCAGCTCCATCCGCGGGGCCGGCGCTGCCCCGCTGCGCATCGCTCGGAGTGCCCAGGTGCCGAGCGCCTCCTGGCCCCGGTGGCCCGCAGCCCAGTGCGTGGGCCGGGTCGGGGACCTGAGGACGAGCGCACTGGGGCACGGCGCCTGGGGAGGTCCGGCTTGAGTCTGAGCTCGGGAGCGCGGCGGCGGCGGCTGGGGCACGGGGCAGCCGGGTGAGCTGGCCGGCGCTCGCTCTCTCCATTCACTGAGCAGGGCAGACACCGGAGACGCGGGGCCCACCCCTCCCGCCCCCCCAAAACCGCCAGCTCCGCCTCCCATTGGCTGAGCCGCGCGTCATGTCGACTAAGTTGGGAACTTTGCTGGAGCAACTGAGAGCGTGGAGGGGAGGAGGCAGGAGATGAGGGAAGGAAAGGGGCTTCGCCAGGAGGGCCCCAGAATTGAGATCCATTAACTTTTAAGGAGCTAAGGATTGTTCTCGCTGGTGGCACTTTTCCTTTATTCTGGCACTGAGCTAGGCACTCTGCTCCTAGTCTTTCGTTCCATTCCAACAGCGTCCCGCAAGGGGGCATCTGAGTACCGTGTTTTATAGATGAAATAAAGCTCAGAGAAGTCAAGTGACTTGCCCAAGGCCACACAGCTGCTAGGTACCCCAAACCGCAGCACTCACATTCACTCATATTTTACATCACAGCCGATAGGAGCTTCGTCCTTACCTCATCTACAAAGATCCTCAAAGATCCTACCTCACCTTGGCAAAGATCCTACCTCATCTTGGCAAAGATCCCCAAGTTCTTCCTAAAGGACCTATTGTATTGATACTAACACACTTCACAGTCACATGTGTCACATAAAATGGTTGTCCGTGTTGTTTAGGTTGCTGCTGTCAACCCCTACTCGGAGACCTGTCCTGCTCTGCCTAGACCCAGTGCCAGCTGTGCTGCTCAAAGCACTGATGGCAGGGACTTGGATTGACAATGCCTGTTCATAGTCAGCTTCTGCTTCCTGACTGGATGACTCTGGGCCAATCACATCACCTCTGAGCCTTGGTTTCCTCAAAGCAAGGGGCCACAGCTCTGTCTGGGAACACCTCACTGGGATGTTTCGAGCATCAAAGAAGAGAAAGTGTTTTTGCAAAACAGTCATTCGCATGTGAGGCATCCCTTCAGCCCCCAGAGCCTTCATTCTTCCATAGCGCTCTAAATTGGCCAGGTCTGAGCTTTTCCAGATGCTGGTGGGGAGGGGTGCGTGTGTTACAGGCTCCATAAATACTTGTAGGAATGATTTTGTTTGTTTGTTTGGAGGGAGAGGGCAGGAACTGTAGGAAACATTGCCCAGACTTCCTTGAAGTCTGCTCATACTGGCAAAGTCTAAATAAGCCCTGACCATGCGTGTGCACGTTTGCACACGTGTGCACACACACTTGTGCACACACATGCTTACACTCAGGCTCACACACACACATCCATCTACACATTCACACTCAAATACACACGTGTATATGCATACTCTCACACCACACACAATCACGCATACCACAATTACAATTATGAATGCTATTCTAATTCCTTCTACCTCATTTTCCTTCAAGGAAATTTTCAACGACTTGGCCATATCCTGTGAATATATAGTAGAGGTGCAGCTTTTATTTTATTCTATTTAGCATGTTTTCAGACTCATAGCTGCAGGCATCCAACTGCACATACATGTATAGTCGCACACACTTCAGCCCCTCCATCATTCATAAACACATTAGGTGTAATTTACTGCTGTTATTCCTGGGAGCAGCTTTCTACACGAAGCTGTTGTCATCGCCCTCTGGTGGCCATAGGTGGTCTATGCTCTGGTCCATAGAGTGACTTCAGCTTCTAAGAACTCTAAACATCCTTTCCTCTGAAACTTTCCTCCAAACCTTGAACCAATTTAGTACCAGGACTGAGGCAGATGAGAGAACTGGGCAAAAGCCCAAGGGCACAAAAGCGTCTCAGACTGTCTGGAGGAGAAAAGAGTAGAGTTTTCTTTGTTTTCCCAAGTCCACACTAGAGCATGTTTTGCAATCCCTTTAGGCTGGGCCTGGGTCTGAGCTCTGAGCACAGTATGATGGGCGGGGGCAAAGGGGGGGCAGGGACTGTGTTTTCCATTTAAGCTGATGGGGGATTTCATGAGTCTGACTAGATCTTTAAGTGACTTCATAGGCATTCAAGCGTGCTTGCTTTTCCTTGGGAGAACACTTTAGAACAGAGCCTGGGAGTCCAGCATCCCCGAGGAAGGGACAAGTGGGAAAAACAGGAGGTACACAGGACACCAGCCATACAGAATCAGGGAGTGTAAGTGGAACAATCTTAGCTACCACCTAATCCAAAATCTCTGCATGTGTGTTCTGACGACTACTAGTTCTACATGTTTCTTCAAGAATGTTGGTGGGGGGTGATCTTGGGCAAAAACAGGGTGAGAAATGCTCACTTTCACCTCTCTTAGAGATCTGCATCTCCGATGAGCATATTTATGGCCCTGAGAAGTCTTGTAGTAAGGAAACTGGTTTAAGGTTTTTTGAACCCAGTTTCCCAGTTTACATGTAAACCTAAAATTCTTTTGAATATTTTGGAGACCACCCAATATCAATCAGCCCCTGTATTCAATAACACACAAACTGAGTCTCAGAGAAGGAAGGGCACTGGTACAAGTTTATCAAGCTAATTAGTGAAAGAACCAGAGCCAAGACCCAGGGCTCCCAGTGCCTAGAATTAGGCTCTATCCACTTTCCCCCACTAATTCTGAGGCATCTTTAGAATATGTCAGCCTCTACATGGAAGCATTACTCTTCCCAGAGGAGCATGAGTAAGATGAGTAAGTCCTTCGGAGGTCAGTTTGTTGGGTAGGACTTTTTATGTTTAACTGCCAGAGATGGCTTTTACACTCTGTGGTGTGATTTTCAGATTCCACATAAGCCTCTGGGGCAAACTTTTGGATTCTTCCCTTTGGTTTTCTAGAGGCTTCTCAAAAGCAAACTGCCTACCAAGAAACCCACCTCAAATTTTCTCCTCTACCTCTTTTCTGTCTCTCAGGAAAAGGCACCACCATTTACATGGCCACTATAATTAGTTGAGGTTTTCTGGTTGCAACAATAGAAAATAACTGATTGAAGTAAAAAAGTAATACTTTTAAAGAAAGTCTTTGGGTAGCATACAAAATTAAGGGGGAAGAAACTAAAGAAGGAAGCTTTAAAAAAGACACAAATCAAGGCTGGATCTAGGATCAAGCCCAAGCCCAAGGTATCCAAATTCCCAAGAGGGAAAGACTGGCCTGGCTTAGGTCATGTAATCGTCCTCTTAGTCAAAGAAGACAAGAATGTGTGGATAACGGTTCCATGGAAACTATACTCAGTTGGGCAGGTAAGCAGCTGTGCTCTCAAAGAAAAACTGGGGAGCTGTTAGGTGAAAAAAGCAGGGGGATGACAAGAAGCCAAACAGCACCAAAGCATCTTGCCTCTGCTTCACACCGCAGCCTTTCAGTTCCTGAGTCCCATTAATTCTTCCTCATGATTATCACTTGATCTGCCCCTCTTCATCTTTGGATCTCCTGCTATTGTTCAGATCCTGGCTTCATGCATGGCCAATGCTCATACCGCTCCCCCCACCTCACCAAGTCTCTGTCTGGTTTCCTCCACCAATTCAGCCTTAGCCGTGATGATCAAGGGGTTTTTCTAAAATGCACACCTGAAATGCAATCCTGAACTTTGATTTATACCTCCATACCTCATCTCCCCCCACTCTCCCATCTCTCAACATCCCTCCAGAGCATTCTTCCTGGCTCTTTCCTATCTGACTAGCCCAGAGTCAGCTGAGCTGTCCACTCCTCCAGGAAACCTTGCTGGTCCAATCTGTTGGATTCTCAAAGTCAGTGAACCTGTGTAATCCATTAAGGCAACATTTATTATAAAAAATTTCAAACATACAGAAGTATCTAATTCATTTTTGCATACTTGATGCCTAGAGGTACAAATACCTCTGTGATGGTTGACGAAGGACTAATTAACAAATATTTGAATGATCCACCCAATCAGCTAGCTTATTCGACATTATTTCGCTGCAGTTTTACTTATTTTGATCAGTGTTACTCGACCTTTTGGGGGAGGATGATGAGACTATATTCTTCTAGAATCTCTGAGTGGGTTTTTTTTTTTAACTATACACATTCCCTGCCCCACACCTCCATTCTGGTATGTTTGCTCCTATCTCATTGAAACTTAGCATTTGTGCTAGTCATTCTCCAGTGAATTTTCCAGATCGCTCTGCCCACTGACACCCTATTATCTTCACCGGAAGGCTGACCTCTATGGACTGTATCACCCGTATTCTCTTGGGTCTGCCAATGTAGGGAACTAGCCCAGAGATCTGGAGGAAAAACCAGGGCTTCCTCCATAAGGACAGCAGTTTGGCAGCGACTGCCTTCCTTTACTGAAGGTCATAGTTCATGTTCTCCAGCCCTGGCCTCCAGTTGCCATTCCCATCCCCTTTTCTCTTTAGAGGGTAGGAATAGGAATGGCTTCCCACTATTCCTAAACCTTAGGGACTCCTCATCTCTTATTGATTCCTTAACCCTGCCTCACTTTTCTAAATAGTCCCTTTACTAACCCTTCTTCAAATGACTCTTTCAGGTTGTGTTGTCTGTTTCCTATCTGAGGCCCTGAAACTGAAACACTACCTCACTGAGCCATCAAGGCAGCTCTCTGAGGAGTACGTGGATGGGGAGGGGGAGGGAAAGAGGATGAAAACTTTAATTTGAGATTAAGACTGTGATTCCTATTAAATCTTCCTGGGAGAGGGAAGAATTCACATATGTGAATTTCAGGTCACTTCTGGAGCACAGGATTAAGGAAAGGTACTATCAGCTGGACCTGGAAGGTTATTTTTTTTTTCTATGCAAATGATTCTTTTTCTCGCCCTTGAGAAAGAAAGAATAGTAAAGGTTTACTGCCAGTTAAACTATTGACCTTCTCCAAAGGGCAGGATCTACTCTGACTAGGTAAATGTTTGATGAATGAATACATAATTTTAAAATAAATAACTTATCCTGGAGAAGAAGATAGAATAGAACCTTCCAAAATCCAGATCCCTCTGTAGTGGACAACTCTTACTTGATCTTCCACTCCAACTATGTGATTATAACTTAGAACTTTCTTGTTCTTACAGATCTCGCCTCGTCAAGACAGTGATTTTTTAGGGGTGAGCACATGACTGAGATAAGCCAATCTGGGTCTTCCCTGAATTTTTTCCAACTGGAACTGGAGGAAGAGATTCAGTCCTTCTGTGGTTGTAAAGCTTGAGCATGTGAGGAACTAAAATTAGTAGCCATATTTTCAGCTGTGTGGCCGAGCTGGTATTTGACCCATTTTCTGGAAGTATAAGAGGCATTCTAGCTTAATTTAGCAATTAACAGCGATTTACTGAGAACTTTATATATGCCTAGAAGACACAGCCCACAGCTGCCAACAATCCAATTAGGAAGATAAGATTAAGATACATGAAAGAAGATAAAAGATATGGTATATGATTAAATGCTAATTAATGTGAGTCAGGTAGTAAGTGCTACAAAAATTCTAAAAAGGGAGAAATCACTTCACCCTGGATTGGAAGTGCTGAGGAATGCCATTTGGCTTTGGAAGGATATATAGAATTGATGATCTCAATGGGAGGAAAAGGGTCTTCATCTTGAGGAAAGCAAAGACAAGGAGACAGAAATAGAATGGTATATGAGTGTGAGGAAAGGGATTTGGGAATGTGGAATATAGGAGAATTTAGGGCAGATTTCTATTGGTCTGAGAGAAAATTTGAGTAAAAGCTTTGATGCCTGATTTCCCCTTAGATGTGGGTCAGCCACCTTGCTTTAGAAGCTAGAGGGCTCTGTGCAGAGACAATGACTCTGATCTTCAGAGACTATATGGATTGGAATCCCCAGAAAGGAACCATAAATGTGCCCCAGATCGACTTTGCCCTAGTCTGAAAGAACAGCAAATGAATTGGGGAGCTCTTATTTCTCCAAACTGGTGCATCAAGATAGTGACTCAGCCAGATGTGAGGTCAGGCTCCTAGTTCTCAGTGCCAGAGTGCTGACCTGAGAAGCCTAGCAGACAGGTGAGTGCAATCATGGGTCTGTCCAAACTGTGCAATGAAGATTTGTCTCATATTTGAGCAGATCAAGAATTGTCATTGGGGAAATGGCTCTCCAATTTGAGGAGTATTAATCACCTAATTAACCAGAACACCTGCTCATAAAACTCATCCCACCCAGGGAACCAAATGAAACAAAGCATGAAGATGTGCCACACAGACTTGGCGGTGGCATCTGCATTCTTGGCTGGCTTCCTTGGGCACTGGGGCTCACAAAACTCTCCAGCCAGCTGTTGGGACTGAAAGAAACTTTAGAATACCACCCTTGTTTAGCAAGCAGTAATTAGTGCCAACTCAAAGAAACTCCTCTTGCAACTTACCTGGCATCATTGATGCCCCTGATATGCTGGGTACTGTTCTGAGTGTTTCATGTATATAAACTCTCTAATCTTGATAACAACCAAATGAAGTCCCCTATTGTGGCAGAGGCTAGCTTGATGCTCACAGATACAGTTCTTTCTTGGAACACGGGAAGACTGTATTTCCCAGCCTCCTTTGCAGTTAAGTTGGGGCCATATGCTTCATTTTGACCAATGGAGCTTATGCAGAAGTGATGCATATCACTCCCGGACATGGCCTTTGAAACCCCTATAATCAGGCAGGTCTTCTGTCTTTGCCTGTTGGCTAGACAAATAGAGGGGATCCACTGAAGAATCACAGGGTCCTAAGAGGATGGTGGAGCCACAGAAAGGAAGACACTGGAATCTTTGAATCAACACATAGAAGGCAATGACCATACAGTCTTTAACAGAATAACCTAAGCCCCCCAACTAAGATTTGGAGGTTGCTTATCATAGTCATTGGCATTACTTGTCCAGGATGATATACCAATGCAATCTTGAAATTATATTTTCTCCAAATCACACAAGATGAATCTTAGGGAAAGCTGTTATCTATGTGGTATAATTTCAGAAACAACAGGAAATTCTCCCCTTCCCAAAATAAATACCTTTTCCTATTGGTCAATTAATGAAATGCTTTTAAATAGTAGCCCTAATTATCTGCCTTTTATTTATTATTTATTGATTCCACATGTGTTTACTGTATACTTTTTGGGTGAAGGTCACATTATAGTGAAGGCAAAGTAAAACATGATTGCTACTCATGGAGTCTTGTTTGGGCAATAGATATAAAACAATCAATTAAGCAAGAGAATAAATATATGAATAAAAATTATAAAGTGTTGGGAAGAGAATCAACAGGGTGATATGATAAAGACTAATTGAGGCTGGAAAGGTCTCAGAAAAATGGCCATAGAAGGAGATTCAAAAGACAAGAAGAATCTGGCTATGATATAATAAGGTATGGAGAAGGGTGCCTGGGTGGTTCAGTCAGTTAAGTGTCCGACTTTGGCTCAGGTCATGATCTCTCAGTTTGTGAGTTCAAGCCCTGTGTTGGGCTCTGTGCTGACAGTTCGGAGCCTGGAGCCTGCTTCGGATTCTGTGTCCCCTTCTCTCTCTGCCCCTCCCATGCTCATGCTCTGTCTCTCAATAATAAATAAACATTAAAAATTTTTTTTTTTTAATAATAAGGTATGTAGTGGGATAGGTCACTACTCCAAGAGACAAAATGGCACATGCAAAAGCCCTGGTATGAGTGGGCTAGTTGGAGAAACATAAGAAAGGGCTCTGTAGATGGATCCTAGAACGTGAGGGAGACCCCTTCTGAGAAGGTCAGAATTATTTCTTCTTCACCACTGTACTAAGCCTAGTCTATGTGAAGTACTACCATGAGTGGTAATACCACTATCATTTGGTGTAATACTATCATTTGTGTGTATGAAGAGAAGTCTAATGTTTTGGACTAATCTGACCTGATGCAGAGTCAATTGCAATTCCAGGGATATTTGTAGATAAAGGGACTGACAAAAGGCATGTTAATTAGGGGATTTGTAACAAAGCTATTTTGTATAGGCAGCATCATATTTTCTTTTTTCCCACAGCTTTTAAGTTTTCAGTATGGCTAGGGGATAAGGGGTGGAGTTGATGAAAACCACTAGAGTAGGAGGTTAAGGACCTTCTAACCCACTCTTGGAACTACCACCTTAATGAGTGATTACTCAGTCTTGGGTGAGGAGTGTGAATTTCTGTAAAATATTTTATTTCCCAAGTTTAGCTAATGGTATCACGATCTACCCAGATGGCCAAGCCAAAAACCTAAACATCATCTTTAACTTTCCCCTTTTAATCCTCTAATTCACCCTATCCATCAGTTCACCAAGATCAAGACCTGTTGACTCCTCAACTTCAAACACTGTGAGATCCTACTCCAAATGTTCCTTCTCCTTGGATTTGTTCTGGCCATAAAGGCCTCTCACCCAGGCCCTTCAACCCACTTACTTCATTGCTCACCACCTCCAGTCACATTCCAGATACTTAGAGGCATTTCCATTACTTACAAAGTAGTCTAAAGTATGTACATGGTAAAGAAGGGTCTTTGTCAATCAACCTTGTCTCTGCCTTTGTCTCTTGCTTCTTTTTTTTCACAAATCCTTCCCACCTTAAGCTGAGCCATAGAGAATTAAAATTTCCTGAATGCGTTGGGGCACCTGGGTGGCTCAGTTGGTTAAACGTCTGACTTTGGCTTAGGGCACGATCTTGTGGTTTGTGAGTTCGAGCCCCGTGTCGGGCTCTGTGCTGACAGCTTGGAGCCTGGAGACTGCTTCAGATTCTGTGTCTCCCCGTCTCTCAGCTCCTCCCATGCTCATGCTCATGCTCTGTCTCTCAATAATAAATAAACATTAAAAATAATTTCCTGAAAGTGTTGATGTGTTTTCCATCTGTCAAGTTACCTCATGTTCTTCACACTTTATGCAATGCCCTGGCCCACCTCCTCTGGTGAAACTGTCCTGGTCTTTTGCCATGCAGCTCAAGCCTCTCCACCTCTGTGAAGCATTTTATACTTTCCTCCATTAATACCCTCCTTATATTAGAGATTTTTTCATTTGATTTGTGGCTGTAGAAATCTCTATTCTATACTCCTTACACTAATATAATTATCTATTTATGAATAATACTCCTGCCCAACTAGATTGTAGGTCTCTTGACAGATGGAATGTAATTGATTGAACTTCTTGAGAGAGCTGTCTGTCCTCACTGTGTCTGATTCCTCTCTTATTCTTTCTTCAGTACACCCCTTTCAGAATTTCTCCCCAACAGTGAAATTGTTGTTTTCAAAGACCTCTCCATTTTTCTAACTAATTAAGCCAAAAGTCTTAGTCATCCTTAATTTCTCCGTTCTTTTCATACACAACATCCCAGTAATCAGCAATTCCTATATTTTTTCTTCAAGTCCAGAATTCAATCATTTTGTTTCATGTCTACCATTACAACAAATGACTGTCACTTCTCATCTGGATCCTAGCAGTCATCTCCTAACTCCTTGCCTCTACTACCCCCCACCTTCTATAGCCAACCTTTAACTCAGCAGCCCCACATTATTGAAATATACATCTGATCATGTAATTCTTATGATCCAAAGCTTCCTATAGAGACTTCTGCTTCTAGCTGTAGGGAGTAACAAAAACTAGGTTCACCTTTCTACCTGAAGCCTGTAGAAAAGTGGACACAAATATATATAAAAAAGATGATTTTCAAACGTTGGAAAATAGGAGGTATACGACTGCTCCCTGAAATGTGAAACAAATGAGGTAAAGTTGTACAATTATGCCACCTTACTTCCAAGAGATAATTTCTAGGCTGCAGTCCAGGGATGCAAACTCAGCATTCTAAGTTGAGGAGACAGAGACTGGAAAGACAACTGTGTCTAGACTTGTAACACTGTGTACCTAAGAGGTGGGTACTGAACAGAAGAGAATTCTAGAATCTATTGAGATGTTCCTTTGAGTCTTTCACTGAGTATTTGTGAGAGAAAAATACAGGAGGCTGAGGAAAGAACCACCTGACAGGAATAGGCTGAATCATTCCCACAGTTCACACAATACTGGGAATGGTTAGTGTTTCCACCAGCCACAGTGAAAGACCCTCATAATAACATAAGGCATTGAATAGAAACCTCAGAAGAGTATTGCTTTTGCAGTGGAGCTAAAGATATCTTGGACCCACCTTAAGAAAAGCTTAAAAACAAGTTGCAAAAGGCTCCAACTGATTTTTTGTAACTTAACTGTGACAAGAACATAGTCCCACACTGTTTAAAGATATGCAAGAGCACCAAACAATGTAAATTTCATATGACTGCCATCCAGTCAAAAATCACCAGCAATGCAAACAAGCCTGAAAATATGCCTTATGAAAAAAGAAAAAAAAAAAAGAAGAAAAGAAAACCAGTACAGACACATAAATGGTAGTAATGATGTAGTTAATAGACAAGGATATTAAAACAGCTATTATAAACATAATTTGTATATTTAGGAAGTAGAAAAAAATGGAAGATATAAAAAGAAGCAAATGGAATTTCTAGAAATGCAAAATAGAATATTTAACATGTAAACGCACTGGATGGTATTGGCAGCAGGTAAAATTCACCAAAATGTCTTGTGCCCAAAATTTATTTATAAAAAAAGAAAACTCTTACAACTCCATAATTAAAAGACAAATAGCCAAATTAAAAATAAACCAAAGACTTGAAGAGACACTTCATCAAAGAAGGTAGATGAAGAGATATAAATAACAAGTAGACACATGGAAAGATGCTCAAAATCAATCATAAGAGAAATGCAAACTAAAATCGCAATGAGATACCACTATATAGCCACTAGAATGGCCAACATTAAAAAGATTGGAATTACTAAGCCTTGAAAAGGACATAGAGAAACTGGAGCTCCCATTCAGTGCTAATAGGAAGAAAAATGGTACAACTTTGGATAGTAGCTTGGCAGTTTCTTAAAAGTTAAACACACACTTATCATATGACCTAGTAATTTTGCTTCTAAATGCCTACCAAAGAGAAAGGGAAATATATGTCTACACAGTCTTATATAGCAATATTACTCATAATAGCTCAAAACTGGAAACCATCCATATGTCTATCATTGATGATGGGATAAAAACTAAAACTAAAAATGATACATCCATATGATGGAATATTACTCCCCAATTAAAAAGAGTGAAGTGGCTGGGTATCTCAGTCAGTTAAGCATCTGACCCTTGGTTTTGGCTCAGGTCATGATCGCAACAGTGGTGGGATCGAGCCCTATCAGGCTCTGTGCTGGCATGGGGCCTACTTGGGATTCTCTCTCTCTCCCTCTTTCTCTTCCTCTCCCTCTCACCCATATGTGAGTGCTGTATCTCTCTCTCTCTCTGTCAAAATAAATAAACAGATGTTTAAAAAAGGAACAAACTCCTGATACATGCAATGATGTGGATACAGCTCACGCAGCTCAGAAGCATAATGTTAATTGTAATAAGGCAGATACAAATACAAGACTACATATTGTGTGAATCAATTTAATTAAATATGAAGAAAAGGAAAGCTATAGGTATAGAAAGCAGATCAGTGGTTTCCTAGAACTGGGGATGGGGTAGGGTCGGCAGTGGAAATTAACTGCTAACAGGTATAAGAGAACTTTTGGGGTCAATGGAATTGTTCTAAGATTGGATTTTGGTGATAGCCAGTCAATTATATAAGTTTACTAAAACTCAAAAAGTCAACTGAACTTAAAAAATTTATTGTATTTAAATTATACCTCAATAAATCTGCTAAAAGACAATTGTTTAAAGTAAAATAACAACAATGTATCAATGAGTTTATAATATATGCAAAAATAAAGGATATGAAAATAATAGCAAAAAGGACAGGAGGAAAGTAGCCGAAGTATACTCTTGTAAGATTACTCCACTATAGGGAACATGGTATAATATTATTAGAGAGTAGAAGACAAACTATGAAAATTTGAAATATGTGTTGTAAACAATATTTTAGGGAAACTATCAAAAAGTAAAGCAAAAACATATAGCAAAACGGCAGAAGAAATAAAATAAAATGATGAAAAATTCTCACTATATCTAAAGTAAGAAAATAGGAAAAAAGGCAAGAAAGAACAGATAGGGGGTGACTGGATGGCTCAGTTGGTTAAGCTTCCAACTTCACAGTTTGTGGGTTCCAGCCCCCGCACCGGGTTCTGTGCTGACAGCTCACAGCCTGGAGCCTGCTTCAGATTCTGCATCTCCCTCTCTCACTACTCCTCCCCTGCTCATGCTCGCTTGCGCTCTCTCTCTCTCTCTCTGAAAAATAAATAAACATTAAAAAAATTAAAGAACAGAGGGGACAAATATTAAACAAATAGCAAGATGGCAGACTTAAACCCATGTGGTAGTAATTTCATCAGATATAAATGGTCTAAACAATTCAGTTTAAAGCCAGCGACTTATGGGGTTTGTTTAAACAAAGCAAGACCCAACTGAATGATATCTATAATAAATCCTCTTTAAATATAAAGACTCGGGGCACCTGGGTGGCTCAGTCACTTGAGCGTCCGACTTCGGCTCAGGTCATGATCTCGCAGTTTGTGTGTTCAAGCCAGGCACAGCCCCGTTGTGCTGACAGCTTGGAGCCTGGAGCCTGCTTCGGATTCTGTGTCTCCTTCTATCTCTGCCCCTCCCCCACTTGTGCTCTCTCTCTGTCTCTCAAAAATAAATAAATGTAATAAATAAATAAATAAATAAATAGACTCAAAGATGGTGACAATAACAGGATGGAAAAGAATGCAGCATGAAAACACTACTCAAAGAAAGCTAGAGTAGCTATATTATTATTAGACAAGGTAGAATTTAAATAAGCATTGCTTCCCCAGATAAAGAGGAGATGTTTTATAATGATAAAGGGGTCAGTTCACCAAGAGAACATAACAATCCTAAATGTGGATGTACCCAACAAGAGAGCTTCAAAACACATAAAAACAAAACCTAGTAGGCCTAAAAAAAAAGAATAGCCCAATCCATAATTATGCTGTGGCTATCAACACTCTTATCTCAGTAATTGCTACAAGTGGACAAGAAATCACTAAAGACATATGAAAATTAAAAAAACAAAAACAAAAAAACAAAACACTAGTAACCAAATAAAACTCATTGACATTTAGAGAACTTTCCACCCAACAACAGCAGAATATACATTATTTTCAAATCCACTTGGAATATTCACTATGATAAACCATAGTCTAGACTATAAAATAAGGTTCAATAATTTTTAAAGGATTCAAATTGTAAAAAAAAATATTATCTGACTACATTAGAACTAAAATTGAAATCAAAGACACACAAAAATCATTTAAAATGTTGAAAATTAAACATCACTCTTGTAAATAAACCATGGTCAAAGAAGAAATCACAAGAGAAATTAGAAAATATTTTTAATTTAATGAAAATGAAAATACAACATGTGAACATTTGTGGAATGAAGCTAAAGCAGTGTCTAAAGGGAATGTTTTGGTATTAGATAAGAAGGAAGGATGAAAATCAATAACCTAATTTTCTACTTTAAGAAACTAGATGAAGAAGAGCATGTCAAACACAAAGTAAAGAGGAGGAAAGAATAATGAAGAGCAGAAATCACTAAAAGTGAAACAGAGATGCAATGGAGAAAACCGATGAAATCAAAATTTGTGCTTTGAAAAGACAAATAAAATTGAAAATCTCTAGAAAGATTAATCATAAAAAAGAGAAGACATAAATGATTAATATCAGGAATGAAACAGGAGACATTTCTACAAAGCCAACTAACATTAAAGGAAGAATAATAGAATATTATGAAAAGCTTTATGCCAAACATTTGATAATTTAGATGGAATGGACAAATTTCTTGAAAGACACAAACTACAAAAGCTCAAGAAGAAATAACCAAACCAACCCTATATCTATTAAACTTTGAATTCATAGTCTGAAAACCTTCCCACAAAAAAAAACCAGGTTATAGTCTCCCTGGCAAAAATGACCAATTTTACACAAAGTCATCAAGAAAATAGAAGAGAACACTTTCCAACTTGTTAATGAGGTCAGAATTACCATGATACCAAAACTAGACAAAGACATTATAAAAAATAAAAATTATATACCAATGCCCATCATAAATATTTAAAAATTTAACAAAATACTAGAAAATGGAATTCAGTATTTAATAAGATAATACATCATGACCAACTGAAGTTTACCTCAAGTATGAAAAGTTGGTTCGGTGCTTGAAAATTAATGTGTGTCATTTATTACATTAACAGAGTATAAAAAAGAAAAAGCATATGATCATCTAGATAGATGGAGAAAAAGCATTTGACAAAATTTCACATGTATTCATGACAAAATTCTCAGAAATTAGGAAAGAGGAAACTTCCTTAGCCTGATAAGGGGCATCTAGAAAAAAAACTAGTTAGCTAAGATGAAAATGAATGTGTTCCTCCTAAAATTAGGAACAAGGGAAGAATGTCTGATTGACCACTCATTTTCAACACTATGTTGGGGATCCTAGCCAATGCAGTAATATGAAAAAATGTAAAAAGGCATGCAGATGTGAAAGGAAGGCATAAACTTACATTTATATAAATGACAACATGATTGTCTACATAAGAAATCCTAAAGAATCTGCTTATAAGTGAGTTTAGTAAGGTTGCAGGATATATGGTCAATATATGAAAATCAATTGTTTCATCAGATACTGGCAAAGAATAACTGGAAACTGAAATTACAAAAACAGTACCATTTATAATAGCATTAAAAAACATGAAATACTTAGAGGCAAAACTAACTAAATATGTACAGGATTTAAATGCTGAAAATGACAAAATATTGATTAGTGAAATCAAGAGGAAGTTATCTATGGATAGCTATACCTGTGCTCATGGATTGGAAAATTCAACATTGTTAGGATATCAATTCTCTTCAAATTGATCTATTCATTCAAAGCAATCCCAATCAAAATCTCAGCATGATTTTTTTTGTAGAAATTTATAGGTTAATTCTAAAATTTATATAGAAAAACAAAGGAACTAAAATAGCTAAATAGGTAATTTTGAATACAAAGAATAAAGTTGGAGGATTCAAATAACCTGATCTGAAGATTTACTATAAGGATATAATAATCAAGACAGTGTGGTATTAGATAAAAGAGAGACACAGAGATCAAGGGAATAGAATCAAGAGTTCAGAAATAGACCCACATATATATATAGTCACTGATCTTCAACCAAAGTGCCAAGATAATTCAACAGACAAAAAATCATCTTTTCAGCAATGGGTACTGGAGCAATTGGCTATCTATATGCTAAATAAGGAAATAACCTTGATCTTTTCCTGCACTATGTACAAAATTAACTTGAAATGGTCTATATCTAAATGTCAGTGTTAAATGTATAAAAACTTCTAGAAGATGACATAGGATAAAATCCTTTTGAGCTTGAATTAGGCAAAGAGTTCTTAGATAATATACTTAAAGCACAGACCACAACAGAAAGAAAATAAGTTGAACTTAATCAAAATTAAAAACATCTCTTCTTTGAAAGATATGGTGACATAAATAAAAAAGATAAGCAACATATCTCATAATGGGTTCATGTCCAGAATATATAAAGCACCTCTCAAAATTCAGTAAGACAAGAAAGCAAAAACTGGGTAAAAGCTTTACTACAGAAGACATAGAGATGACAAACTCATGAAAAGAAACACATCATTAGTTACTGAGGAAATGAAAATTAAAATCATATTGAGATATCACCACATACCCATAAGAATAGCTAAAACTGAAAAGTGCTATTGAGAATAGGACATCTGGAAGCCTTATACACATTATTCATGGGAATGCAAAAGGTAAGGTCTTTGGCACTTTCTAGTAAAGTAATGCATTCATCACTTACTATGTGACCCAGAAATCCCACCCCTCATATTTTAACCAAGAAAATTGAAAACCTATATCCACAAAAGATCTGTATGTAAATGTTTATGGAAACTTTATGTATAATAAACAATAGAAGCAACTCAAATGCTCATCTACTGCTAAATGGATAACTAATTTGTGGTACGTTAATGTAATAGAATATAATTTAGAAATAAAAAATAAAGCATCAATACAGGCAAAAAAAAAAAAAAAATAGGTGACTCTCAAAAAAGCACTATGCCAGAGAAAGAAGGTACAAAACTTACATACTTTATGATTATATTTGTATGATATTTTGAAAAGGCAAAAAACAGATCAGAAACCAGGTCACTGATTACTAGGTGAGGGGAGATAATTGACTACAAATGGTCACAAATAAACTTTTCTTAGTAATAGAAATGGTCTCTAACATAATAATGGTTTGGGTTACAGGACTATGCACATTTGTCAAAACTCACTGCACTACACTCTTAAAAAGGGAATATTTTATTGTCTATAAATATCTCAATAAACCTGATCCCCCAAAATTACATGTAAGCCTCAGTTTCTTCATTTATACATTTGTAGCCACTGTTATGATTTTTTTAATGATCCTTTTCCATGGAAATATCATTCTGGTTCTGATTTCTAAGTCAATGCTCTGATTACTATTTGCCATTTTGTGTCATTGAAATAAAATTAAAATATACTTATGACAAGCATCTTTCACTATGCTTCATATGTACTAGTAAATTGTGCAATACTTAAATGAGCATGATATTTAATAAAAGAGGAAGTGAAAGTCAATCTTTTCAGGGTCCAAGCAGATATGTTAGACTCCAAACTGTAGTGGGAACATTTTGCTTTTAGAATTCACACCCTGACCTCTTTTCTTAGTTTGCATTGGAATGTTGACTGGGTTGAAGGAAGAATTTCTCAGAAATGTTTGTATTTATTTCTCATGGCCTAGGAGGTATCAGAGTTCTGACATACAGCAGTACAACATGTAAATGCATCTTCATAGCTGACATAATTATGCTCAGAGTAATTGAATCCATTTTGTGTTTTCCTCCATTTCCTCTGGAGGTGGGGGTATTCCTTCATTTGGCCTCAGAACTCTGCCTGTGTTTATGTCCTATTACAGCTCTAACAGGAATTCTTGTTGCTTGACCTTTGTGTCTACTGCCTTCACAGATTTTCTCCCCCAACCATCCTGGTGTATCCCATTGTATGGGCCCAATTTCTAGTCATTCATTGTAACTGGAGACAGACTCCTTAAACCTACCCATAGTTAAATTTTCTATACCAGACCTATCTTCAAACTGCACCACCATGATCATTATTTTGCTTTTTAATAAAAATTATAACAATTACAATAATTATAGTAATATGTCAATCATTACCATTCATTGGTAATTTGGCCCAGGAAAATACTAAACACCTATAATTCCCCCTCAGAACAACATGTGACATAGGTAATGTCCCTATTTTACAATCAGGAATTGAGGCACAGAGCATCCCAATGGCATTTCCTGGGCCACACAGCCTGTGACTTGAAGATCTGGGCTCCAGCACCTATGTTTGTTGTCCAAAACCTATATTCTTCCCTGGGTGAGAAGGATCAAGAGTTCACCCTGCCTATCAGCAAGAACATGTTGGCCCAGGGGTAAATTTAGGCCAAACTTTTGAAAAGAGAAAAAGAAATGAGACTTCCAAAAAAAAAAAAAAAACAAAACTTGGCAAAACTTTCCTTTTAAGCCATTGACAACCTTTAGATCTCCTCTTTTATTATAACAGAGCCAATCTCCAGAGAGCTGCTTTTCCTTGATTGCTGGTAGGCAAATCATGGGGGCGAGTTGGTAATTATGCACCCATATGACCACTTCCTTATATTCAACCCATGGCAGACATCACTAATCAATCACAGCAACCTTCCACAGAGTTCCTAAGTGGCTTTCCAATCATTCCTGTTATTCTGCTGAGGAAGCTTCCATCAACTGATTTTCAATGGTAGAGAAGAATCATTTTCCATCCCTGTCTTAGCTGAGCTTGTTTGGCTTGTGTATTGATTCTTCCCTTCTACAGGTGAAAGCACAGACAGAGGTGGCAGATGAATTGCAAAGGTGTCATCTAGTGACCGACCAGTCTGCTTTGGAATCTCTCTTCTGAGAGACCATATACACAGAAAGCTACAGCTGCTCTTAAGATTTGTCAGCCCCAAAACACTGAGGCAGCACCTTCAGTGGCCACAATTTTATGCATCTAGTTGTACACTTATAACGCAAAAAGGTAGGCAATAATTTAACTGTACCTGAGAAGGATAAAATCTAGAGCAGCCGTTCTCAACCCAGGCCACACACTAGACATCCTGGAAAAACTTTAAACTATATGTATTCCCAAACACCATTGTAGCTAATTTCACATCTAGATATACATCCTAAAGAATTTGACAATTCCACACTTAGTGTAAAAAGATGCTAATATAGCATTGCTCACAAATGTAAATTATTAGGAGAACCTAAATGTCTACCAAAATAATGGTTAAATAAATTGTGATTATATATACAGTGAAAAATATGCAGCTGTTTGAATCAATGAGAGTATTGTGTATCAACATAAATATACAACACAATTCAGTAAAAAATGAAGTTCAAAAATGACATGTGAAGAATTATGCCATATATATATAAAGCTTAACACAAGCAAATTTAATACTAAATTTTCTTTATTGACACATTTATATGAATGAAGTCATTAGAAGATCAGTAGAAATGTAAACACTAAATTCTGGATAATAGTGACTTACGGTGAAGAAGGGAGGGCAATGGAGTAAGAATTTTCAACTCTACCTGCGATATTTTATTTCTTTGGAAAATTATAAACCAAATATAGCGAAATATTAAGATCTAGTAAAGATGATGAGGCAGTTAAAGAATGTTTGTTTATATTAATTTCCAACTTTTACATATGCTAAAGTATTTCAACATAAAATCACTTTTCTGCCATTAAGATAATCTAATGAGAGGTATGAAAAATCATTAGCACACTGCTCTATAATTGGTAGTAGATAATTAGTGATTAAATGGTAGGTACCTTTATTATAAACTCACCAATTATTCTTAAATATGCTCAAATACATTCATAATAATAAATTTTAATAACATATTTGAAGCAATTTAAGTGTCCAATAATGAACTGTTGTATAAAATACAGTCATTCACATGAATGTACACATGAAAAATATGCAACCAGTGAGACAATGGCTTTGAAGATTAACATTACAGAAAATGTTTAATATATAATATTAAAGAAACAATGTGTAATGTATATGTGATATCTAATTAGGAGTAGATTGGAATACACACTGACATAAATAAAAGCATAACACTAGAGAAGTGGTAGAATTATGGGTGATTTATCTTTTTTCCTCTCTCTGCAATTGTTTGTTCCAATTTCCTTAGATTTAAAAAATTCAGATATCAAATGAAGTTCATACTTTTCTAGGTAGCATCTAAAGAAAAAAGTGCTACATGATTCATCTTCTCCAAACTGAGAGCCTGAGAGCAAGAGGCAGATACAGACAGTAGATTTGATGATGATAACTGTAAGTTTTTGAACATTGGCTTTTGATATATTATTGTGCAATTCATGAATTCTTATCTCCAATATAACTGAGGCTCAAAGATATATGTGATTTTCACATCCTCTCTGTTCTCAAACCACCAAAAGAGTCTCTCTCCTTTTCTCTGTCCTGTTTTTCCCCTTTTCACTTCCTTCTTCTCCACTTCCGTAGTCTCTGTGTCTGAACTTGCTTCCTACATCATTGAGAAAACTGAAGCAACCACAAGAGAATTTCTACTTCTATAGATCCCACCACCACATCTAGCCACCTGCTACAATTTCCATCCAAAGATTGCTCTTTGCCTTCTCACCTGTGTGTGAAACATCCACGTTCCCATCTAAAGCTAAGCCCCTCCACCTGTGCACCAGATCCTAACCCCTCTCTTCTATGATCATTCTAGCAATTCTCCTCTTTCTTCTATATAATTAAGTTTTTCTACCAGGCCTTTCCCTCAGCACAAAACATGTTTTGCCTCCCATTAAAAAAGAAAATTCTCTTTGACCCCACTTCAACATCCATCACCAACTTTGCTCCAATTTGAAAGGAAGTTTTCTATTGCCACCAGTTGCCACCAGTGTTGCTCCTCCAACACTCCACTAAAAACCCCTTGCCAAGGTCAACAATGACCTCCATGTGTTTCTGAATCCATGGTCAATTCTAAGTCTTCAGTCATCGTTTTGATCTATTTCACAGAGTTAATCATTCTCTTAATACATTTTTTTTTCATTACACTTAGCTGCTTTTCCTCCTTCCTTGCTGAATAGTCTCCTTCAGTGTTCTCTGCTTTGTCTTCTCCCCAACCTATTCATGTTCACAGGCTTCAGAACTCAGTCTTTGCATCTCTTCTTTTTCTTTACAAATTCCCTCAGTGATCTTATCTGATTTCAAGACTTTAAACACTATCTCTATACTTATGGCTCTCAAATGTGTATTTTTATCCTAGATTCTAGATTTGAATATCCAACTGTCTATTCAACATTTCTACTTGGATGCTTAATGGAAATCTCAAACTTAGCAAATTCAGAACTGAATTTTTGGTGTTTCCTCTCAAACTTTCTGTTTATTGCCTTCCCCATCTCAGTGGATGGCAACTTCATCCTTCCAGGCTCTCAGTCCAAAAACTTTATAATCATCCCTGATTCCTTTCCTTTTCTCACCCCATATCTAATATATAAGAAAATCCTGTCAGTTTAATTTTCAAAATACATTCAGATTCTGGCTAATTCTCACCACTTCCATGACCCTTCTCCAAGCCATGATCACATTTTTCTTTGGGTACTGCAATAGTCCCTTAATTGGGCTGTTTCTATCATTGCTGTCCAAAATACCTCAAGGACACCCCAATTCACTCAAAGCCAAAGTCCTTGTAATGTCTTAAATTCTACATAGTCGGACACATACCCCCATTATATCCGTGACCTCCTTCCTTATTATTCCCTGCTTTGTTTATTCCACTCCAGCCCCACTGACTTCCTTCCTGTTTGTTGAATATGCCAGACACTGTTAAACCTTGCTTTGCTCCACATTTTCCCTTAGCCTAGAGCAAACTTCCTGTATATATCCCCTTGTCTCACCCTTTCCCCTTTCATGTCTTTGCTCATATATGACTATTCAATGAGTCCTATGCTGACCATGTTATTTAATATAGCCATCTACTTCCATTCCCTCCTACCTATTCTCAGGACTCCTCCTTGCCCTGCCTTATTTTTTTTTCCTTTTTTTGCCAAGAACTTACCTTTTTTTTTTTCGGTATAAGTCACTCATTTTTTCATGTTTATTATTTATTGACTACCTCCTGTGATAGAATATGAGCTTCCTGAGGGAAGGACCCTCTACTTTGTTTAGTGATATAACCCAGGATTAAGAACAGAGCCTGGAATGTAGTAGATATTCAAAATAGTATCACTGAATGAATAAACTAATAAGCAAATTGCCTAATTTCACATGGTAGGTTAAAGAGGTGGGTCTGTCTGACTCCAAGCTTTTCCATTCAACCCATGCTAGCTAATATAAGTTATTCATATGCTTGGGGAAAACCATTTATTGAAGTAAAATTTTAAAAAGCATGTTGTGTTTCTGTATGTTAACTAAAATTTAAATAAATAAAAAAAGTCAAAAGATCATTTGAGACCTCTGCTCTCCTCCCAAATGTGCCTTGAGGAAGTCTCCTACCGTCTTTAATTCTGGGTTTAGGCTTCATGATTCGGAAGGTAGATCCTTGTAGCTACATCACATATGTAGGAAGGAACATATTATACTATACTGACCATTTATCTCTGAACTATAGGTATGTGAGAATGGTTGTCCATGAGGTGGGGTGTAAGCCATAAAATATCTTATGGTGACTGGAATGAGAGATGGCCTTTCCAATCTTAGACCCATGAGACACTAAACTTTAGTGAGAAAAGCCTTGAACTCAATAAAGAAAGCATGCTAGTCCCTTATAGTGCAGACTTTGAATCAATCAGACTTGGATTAGAGACCCAGCCTTTCCATTTTCTGGCTGTGTGACCTAAGACAAATGACTTAATAAATAAGAGTTTCATTTTCCTTATCTTTGAAAAAGGATTCTGGCATTATCTATTACATTGTACAGCTATAAAAGATGAATTCTCTGATATAGGCAAAACTTAGTACAGTAACACTTACATGGTACACTCAATAGATGTTGGGGTGCTGGTTTATACTGTTAGTATTTGGCATTTGTTATAGTGTGATGTTAGTTGTAGAGTTTTGTAGATGTATTGTTACTAAAATGTAAGATGTATTGTTACTGAATGCTTCCTCAAGAATAAAGTGAAGATATCTACTCTCATGAATTCTATTCAACATCATATTAGAGGTACTAGCCAGTTCCAGAAAGCAAGAAAAAAAGCTTTTACATTAAAAAATTAGAAACAAAACTGTCTACATTCACCAATAACATGATTGCTTTATAGAAAATCTCAATCTCCAAAAATCTACCAATAGTAACATGTTATAGGATAGAGGATTCAAAAATAATTTTTTCTATTAGAAAAATAGCAATGAAAAATTAGAATTTCAAACAGCAGTGTAATTTATAATATTACCAAAAATAATGAAGTAAGTAGATGTACACCTAATAAAATTTGTACAAGACCTGTATGCTAAAGTTACAAAATATTGAAGAAACCATTTTAAACAATTTTAAAGACTTAAAATAAATACATCAGAATTATAGATGGATAAACACAATATTCTACAGATGTAAATCTGTATATAGATTTAAGATAACCAACATTCTGGTAGAAATTGACAAATTGCATCTAAAATTTATTTGTAAAGGCAAAAAAAAACTAGGATAGTCAAAATAATTAGAAAAAGAACAAAGTTGGAGACTTATACCACCTGATTTCAGAACTCAGTGTCAAGCTATAGTATTTAAGACAGCGTGGTATTGGTGAAAAAGTAGACATATAGATTGATAGTATAGAGACAGTGTCCAGAAAAAGATCCATACATATATACACAATAGATTTTAACAAAGGCACAAAGGTAATTCAGTAGAAAATGATGCTCTTTTCAACAATTTTTGATGGAATAATTGGACATCTCCATGAAAGAAAACAAAATAAAAAACAAAAGCCCTCCACCCATATCATTGACAACAATGAATTTAAAGTGGATCTAGGGGCGCCTGGGTGGCTCAGTGGGTTGAGCGTCCGACTTCGGCTCAGGTCATTATCTCGCGGTCTGTGAGTTCAAGCCCCGCATTGGGCTGTGTGCTGACAGCTCAGAGCCTGGAGCCTGTTTCGGATTCTGTGTCTCCCTCTCTCTCTGACCTTCCCCCATTCATGCTCTGTCTCTGTCTCAAGATAAATAAACGTTTAAAAAAATTTTTTTTTTAAAAAGTGGATATAAACCTAAAGGTAAAGTATAAACTTCTTAGAAAGAAAACCAAGGAAAAATTCTTTGTGATCTTAGATTAGGCAAATATTTCTTAGATATGACATCACATCAAGAGCATCATGTATTTAAAAAATCACAAATTAGTCTTCATTTAAATTAAAAACTTCTATTCTTCAAAACACAGTTAAAACAATCAAAAGAGAAAACCAACAGCCAACTAAATTGGGCAAAGATTTGAACACTTAACCAAACTGTATACCAGTGATAAATGATAAATGAGCACATGAAAGGATACAAATTAAAATGGCAATGAAATATCACTACACACATATTAGAAGAAAAAATGGATACTACAAAGTTCTAGTGAGGGTCTAGAGAAAGCAAAATTCTCATATATTGCTAGTAGGAATGCAAAACAGTACAGACACGTTAGAAAACCATCAGTTTCTTCATATAGTTGAATATGCATTTGGAGGTACTTAACCCCCAAAACGGAAACATATTTACACAAAACTTTGTATGCATATATGTATAGTAATTTTATTCACAAACTTTATTGTCTGGAAACAACACAAATGCCTTTCTACTTGGTGAATAGGTAAATAAACTATAGTACATGTATTCAATGGAATACTATGCAGCAATAAAAAACGAATCGATACACACAACACCTTAGATAAATCTCAAATGAATTATATTGAGTGAAATCAGTCTTTCTCACTAACTTCTGTATGATTCAATTTATATGATATTCTGGAAAATGAAAATTACAGGGACAGAAAATAGATCAGTGGTTGCCATGGACTGAATGGGAGAAGGGGTTGATCAGCATGGGGCATGAGGGAATTTTTGTGTGTGTGATGGAACCATTCTATATCTTGATAACATTAGAGATTACATAACTGTATGCATTTGTCAAATCTCATAGAACCATACACTAAAAAGAGAATTTTGCCTTATGGAAACTATATTTAATACACCTAGGTTTAAAAAAAATCTAGGCTGACTGCTCTGTTTCTGCCTCTGAACTTTGAAATTATTATTGCACTGTTTTTATCCTGTATTGTTGTTAACGGTATTTCTTGGCTTAACTACAATATATCAAGGTATGTATTTATTTTCATTTTTATTTATCCTGCTTTTCAAATCTGAGGACTTATATCTTTTATTAGGCCTGGAAAATTTTTAGCATTATCTCTTTGAATGTTTCCTCTCCTATTCTCTCTACTCTCTCCTTACGTAGCATCTATTATAGATAAATTTGATCTTTCTCATTCCTACATTCCTTTCCACATTTTCCATCTTTTTATCATCTACTTGCATTCTAGAGAATTTCTTCAGGTATATTTCTCAATTTTCAATTTTCACCTTGGTTGTGTCTGATGTTTTCTAACCAATCCCTTGCCTTTTTAAAGTTAAACTAGTTATTGAAATAAAGAATACATACAAAAATATGCAAAATATGAATAAATCATAAATGTCAGCCCAATTTCCACAAACCAAACACACTGTGAGACCACCACCCAGATCAAGAAATTGAGTGTTGCCAGCACCCAGTAAAACCCCTTTGCACCCTTTTTTCAGTCACTAGACCCCTGCCAAGGCAACCACAATTCTGATTATAATGCAATAGAATAGTTTTGCTAGTCTTATGCTTAATATAAATGGAATTTTCAACCTTAACTCTTGACTTCTTTTATGCAACTTTATGTTTGTGAGAGCCATCATACCCACTGTATGTAGCATTCGAATTTTCTCATTGTGGTTTAGTATTCCATTGTATTAAGATATTACACATGATCCATTGTACATTTATGTAAATATGGGTAGTTTCTCATTTGAGGTAACTATGAATAAGGCTGTATGAACAGTCTTGTACATTTTTTTTTTAAATATATGTATCTCTGCATTCCCATTGGGTATATATCTAGGAGTAGAATTACTGAGCCATAGGATACATCAGTTTTCTTTTGATGTTGTGACAAACTGTCATAAACATAGTGGCCTAAAACAAAAATTTAATAATGTACAGTTCTGTAGATCATAAGTCCAACATGAATCTCACTGGGCTAAGGTCAAGGTTTTAGAAGGGCGGCCTTTCTTCCTGGAGGTTCTAGGAGATAATCCGTTTCCTTACCTTTTCCAGCTTCTAGAGGCCACCAGCTTTCCCTGGCTTGTGTCTGCCTTCCTCCCAGTAACTTTGATGTGAATACTTCTTGTTTTACCCATTGTCTTTTCTCATACCTTCTTCCATCTTTAAGGACTCTTGTGATTACATTGGGAACATCCCATTAATCTATTTTAAGATGAGGTGATTTGCAACCTTAATTCCATCTGCAAACTTGATTCCTCTTTGCCAGGTAATCTAACACAGGTTCTGGAGATTAGGACATGGACATCTTCAGGGATCCAGTATTCTGCCTACTACAGAGAATATGCATATTTTCAGTTTCAGTTTACTATGTAATAGTTTTCTGAAGTGGCTCTATCAATTTACACTTCTATAGCAGTAGAGGAAAGTTCCAGTTGTTTGATATCTTTGCCAATACTTATTTTTTCATTTTATTCATTTCGATGATATTGGATTGGTAACTTACTGAAGTTTTAATTTGTATTTCCCTAGTTACCAATGATACTGAATATCTTTTTCAGTGCTAACTGGCTTTTGGAAAGCTTTCTTTCTGAAATGCCTCTTTGAGTCCTTCACCCATTTTTCTATTGGGTTTATGTCTTTGTTATTAATCTGTGGGAGTTACTTTGATATTATGGATAGCAATCCTTGATCAGATGTATGTACTATAAATATCTTCTCACATCCTATGTCTTGCCTTTTCACTTTCATAGTGGTATGTTTTGACAAACAATTTCTTACTTCTAACACAGTCCAACTGTCTTTTATTGTTAGTATTTTATGGTTATTCTACTTAAGAAATCTTTGCCTAAAAATATTTCCTGTTTTCATGTAGAAACTTTATTTTTATATTTAGATGTATAACACATCTGGAATTTTTTATAATGCAAGGTATAAATCAAAATGTTTCCTCATATAGGTATCCAATTAATGAAAAATTAAATTATTTAAAAGAAACCTCACTTCCTACTACATTTCAGTTTCATCTTTGTCATAAAATGAGTAAACATATATGTGTGTGTCTTCTACTGACTTTTCAATTTCAAATGTAATGCTTTTCCTTTTTTAAAAGGCCCGTTGATGCTTTGGATTCTGGGTCTCCCTCTCTCTCTACCCTCCTTCACTCATGCTCTGTCTTTCTCTGTCTCAAAAATAAATAAACTTAAAAAAAAATTTTTAAGGCCTGTTGATTTTGTCTTTAAATAGTTTTAAAAAAATTCCCAATAGTACCTATATCTCTGTAAATGGCAATTCAAATATTTAAAATGTAATTTTTAATATAGTCTCTATCATATAGTTCCATTATTTCAGACTTCAGGGCATTAATTCTCATTTTGTTATATCTGCAGTTCTCCTCACAGTGGATTGCCTCCCAGCGTAGTTTTCTTTTTTGTATGTGATCTTTTTTTCAATGAGCACTGTGTGTGTGTGTGTGTGTGTGTGTGCATTTATGTATAAGAGTCACATGCAATATGAGTTTTAGCTTGACACATGAAAGTTTATTTTTCTCTCATGGAAAGTCTGCAGCTCCTTCTAAGCAGTGATCTGGCAATCCAGCTGTTTCCATCTAGTGGCTAAACTATCTCAAGGTGGAGCTGCCACTGTCATTGAGGAATGAAAAGGAAGGGCAGGAGATCTTATGCCTTCTCTTCTATGATTCAATCTGGAAGTAACCCATGTCACTTCCACTTACAATCCATTGCTTAGAAATAGTTGCATGGTCCTGACAAACCATAAGTGGCCAGAAAATTGTTGGGGAAGTGTTTCTACTTTTAAATCACTGAATACTCTTTTTCCCTCTTCCTCCCAGTTGTAGAACACATTCAAGCCCTCCCCTCCCCCAAGGGAAGCTACCCAAAGGTCTATCCAGTCCTTTCATCCAAACTCCCTCAGATCTGGACATGGTTCCTCTTTGCCTTAAGGTTGATACACCAAAAAGACAAATTCTGCCCCTCTCCCCAACACTGTGGTAGAATACCAGCAGGATAATTTCAGTGAACACATCCATTTAGAAATGGGAGAAAGGAAGATGCAGAGCAGTCTTTGGTCGATAGCCATTCTAAAATGGCACTGGGCAGATATTGAGAAGGCCCACTTCAATAGGGATAGGAACTTCTTGATTATTATTTAGTTTCTTTAGGAATGTTCTACAATATCAGCTTCTTGGAAGGCTCATTCTCCAGTTAGTAGTGTCTCCTGACTCTCCCTCATGATGGAATACATTCTAGGTTGTGTATTTTTTAATTTTTGTTTGTGAGCTGATTATCAGTAGGGATTTATGTGTGCATAACTATGGTAGGTCAATCTTGTGTACCCCAAGTTGTGGAAGTATTTCTATCATGTGCTTTCAGGGATTCATCAGTCCAATATTGCTTTTTTTTTTTTCTAAACAATTTCTCAGGTGGAGATTTGTATGTCATCCAAGCTGTGTAAATTTAGGCTCATACTTGTCCAGCACCAAGCCCAGGGTATGATTTCTCATGGGAAATTTCTAACCTCTCTGAGTCATAGAGGATTCAGTTAAAACTTTTCTTACCCCTTCCCAACTCTCTTCCCCAGAGGTGATTCATATTTGGAGATGGCTTATATCCTTCCCATTCATGTATTTATACTTTGGGTTGTTTAAAACTACTGTACACTATTGATCTGTGGTTTAAAGTTTATACCAATGGCATCTTGTTGTGGTTATGCACTGCAACTTGTTTTCTTTTTTTTTTTAAACTTTTTTTAACGTTTATTTATTTTTGAGACAGAGAGAGACAGAGCATGAATGGGGGGGGGCAGAGAGAGAGAGAGAGACACAGAACCGGAAGCAAGCTCCAGGCTCTGAGCCATCAGCCCAGAGCCCGACGCGGGGCTCGAACTCATGGACCTCGAGATCGTGACCTGAGCTGAAGTCGGACGCTTAACCGGCTGAGCCACCCAGGCGCCCCATCAACTTGTTTTCTTGTAGTAAACATATTTTGAAGATTTAAATATGCTGATCAATACAGATCAGGCTCATTCATTTTAATTGCTGTGTAGTATTCCATTACCAAAAAAACCTCAAAAACTCAACATTTTATGATTTTTCTATTATTGTAAGTATAGGTTGTTTCTAGTTCTTCACTGTTATAACTTACTGATGCATGAATATTCTTTGCACACATTTGTGGAAGTTTATTTGGGCTATATGCTTGTTTTGCAATTATTGGATCATAGGATTTGGAAATCTTTAACTTTATTAAGTACTGACAAATTACTATCTTAAGTGGTTGTGCTAATTTATAGCCATAAACATTTTGATAGAGAATATAATCTTGACTTTCCTTTTTATTTTAATGTTTATTATTGAGATATAGAAGAGACAGAGTGCGAGTGGGGGAGGGGCAGAGAGAAAGTGAGACACAGAATCTGAAGCGGGCTCCAGGCCCTGAGCTGTCAGCACAGAGCCCAACGCTGGGCTCGAACCCATGAACCATGAGATCATGGCAGGAGCCAAAGTCAGACGCTTAACTGACCGAGCCACGCAGATACCCCTCTTTCATTTTTTTAAAAAAACATTTCAAAATGTTTATTCATTTTTGAGATACAGAGAAAGAGAGAGCACTGGTGGGGGAGAGGCAGAGAAAGAGGGAGACACAGAATCTGAAGCAGGTTCCAGGCTCTGAGCTGTCAGCAGAGAGCCGGATGCTGGGCTAACCCACAAACTGTGAGATCATGACCTGAGCCAAAGTCGGATGCTCAACTGACTGAGCTACCCAGGTGTTCCAATCTTGAGTTCAATATCCAAGTCAAAACTTGGTTTTGTTAGACCTTTTACTTTTTTTTCCATCTGATATAAAATATTCTCTCATTATGGTTTCAATTTGTAGTTACAAGATTACTATGAGGTTGAGATTTTTTTCCCATGATAATGGTTTTTCAGGTTTCTTCTGTGAATTATCCATTTTTATATTTTGAGTTAATCTTTCCTTTATTGATTTATGAAGAAGCTTTGTAATTTCTGGATATAATTGTAAGTGAATTGTAAGTATTTTCTTCTAGTTTGTGGCTTGTAAAACTTCCTTAGAGTCTGAAGAAAACCTTACTTGGTTGAGATTTCTGTAGTCTCTATTTGCTAAAATGTATCATTTCTGCTTTTCCATTTGCTACAGTGTGGTGTGGACACCATAGGAGTAGGTGACATTTCCATGTTCCTCTGGGACCCATGTAGACACTGCTCTTGAAGCTGGGTTGATTTTCCTTACTGACTTATGTCTTTAGGACTCTTGACTGTCAGTAGGTTTCAGCGTTCACTGGTCACCCTAGACCTCCAGAAGCCACTTCACCTGACACCATCAGAATGAAAGCTAAAAAGACTGGAGATCTAAAATGTCACAATTTCAGTGACAAATGACATGCTGCCAGGGAAAGATTTCCTACATGCCTTTCACAGACTGTAAATGGTACCTAGGTCAGTATCCCTGAATGGGAAACTTTACATTTCACATAGAAAACTTACCAGCTATCAAAACCATTGTACAAGGTTTCTACTGCAACTTGTAAGGTTTAATTTTGAGAGAGCATCTCAGAAGCAGGCAAACAAATTATATTACAGTCACCCCACATATGAGCTATCTCTTGGTTGGTGAGCCTTACCTGTGCACCCCCAGGCAAAAACTGCCTTCTCTTGAAACCTCATTCTCTCTATACAAAAATTAGGAAAAAGGATTTGGTATCTAACATGTCATCATTTTTTTTTCCTCTGACCCAAAATATACCCCTTTTTGTCCCATGCAATGTCTACCACTGGTTTAGTTGTGAATCTCAAACTTTGACTACCAAGTACTCTCACGAAGAGTCTCCATAAGATCTGCGACATAGCTCTAAGATACAATAAATTGCAAAGCATTTATAGAGGCACATGGGTGGCTCTGTCTGTTGAGCATCTGACTTCGGCTCAGGTCATGATCTCACAGCTTGTGAGTTCAAGCCCCGCATCCGGCTCTGTGCTGACAGCTCAGAGCCTGAAGCCTGCTTCGGATTCTGTGTCTCCCTGTGACTCATGCCTCTCCCCTGCTTGCTCTCTGTCTCTCTGTCTCTCTCTCAAAAATAATAAACATATAAAATAAAATAAAATAAAAAATAAAATAAAATGCAAAGTACTTATAAATTCTCATTATTTATCCTAAATTTTTATGTGAATTTTTTAGTCTACCCCACATTATATCTGGATTTATTTTAATGAAAACATGATGCATTTAAAATTTAATTTTTAAGTAAATTGAAGCTGCAGAAAAAAATACTATGTTTATCCTATGACGTTGAACAGCCCAAGTTCATGTGTAAAAACACCCATGGGAGCTATGGTTAATGGAGCAAAGGCTTTCTCTAGCCATATATTTCACTACTGGCCAAACATATGTAGGACCATTCAGTCATATGGTCTATTTGTTGTCCTTTGAACTTACTACTCTATTTCTTACCTAAAGATTTTTATTGATGTCATTTTTCTATCCAGAGTATTTATCCTCCTGTTAATTTTTCTGAGAACTTGAAGACACTGCTTCTCTGGTAAGATTTCTCATGCTCACAGAGCTCATTCTTTCTGTGCTCACAGCATTTGATCTTTTGCTGTGAACTCAGAGCTCACTGTCTTATATTGTTGTTTCCTGTATTGTACACATTTATCACTAACTGGACTACAAGCTCCTCAAGGAAAGATCCATGTCTCAGAACTCTTTTTCTTGGACTTCATTAGGACAATCATCTCCAGCAGAAATATCTACTTTTTTTTTTAAACATTCTGTAAGTATTTTTAGGCCAAGATGAGATTACCCTCATAAAAAAGAAGAAAAAGAAGGAAAGGGAGAGAAGAATTGTTTTAGTCCATTTGGCTGCTATAACGAAATAACACAGAATGGGCAGATTATAAAAAGAAAATTTATTTCCCACCGTTTTGGAGGCTGGGAAGTCCAAGATCAAATCACTTGCATGGTCACACTCTTGTGAGGTCTCTCTTCTTCCTGGTTCATAGATATCACATTCTCCCTGTGTTCTCACACATTGGAAGGGGTGAGAGAGCTCTGTGGAGTCTTTTTTATAACAGCATTAACCCCATTCTTGAGGGCTTTACCCTTACGACCCTATCACCTCCCAAAGCTCCTACTTCCTAATACCATCACACTGGCCACTAGGATTTCAACAACTGAATTTTGAAGATACATAAACATTCAAATTACAGCAAGAATCTAACATTGATTGAGTGCTAACTATTTGTATGCACTGTACAAACGACATTAACACACATCACACTCAGTCTTTATAACATCGCCGTGACATAGATATCATTTTTATCCACATTTTACACATAAGAATAGTGAAGCTCTGAGAGGTTAAATAACTGTCCAAAGACCACACCACTGGAATGAGACAGCTGGAATGCTGGCCCCTAATTCCCTAGCACTGGATCTTAAATTCTTAATCATTAAAGGGACAGAGAAACAGGAGTTTAGGTCAGACCAGTTTAACACGGGGGTGGGGGGGACTGGTGCAATACAAAATATTACCTGTGGTTAAAAGTAGGAGGCTGCATTCTTTCTCATAGACAGAACTACTATTTTCTAGTCCTTTTTAATAGAAAGGATTGTCCTAATGTGGTCCAAGAGAGACAAAGAGGTCTGAGGCATGCCTAAAAAAGGAGGATGCAGTCCAGTTAGGAATACGTGTGTACAACATAGGATCCAATGATATAAGATGGTGTTCTGAGCTCAAATGGGCATCACTGAACAGCAAAAAGGCCCAAGGGAAGACAGTTAGACGGCCAGAAGAAAGGGCACTGAGAACTCGAATTCCCCTGGAACCTACTTCTTTTCTTTCTGCTGACCCCTTATGGAAACCAAACTCTCATTCAACCTGTCAGTCTGATACCACGCCTGGCCACAGCAGTCATGCCTACTCAGCGTTCCCACAGATGGATATCATTTTCCAGAATGGAGTGCGGAAAATGATATTTTTCTTTTGCCATGATAACATCCCCACAATTAAGGGGGAAAACAGCCAGGGACTGATATTTTACAAGGTCACGCTTCATTTTCCCTGGTTTGATACAGCCCAGGGAGGAGGGTTTGGTTTCTAAGAAGCCAGAAGATAGTCTGGGGATGACTACCTAGGAGAGTCTGTGCCCCCGGCGTTTGATAGGTCTTCTGCAGTTTCCTTAAGTGGGAGAATACAAAATTGTGCAGAGAAATGGTTTAACATGCAGCCAGTCGGGGAGGATTTGTCAGATCAATAAAGGCCAATTCTGAGTGTTCCCTGCTGGGCTTCCTAACGCCCTGGGACACTCAGCTAAACTATCTATTAAGACTATTTTCCCAAGTCATTTGTGTTAGATTATAGGCTATAAACTGCTTATTGTTGCCTGTCCGCCATAAATATAAAGCAATCATTTTTAATGCAAGCAGCTGTTGGGCTGGCTTCTCCAAGATGCTTTGCCCAGGGACTCACATTCTGCTGTTTTCTTCTTCATCAAGTGCATTTCTGATTGTTTTTCTGCTCTGCTGCATACCACACATGTGGTGGTGGTAGGGGTATAAATTTTCCTTGCAGAGCTTTGTTTGGACACATGGTTTCTAAAAATATCCAAAAGGAATTGGAGGTGCAGAGGGGCAATTTAACTTATATGCAATCTGGTGACTCAAGTCCTTAACACAGTGTCTACTTTCTTAAAATGACCTTGGAAGCACCAAATCATTTTTTTCTATCCTCCAGTGATAAGATTTGGGATTTTGGATTATACATATTGATTAACAATTTCTGCAATGTACTAGGGTACCATGTTACATGTTGAGGATATAAAAGTAAGCCAAAATTGACACGGTGCCCACTCCTTAACTCTGCCTCACCCCCAGCTTTATTGAGGTATAATTGAGAAATAAAATTGTACGATATTTAAAGTGTACAATGTGATGATTTGATAAACATACACATTGTGAAAGGATTCCCCCCCAGTGAGTTAATTAACACATCTAACACCTCACATATTTCTTAGCAAATTTCAATTATATGATATAATGTTATCAACCAAAGTAACCATATTATACATTAGATCTTCAGACCTTATTCATCTTATAGCTCAAATTTTTACCCTTTTACCAGCTCTCCCTATTTCCTCCACTTCCCAGCCCCTGGTAACTACTTCTCTATTTTCTGCTTCTGTGAGTTCAATCCCTTCCTTCTTATAGTCTAGTAGGAGAGACAAACTGATCAAACAAATGCAACAATTGTGATACAAGTATGAAGGAAATCTAAAGAACTAATATAATGCACAATCTAGTGATTTATGGAGATTTTTGGAAGAAAGCAACATTTGAGCTGAGGGTAAGTGGAGTTAACTCTGCAAGGGAAGAAGGATAATGAGGATAGGATTTCCAGGAAGACATAAAGGCACATCCAAAAGCTGAGAGGTGGGAATGAGCATTTTAAGAACTGAGTTAGGGTCAGGTACCAGATACAAAGAAGGAGACAAACAGCACAGTGGGGCTGCAGAAGCAGGCAGGGTCTAGATCTGGCAGGGCTGTGGGTGTCTTGTGAAGAGGAGCTTGAGCTCCACCCTGAGACCAATAGGAAGTCATTGGTGGATGTAGCCCTTACAGCCTCAGGAGGAAACTGCTGGTTTCCTTGAATCATACTTGAGGTTAAATGTTGGGGTAATTTACAGAAGGAATTCTTTTCATGGGGATGGGGGGAGTTAAAGGAACTAAGGAGGGATGTTGAGGCACCCAAGAAAAGCAACACTGAGAAGCTGTTTTTACCTCTAGGCCTGTAGAGGCAAGGGGAGGAACAGTGAGAGCTGGAGCCAGGAAAGTGAGCTGCCCTGCAGAAGCTGTGGTCATGAAATGTCACAGATAATGACAGAACTGCAGCATTCCACTGGGATTAAATATTTCAAACTCTCCTGCCTTGTGTTCTCCAGTCTCCTGCTGGATCCTTCAATGCCTGAACCTAAATATAAGCCAGAAAGCCAAAGGAATCCATTGAGGCCAACACCCTTCTCACCCCCAACTAGGTACAAAGAAGGGAGGTACATATATATTAATACCCTTTTACAAATGAGCCAACTGAGACTCAAACAGGTTAGACAAATTGTCCAAGATCCACAGCTGTTAAGTAGAAAATCCCATACTCAAACCCAGGTCTCCCTGCCTCTAAACATCTATGGTCTTAACCACTACTCCATACTGGCTCTCACCTACTTGGCACAGCATAATGCTAGGCCTTCTTGTTTGGGGTGTTGGAGTTGGGAAGGAGAGTCTGAGGCATCAAAGAGTAGGAGGTGGTAAACAGTCAAAGATGGCAACAATCAATCCCTTCCCTTCCTGCGTGTGTACATGATACTCTTCACATCTAGAGAAGTTGTCTAATTTCCCTCTTCATTAATCTGAGCTGGCCTCAGTGACTTTATTTTAACCATCTGAAATCTGGGATTTCTGAGGCTAGGTCACAAAAAGATTTGCAGCTTGCTTTTCCATATGTTCCCTCTTAGAAGCCAGATGCCCTGCTGTAAGAAACCCAAGCCACATGGAGAAGCCACATGGAGATGTTCCAGGTGCAACTTCAGCTGAGTTCTAAGCCAAGAGCCAACAGTAAGTGCAACCCATACAAGTGAGCTGTCTTGGACATCCAGGGCAGTCGAGCCTTCAGATGACTACAGCCTTCAACTGCCATCTGATTATAACCACATGTAAGATGTCCAAGCAAGAACCACCTGGATGAGCCAGGCCAACTCAAGAACTGTGAGAGATACTAACAAATTGCTTTAAGCTGCTAATTTAGGGGTGATTTGTTATGCATTTATGGATAGTCAGAATATTGGGTAATGTTTCTGACTTCATGGAAACATTTAGACAAATGGAACATAAGCATACCACACACATTCCCTCTCCCACATAACTGTTAATAAGGAGCCTCTTTCTTGGAATCTTTCCCTCCTCTGCACAAATCCGGACCCCACTAATTCTTGAGCCCAGTCTCCTTGTTAGTCTATAAAACCTTTCCTTCCTGTGAATGCCTCAGGGTACAAATGAAAGCCAGTGAAGATGGGGAGTACCTTAGATCAAAGCTCTCTGCCTTCCCTTCCCTCCCAACTTCTGGCCATGCATGTTCTCCACCAGTATGGGGTGAGGATGCAGAACGGACTGTAGATGCTGCAAGACTCAGATGAGAAGAAGGTAAGCCAAGGTTGAAGCAAAGGGAGGTGTGGGCCTTGCAGGAAAGCTTTTATCCTAGAAAGGAAAGAAAACACCCATAATCTATCCTAGCCCAGGACTAGAGCTAATCCTGGGTCTAGCAGGGTTTCTCAAACTCAGCACTACTTACATTTTAGACCAGAAAATTCTTTGTTGTGGGGCTGTCCCAAACATTATAGGATATTTAGCAGCATCTCTGGCCTCTACCCACTAGATGCCAGTAGCACTTATCCGCCACTTGTGACAACCACAAAAAAAGTCTCCATACTTTGCCAAATGTTTTGCAGGTGGTAAGAATGGCAAAACTGAAAAGCACTGCCACCTCCCTTATTTCTCTGAAGACTTTCCCTCTCAGATGGTGAGAAAAACCTGTGACTTTCTACCACAACTATACTTCACCCTTCCAGCTACATGACCAAAACCAAATCCCTTCATCTAGCTCCAGCAGGCTCCCCTCTCCCCAGTCTTCCTCTGGCCAGATGGCACCCAGGCTCTCCAGGGGGCATTTCATAGAAATGACACAGTGTTTCAGGCTGAGTCCATTCTATACCCCAGGATTAGGATGATACAGGCCAGATTCATGGGTGAGCCATTAGGCAGCTGTCCAGAGCACCAGTCAATAGGGGCCACCAAAATGCTACTGGCATAAAACTAGAGTAGGGAGCCAGTCAATTCAGGTCTCCATACATGACTGCTGACAAAACTCATGAGACATGAATGGATTTGGCTGCAATTAAACACTCCCTATTGCTGCCAGTCTCTCTCTGTTGATATTTTTTTATGGCAAATACATGAAATTTACATGGTGTGTATAAGGTCTCACTACTAACTTTGAGACTGGCCTTCTGGGAGTTCCCTGTAACAGTCCAGCCTGCTTAAATTCTGAAACTGAAAAATTCATGATGCTGTATGTGCTCTTTCCTGGGGATGATTTATTAGAATGTCTACATTTAAAGAGTTTACTATGCCTCTCAATAAATTGTCTAGTTCAGAAAATCACATGTAATATGTACATGGAAAATATACCTTTATTTTGAATGTAAAAAGCATTTACTTTTATTATTTTTCCCATTCCTATTAAATATTGAATAGAAATGTAAAGAATAGACAAAATCATGTAAAAAGGACCGAAGTTACTCATCTGACATGCCCAACGTCTCAGTATGGACTGGATGCACACATAGCGCTTGGAGTGAAGGGGCAGAAAATTGCACTGGAAACCTTTTCTTTCTACTCCTATTTGTTTCCATTTAAATCAGATCAAAGTGAATCTTCAAAGTAACTTTAATAATGTAAAAACAAGAAACAGTCTGAAATATAAGTCAGGAAATGAGGAAGAACAGATCACGTGTTTGACCTTAGGGTTTTGAGGAAGATTGGGTGCTAACTGCATGTATAAGAGTCTAAGATCTTTTCCAGCTCCATTAGGTAGATCCAACCCCTCTTGTTCAAATTAATACTTCCTTGATGCACTGTCCAACCACTCTCTTCTGTACCCCAAGCAAGGAAATGCTCATCAGTTGTTGGGGTTGAAGAAGCCTCCCTGCTGCATGCTTCCTGTATGCAATCTCAAGGTCACAAATCTGTTATACCTCATCCTGCAAGAAGCAGAAGCCAAGATGGAATTAGACATGCAAGCAATCTACTGGAAAATGTCTGTGAGAGAAACAGAGGTGGAGTCAGAGAAGACAAGGAGAGCTGTCAGACCATAGAACAGGGCTGACCCTGTGAAGGCAAGAGGGAAAGAAGGACAGAGTGCTGGGTTAGCAGTCTCAGACTGCAGCACAGTGCTAGGAAATTTTTGGCTAGGTTGATAGAGAGCCCTAGTACCAATTTATCTAGCATCTCACAGGTATGGGCCTGCCTTAGAACCCCCCCCCTTGTGCTCAATCATTGGCTGAGAGTATCTCAAGGGAAGCAAAGCCTCAGAGCAGATGGCATGGATTTGGAGCACAGCATCTAGGGATATTTATTAAATATGGTCCCCATGACACAGCAGGAATTCTAAGTGGTGCATTTTTAAGGCCACCATAGCTATGGAAGCCTTAGTGTAGCAGAAGGCGATGGATGAATAGGACAATAGAGGAAGGAAGAGGGATACCGCCAGGTAAGGGAGGCCAAGACTGATTTGGCCCAGTTCTGCTCAAAACTCAACTCATACTTCAAATGAAGGTTTGGACTATTTAGAGGTTTCTGACTCCTGAGATCTAGACCAGTACCAAAATCCACCAAATTAGCTAGTGTGTACTAGCTTGGAAAGCAAGCAGCATTGACCATATTTTACCTAAAAGAAAATGTAATTCAGGTTTCAAACAACCAATTTTGAAGTTGACTTTTGGTTGCAGACATACCAACACAGGGGATTATCAACAAGAGAGTAATTTTGCTTACAATGATACAACCATTATCAGAGAATATCCAAGAGTAGGATAAGATATCTACCTTTACACAACTGATATTGTTACATAGCTGAAAAAATGCAATTAATTATTTTAGAAATATTGATTAAATGTCTATGTGTTGTCAGGAATTGTCCCAGGTGCTAGAAAAATAGGTAGACATATTTGGAGCTATTCAAGAATGAAGAACTAAGAAAATGCAGGGAGACATTATAGGGAGATAGATTTAAATTTGTAATATGAATTGCACCAAGAATCATAAAATACCTAGGAATAAACCTGACCAAAGATGTAAAAGATCTGTATGCTGAAAACTATAGAAAGCTTATGAAGGAAATTTAAGAAGATATAAAGAAATGGAAAAACATTCTGTGCCCATGGATTGAAAGAATAAATATTGTTAAAATGTCAATACTACCCAAAGCTATCTACACATTCAATGCAATCCCAATCAAAATTGCACCAGCATTCTTCTTGAAGCTAGAACAAGCAATCCTAAAATTTGTATGGAACCACAAAAGGCCCTGAATAGCCAAAGTAATTTTGAAGAAGAAGACCAAAGCAGGAGGCATCACAATCCCAGACTTTAGCCTCTACTACAAAGCTGTAATCATCAAGACAGCAAGGTATTGGCACAAAAACAGACGCATAGACCAACGGAATAGAATAGAAACCCCAGAACTAGACCCACAAAAGTATGGCCAACTAACCTTTGACAAAGCAGGAAAGAATATCCAATGGAAAAAAGACAGTCTCATTAACAAATGGTGCTGGGAGAACTAGAAAGCAACATGCAGAAGGATGAAACTAGACCACTTACACCATTCACAAAAACAAACTCAAAATGGATAAAGGACCTAAATGTGAGACAGGAAACCATCAAAACCCTGGAGGAGACATCAGGGAAAAACCCTTCTGACCTCAGCCACAGCAATTTCTTACTTGGCACATCCCCAAAGGCAAGGGAATTAAAAGCAAAAATGAACTATTGGGACCTCATGAAGATAAAAAGCTTCTACACAGCAAAGGAAACAATGAACAAAACTAAAAGGCAACCAACGGAATGGGAAAAGATATTTGCAAATGACATATTGGACAAAGGGCTAGTATCCAAAATCTATAAAGAGCTCACCAAACTCCACACCCGAAAAACAAATAATCCAGTGAAGAAATGGGCAGAAGACATGAATAGACACTTCTCTAAAGAAGACATCCAGATGGCCAACAGGCACATGAAAAGATGCTCAACGTCACTCCTCATCAGGGAAATACAAATCAAAACCACACTCAGATATCATCTCACGCCAGTCAGAGTGGCTAAAATGAACAAAACAGGAGACTATAGATGCTAGAGAGGATGTGGAGAAACGGGAACCTTCTTGCACTGTTGGTGGGAATGCAAACTGGTGCAGCCGCTCTGGAAAACAGTTCGTCAAAAAATTTGGAGGTTCCTCAAAAAATTAAAAATAGACCTACCCTATGACCCAGCAGTAGCACTGCTAGGAATTTACCTAAGGGATACAGAAGTACTGAGGCATAGGGGCACTTGTACCCCAATGTTTATAGCAGCACTCTCAACAATAGTAAATTATGGAAAGAGCCTAAATGTCCATCAACTGATGAATGAATAAAGAAATTGTGGTTTATATACACAATGGAATACTACATGGCAATGAGAAAGAATGAAATATGGCCTTTTGTAGCAGCATGGATGGAACTGGAGAGTGTTATGCTAAGTGAAATAAGTCATACAGAGAAGGACAGACTCCATATGTTTTCACTCCTATGTGGATCCTGAGAAACTTAACAGAAGACCATAGGGGAGGGGAAGAAAAAAAATGGTTAGAGAGGGAGGGAGCCAAAACATAAGAAACTCCTAAAAACTGAGAACAAACTGAGGGTTTATGGGGGGGTGGGAGGGAGGGGTGGGTAGGTGATGGGTATTGAGGGCACCTGTTGGGATGAGCACTGGGTGTTGTATGGGAACCAATTGGACAATAATAAATTTCATAATAAAAAAATAAATTTGTAATATGAAAGGATAACTTAAAACTTTTCAATAATTCTGTTATATGTCATCTTCCATTGTGCTTCCCAGCCCTTTGTTCATATAGCTATTGTCTCACTGATCACACTGTATTCTAGTTAGTTATGTATGGATTTCTTTCCCCCTGAGAGTTTTCAAAATCTCCAAGGACTGGGGCCATATATATTAATTCATAATTAAATAAATAACTCAACACTCATATATTTACTCAACAAAGGTTTTTTGAGTGCTTTGTGCCTACTGTTGGTACCTGGGGAGTCCAAGATAAATAAGATACAATGCTTATCCTTCAGAAGCTCATGTAAACTAGAGAGAAAGATGAGGAGACATTAATATAGTTCTGAATGGTGTGTGCTATAGTGGAGGCATTTACTGAGAAAAGAAGGAGCATCAGGACAGGGTGTCAGTGAAGGAATTCCTCATAAAATTGATGATTCTTCAGCTGCATCATGACAGATAAGTAGTAGTTATCCAGGATTTTATCCCTAGTTTCCAGCACAAAACAAGCACTCAATTCAGTTCTGCAAAATGAATGAATGAATGAATGAATGAATGAACAAATGATAAATAAACAGAGTGTAACTGAGAGTATTTTCTCCTGATCAGCATGCATTGCCCTCCTTCCTGGTAATAGCACCTGACCCCTGGCTCCAGAAGTGGGCCCATGACCCCAGCCTTGGCAATCAAATAATGAACAGCCCTGGCCAGTGACTGGTTCAGGAGACTGGACATGGTTGAACTTGGTACAGTGAGACAAATATCAGGACCTGTTTGAGCAGTCGGAGGATAGAATCTCTCTTCCTCAGTCTGGGGCATCTGGGGGTGTCTTGGTGAAGAGAAGTCTTCTAAGGGTGAATTTCCATACAGGAAGCAGGACTAAGAGGAAGAAACAGAGAAATTGGTAACATTGTTTTAGCTCCTGGATCCAAAAATACAAGAAGTAGGTCTATTCCTTAACTGTTCTTTGGGTGATCTTTAAATTACCTTTTCTGGCGGCTATGCGTGGGGTGGGATTTAAGCCAGTTTTAATTGGCTCTTCTATTACTTGTGGCAAAACGTGTGTTGGCTAAGGGAGATAAATAGCTATCCACAGTATAAGTTGCTTCACAGAGGATTGAGTTGCCCATTTCCAGAATGGTTCATATAAAATTAAGTCTATCAGAAAAGGAAATGCTGTATCACTGGAGAACCCTAAATCCTTTTTTAGCCTTGTTGATTGAGGATAGGTTTGTGTCCATTTACCTGAGGAAGATAGTGTGAAGAAAAAGAAAGGAAGGAAGGAAGGAAGGAAGGAAGGAAGGAAGGAAGGAAGGAAGAAATGGACAGAGGAAGGGAAAGAGGAAAGGAGGGAGCGAGGGAGGGAAGGAGGAAGGAAGGAGGGAAGGAAGAAAGACATGAGTGGGGAAGAGACTGCACTATAACATCACCAGATTGCTCATCATTTCAGAATTACTACCTACTTCTTGTGAATGACAAACCAGAAAGAACTAACCCACCAAAAGTTTTGTTAAAAAGAATTAACAAATGTGCACGTTGGTTGAAAGAAAGAGATGTGGCCACTGAGGCATAGCAGCTGAGAAAGATATTTTTCTTTTTCTTCTTTCCCCTAAGTGCACCATCTAAAGGAGGAATTACTATCAAATGCAAACATCCTCACCACAGTGACAACCTTGGCAGGGACCAGAGGAGAAAGTGCCCACTGGCCCCGTTCCCGGGGGTTTGAGTCAAGAGGCCAGGAATCTGTGTAGTACATCTGGGGCAGGAGAGCAGACGTCTAATGGGGCAAAGCCTAGAACCAGAGAAGGTGCATTTTATGAAACGGAAATACAAATAAATAGCTGACACCAGAAGACAGAGTGTCTCCTGACTGTTTAGAAACCGCTGGCCTCTGGTTCTATTTATAAAGATGACATGTTCCACAGAACCAGTTTTCCCTGTTACTAATCGAGGCCAAAGCATCAACATATTCCAGGCACATGTGGGAAGGGATGAGATGTGGGTTCAGGGCTCTGACCTTCTTTAATGAATTCATTCTGCATCTGGGGTCAGGACGCATGCAGAGTGTTTGTACTTTTTACTCTCAGTAACTGGGGGAGACAGAGATGCATAGTCTTCCTCTAGATTTCTAGCTCTTCTCACCTTCCTGTCAGTTTCCTCTTTCTTCCTTCTTGCCTGCCTGCCACCCTTACCTCCTCCTCATTCTCTCCTAGCAGAAAGAACACTCCTAGCTTGTTAAGAGGCATAGATTCTGGTCCAGGCTTTGCCAACAACTGGCTATTCAATTTCAGGCACTTATTTAATCTCTCTGGACTCCAGTTTTCCCATCTGCAAAATGGGCTTAGATAAGTGTTTACCTAATTCATGTTTTCCAAAATATGAAGAATGGGGCTGTGTAAGTGGATACTGAAGATCCTGAGACATATTTCAGTAAAGAACCATATTCAACTTTGTTTTGCCAAGCATGGCTCAAATTCATTTGAGAACAAAATCTCTTTTTTAAAAAATAACATGTAGCTACATCTCACTATTCTATGGTTTATTGGTTGAACTGCTGTTTTTGCCTAATAGTTGGATTGATTCTCTAAACCTTCTTTTTACCATCCTTCTATTTAGAGTGGTTAGGGACAAAAACTGTACTTCTCAGACCTCCTGAAGTGTGAGTTTTGCATTTGGATTACACTCTACCAATAAGATGAACTCACTCATGTGAGATGGGGAAGACATTTTCATTTCTTTCCCAATCCTGACGGATACACTGACCTAGATGATCTATAAAAGTCTACTTCGGGGCACCTGGGTGGCTCAGTCAGTTGAGCATCCGACTTCGGCTCAGGTCATGATCTCACAGTTTGTGAGTTCAAGCCCCACGTCGGGCTCTGTGCTGACAGCTCAGAGCCTGGAGCCTGCTTCAGATTCTGTGTCTTCCTCCCTCTGCCCTTTCCCTGCTCATGCTCTCTGTCTTTCAACAATGAATAAAGTTTTTAAAAAAAATAAAAATAAAAATAAAAGTCTACTTCAACTCTTTGGGATTTTTATGTTTTCTCTCTTGGCCATACCTTTTCTTAGGCAAAAAGCTCATTTACATATCGTGAATCTAGTTCATTTATTTTCTTCTGGATTTTAATAAATCGCAAGAAATAGATGGAGGACAAATCAAGAAAGAATAAATGCTAGCTGGGATCATCTTGCTCTGAAGTTTCCATCATCTTCTACAGCTCATTTCTGATTTCGTGGGACATAGTTCATCTTGGGGTCTTGTAGCAATTCCAAAAAGACAGAGACTTGCTAAAAACTTGTAACTGTAACCATGGTGCCCCATGGATCCTTAGGCCACTGTTACGAGGCTGTATTAAGCTGGGCACACAGACTATTTCTCTCAGCATCCCCTATTAATCTTGTAGGGATGATTGTATTCCTCATCACATTCCAGGAGCACTTTTGTATTGTTTTTGAGAGAGAGAAAGAGAGAGAGAGAGAGAGAGAGCAGAGGGAGAGAAAGAATTTCAAGCAGGCTCCATGCCCAGCACCGAGTCCAACGCAAGGCTAGATCTCATGACTGTGAGATCATGACCTGATCTGAAATCAAGAGTTGGACGCTTAACTGACTGAGCCACCCAGGAACCCCTCCAGTAATGTCTTAAATGCTGCCACACTTAAAGAAGACAGCTCTAGGAGGGCACAGATCTAGCTCTGGCTCCCTGATGACTTAGTAAGCAACCTTGGTCAGGACAAATAACTACTGTGTCTCTTAGATTTTCTGGATCTAAAATCAGTGAAGCAGGCTTTTCCTAGTTGCAAGTACTTTAGACAAATAGGGGACCCTGTATGTAGTATAAGGAGTTTTAAAATTGAGCTTTTCAGGTGGGTGTCGGAATCGAACCTACTCCTGACTCTTGACTCCATGAAGGTTAAACATTGGAAGTTGGACTCATCAAAACATGAGATGAAGGGAATTTCTGGGTGGTTGGTCTTTTGGCAAAATTGTAAAATGGTCAAAATTTGTATTTTTCTCCTTCCGAATGACAAAAATTCAGTTTTCTAGCTTTCAGCACCAAAAAACTTTCCCTATTTTCCTCTGCCTCCTAGAATTGTCCTGTGTTTTAGATTTGTCCTTTTCAGAGCAAGGAAAAATAGTAAGCTCATTTATCCTGAGGCTGTGGTTTTAACTGTGGCTTCTCATCAGTCCTGGATATCTTCAGAGAGCAAAGATGTCAGGGTCCTACAGCTAGAAACCCAACAGTTGGTCTTGGATGGGGCCCAAGTATTGGGCTAAAACTTCCATGGGATGAGAACCACCAGGGTATTGTTACCTAAAAGCACCTCTTCAAAGAAAATCATGGAAAAAGTTCCAGGGATCAACTAATCTCGTCCTACTCCTACTCAGAATTTCCATAAAGCAGATTACTGCCATTCACTTTTACTTACAAGCTTCAAGCTAACCAGACTGGAAGTACAGTTCTTGCCATAAATAAGAAGCTCAAAAAATCTTGAAGTAATGCCAAGGTTAGTTCAATATGAAGTTTATATCTAGTAGCTGGTACCTTGTTCTGGAAATTCTGTGCCCATTCTGCCTCCTGGCTTGATTGTACTCAATTATCCCACCCTTAAATACCTCCCAGAATCTGGTTTACATCCTCTGCCTTGTGTCCTGTCCCTCATGTAATTCTTCAATACTAACCTGATGACAAACACATGGGCTTTGAGTTAGATCTTGTTCAAGTCTTGACCCCACCATTCTGTAATCAGAATTCCTTGGGACATTTGGAGACTTGGTTTCTTCATCTGCAGAGTAAGGGTGATTTTACCTATTCTATCCCAGTTCAGAGTTTGACACATAGTAAATATTCAACAATTGTGAGGTCCCTTTCCTCTCAAATCTCACTGTTTACCTTGTACTTATTTCTACCTATTATTTATATGACCCATAACCCCAATGGTTTTTAAAGGTAGGATTTCAAGTATCAGTAGGAAGATATTTCAGGCACAGCAAGAGCTTTGTGTTGCAATTGAAATTATAGCCTACTGGTCCCCAGTAACTCTATCTTAGCTCCCACCATAAGGGGTCTGTCCTAGGCATTCAGGGCAGTGATGAGATGAAAGAAACTAATGGATGCAATGGGAGGAGTGAACTGAAGAAACCCTTGGTAGTCACTAGTGGGAAGCTGAAAAATAAACCCAGAGAAGACCTGGAAAGGGCAGACCACCAGATGTCTAGCTAGGAAGCAGAAATCCTGGCTGGAGTCTGTTTCAAACCACAAAATATGAATTTGGGGAAGAAAGCATTAAAAACAATAAATTACCAAATTTAAGATTCAACTGCCTCAAACTGTAACAACTTAGGCACTTGTAAAAGAGAAATATTCCAGATGGCAAAGTGGAAGGATGAATTATAGAGAAGGAAGTGGCTAATATCCTGTGCAAGACTTTGAAGCAATACAAAGAGCTTTCCTTGAAGGAACAGGCTAGGGGAGCCTGGTGTTTCTAGGAAACAGAAATGGGGTGCCATTAGATTATGGTCAGCTGGCCCCACTGGCCAGTCCTGGGTGCTCAGGGCTCAGGGCTCAGGTTTGTTTCAAATTGCCTTCTGTCTTCTAGGAGATTCTGTAACAAATGGCCCTGGTGCCTTAGGAGGGCATCTGGAATGACCACTTAAAATGGAGAGGACTTTGAATTGACATAGTCCATCTGGCCTCGCTACTTAATTCAGGATCCCATGGGCCTAGGTATGATTTCAACATCACTTTTCATCTTCTATCTCCTTTTATACAAGGTCACTCCAACCCTGGAACCAAGGAGATTGAATCTGAACAGGTAAACTGAAAACAGGTGAAGGACTCTGATTGCATCCTGGTCAAAGGGGCTTCTCAAAATGTAGTCCTCAGACTGCATAATCTGACTACATGATACCTCAGCACCACCTGGGAGATTATTAGAAATGCAGCACCCCAGTTGGTCTGTGGTGAGCCATAGACACTGACTGGCCTTTGTTCCACAGGATGGGGTTTGTTAAAAGTGTCAAGAATAAGGCTTATTTCAAGAGATACCAAATGAAATTTAGAAACAGATGAGAGGGTAAAATGATTACTATGCTTGGAAACACTTGGTAATTCAGGATAAAAATAAGTACAACACATCTAAATAGAGGATGATAGTTCATGCATATCATTTGTCAGATTGCTTATGCCTGTAGAGAAGGAGATATGATAGTTTGTGTAGCTTTGCTCTTGAGCTCCCAAAGTGTGAAGGTTGGCCTGACAAATTATGTTGCAGCATATTGTACCAGCCTGCTGCTGGCCTGCAGTCTTCTTAACTCATTTGGTATGGACAAGACCTATGAAGGCCAAATGGAGGTGACTAGAGATGAATACAATGTGGAAAGCACTGCTGGTCAACCTGGTACCTTCAGCTGCTATTTGGATACAGGGCTTGCCAGAACTACTACTAGAAATAAAGTTTATGGGGCCCTCAAGGGAGCTGTGGATGGAGGCTTGTCTATCCTTCACAGTTCAAACAATTCCCTGGTATAGTTCAGAAAGCAAGGAATTCAATGTAGAAGTATACTGGAAGAACATCCTGGGTCAGAAAGTTGCAGATTATATGCATTACCTAGTGGGAAAAGATGAAGATTCTTACAAGAAACAATTCTCTCATTACATAAGGAACAACATAACTCCAGACATGATGGGGGTGTTTAAGAAAGCTCACACTGCTATATGAGAGAATCCAGTTTATAAGAAGAAGCCTAATAAATAAGTTAAGAAGAAGAGGTGAAACCGTCCCCCCAAATGTCTCTTGTCCAGAAGAAAGATTAGGTAGTTCAGAAGGCAAGATTCCTTAGAGCTTAGGAGCAGGCTGCTGAGAGCTAATAAACCAAACCACAATTTTCTATGAAGATTTTTCAGATAAAGACAATAATAAACTTATTCACCAGGCAGCTAAAAAAAGGGGGGAATGCAGCACCCCAAGTCTATCAAATCAAAACCTGCAATTTAACATGATCTGTGGGTGTTTCATACATATGCTAAGGTTTAAGAAACACTATACTACTAGATTATATATGCAAAGGAGGAATATAGGCCCACAAAGATATTTGTATGCATAAGAAAGGACACAGTCCATGTCCAATCATTTCAATAATACTGCACCTCATGGAGTCTACAAGTTCCTAATATCACTGCCAAGGCATTTTTCTCAATACGACTAATAAAGGCCTTTTGGTCTGAAATTGGGTCCATAAGTAAAGGGGCATCCAGTCCTCAATCTCAGTCTCAGTTATTTTACTGTTTCTCCTCTTGTCATGCAGCAATCCATACCAACTGAAGGAAAGTCATAACATACAGGAAGCTGCATAAAACCCTCTACTGGTTTGCTATCACACTCACAATAGTTCAGATTCCTTATTGTGGTCTCACAGGGCCCTTCATTCTCTGGCACCTGAGTACTTTTCAGAGTTTATTTCTTGCCCTCTCTAACGCTGTTCCAGCCATTCTTGCCCTTTTCTTTTTGGAACACACCAAGTTCATTCCAAGCTCTGAACATTTCCAGTCATTCCTTCCTTATGGGAATGCACTTTCTTCCCTTATGTCTTACCATGAGTCCTAATCATGTAGGTCTCAGCACACACACAAAAAAATGCTTTCCTAGAAAGACCAACACTGCTACTCTATCTGAAAATCCTACCCCAACTATTCTAGCTGTATCAGATTATTCTGTGTGGTTTTCTTCATTGAATTTAATGTTACCTGGTATTCTAGTGTTTATATTTACTGATTTACTTCTCCCCTGCCACATATAATAGAAACTTTAGAAAAGGAGATTCCTCTTCCTGACTGCTGTATCCCCAGTGCTTAGAACAATGCCTGACAAAGTATTTTTTCAATGAATGTTTCCTAAATGTGAGTGAATGATAGCAGTAAGGTGAAACTACTGGCTTCTCAGTTATCTGTGCATTCCTACTTTCTGTGCTCTAATCACCCCAATTATGCCCGCAGATAACTCAGAAGGGCTTAGATGGCAGAGCCTGAGTCAATGATGCTTTAGGTCTGACCCACAGGATTGAGACAGGTCACACTGTGGTCACTTCAGGGCTGTGTAGTGACTGTATTCAATTCAATACAGTTTTATAAACCTTTGTCCATGCACAAGGCACTGTGGAATAAAGGCAAAATATAAATATAAGGCCAAAGGTATTCCAGGAAGGCAAAATGGAATTTACAAAGGTATAAAAGCAAGAAAGGGGGTTGGGAGAACTGTAAGTAGTTTGGTGATACCAGGATGCAAAGTACACAGTTGGGGCAGGCAGAAGGAAATAAGGCTGGGGAAGGAAACAGAGAGCTTGTAATAATACATCTCCTTGAGATGCTGGACCTACTTTATGTTTGAGGTCAGATGCAAATATCTCAAATTCTTTTTAGTCCAAAAGAGCCAGCAGTGAATTTAGCTGAGAGCATGTTGTAACCTCTAGCCCTCCTCTGTGCTCCCTTTGGGCACCATGAGCACCATACCCAGCAATCTCAAAAGCCCTCACATGCTGGACCCATTAGGCACTGCATACTCCTCTGTCTGAGTCATTTCCCCCTCTGCCAATGGTGACAAACCCAGAGGAATTCTCCATTAATTGAATCTGAGATGACTCACTCTAAACCAGGGACTTGAAACTTGAAAATCTCAGCAGCAATACCTTGGCAGTAAGACTCTTGGTTTCAGTTGTCCAGCTTATTGTCTGGAGAGCCAGTGGGTGTGAGAGGATAGAGTAGAGGGTATCTGGGTGGGGGGTGGGCTTTGGAGCAGGAACTCTGGGTTTTCTCAGACAGCTGGAAAGACAACAGCACCCACTATATGTCATTGCTTGTTTAAATTCCAGCTGGTTGCCAAAGGCTAAAAAATGATATTCAAACACACTTTGTTTGGCACACCTATTTTGTTTACAGTGTTTGATGCAGTATTTAAAAATAAAGAGCTTTTGGGGCACCTGGGTGGCTCAGTCAGTTAAGCGTCCAACTTTGGTTCAGGTCATGATTTCAAGGTCCATGAGTTCAAGCCCCATGTCGGGCTCTGCGCTGACAGCTCAGAGCCTGAAGCCTGCTTTGGATTCTGGGTCTCCCTCTCTCTCTGTCCCTCCCCCACTCACACTCTGTTTCTCTCTCTTCCTCAAAAATAAATGAACATTAAAAAAATTTTTAAATAAAAAAAGAGCTTTCATGTTAAATTCTGTATTTCTGAATTCTCTCAAAGATTTAAAAGACCTGGCAATAACCTACTCCAGAATGGATGCCCTTTATATAGTCTGTGTGCTCCCAAAGTTTCCATGGTCTAGACCCCAACTTTTACATTCTGGTGCTCCTACACTTATACTCAGAATGCTTCATTGGTTTATTGTCCCTTATGGCCCCTGTAGGATTTGAGTTTGCAACCCCTATTCTGAAGCCATCATCAAGAGGACAAACTCTGATGATATTTTCAGTAATAGAAAAGGACCTCAAAGTATTATCTCTCTGGAAAATTTCACCTACTCAGTGCTAAAAAATTTATTAGAAAGTAATATAATAAAAGGGCATGAAAATGACCAATCTCTACCCTCTACATCTTCTCTCCTGGAAGAACACGTTACTTATATTTGAGGCTGGGGTTTAGTTTCTTTATTGTCTTTTGTTCCTCATCATAATTGCATCATGGTATATATTTAACTATTGCCAAATAAATAGGTAAGGAATGAAATGACATTGCTGCTCTAGGTCTTATGCATCTGGTACCCTCCCCCAGGAGACCTGACACCAGGATATGACATGTTTTCTTCTTTTCTCCATCTATTCCTGTTTTAATAGTCTCCTTCCTCCCATATGTAGTCATCTGGCTATTCTTTTCTTTTTTTAATGTTTATTTATTTTTGAGACAGAGCATGAGTGGGGGAAGGGCAGAGAGAGAGGGAGACACAGAATCTGAAGCAGGCTCCAGGCTCTCAGCTGTCAGCACAAAGCCTGACTCAGGACTCAAACCTATTCAAACCTCAAACTGTGATGGACATTTAACTGACTGAGCCACCCACGTGCCCCTCATCAGCCTATTCTTCTAAGAAGCATCCATGACTTCCCCAAATTAGAAATATTAGTTTTCTTTTCTCTATTCAAAATTGGTACTTATTTATTATGTAACTTCCTCAGTTTTATTTCCTTTATGGGAAAAGCAATATATACTTCATAAGATACATACATTATGTCTAGATGTGGTGAAAATAACCATTGCAAACACGAATATATCACTTACTATATGTCAGGAACCCTTCCAAGTGCTTTGTATATGTTGATTTATTTAATCTTCACAACATTGCTGTAAAGTAGGTACTGATATTATAATCCCCATTTTACAGATGAAGAAGCTGAAGCAAAAAAAAGTTAAGTAGCTTGCTCAAAGTCACCAGCTAATAGGTGCTGGAGATTGGCTTCAAATCTCAGAAGCTGGACCCAGTGTGTATGGCCCTAACCACTAAATAATACTGCCTCTCTTCTGAAGTGAGGTCTATATTATATGACCACATCCTTTGTGTTCAAGATTGAAAATTACCCTTTATTATCCATTCTTATCAGTGCTATTTTACATTGTTAGTTACACACAGCCAGGTTGAATCCCACTTGCTTTTAAAGCTCTTTAACTGGCTGAAGAGAAAGGTGGGAAGAAAAGTCTCAAATAACATACATATAACTAGAGGTGGGATCCACAGTCCTTCGTTCTTTTGCCTTATTTAGGCAGGAAATTCTTCAGGCACAGAACACTTTTGAAAAATAGCTTTATCAGCAGATCCTTCCTGAGAGTTCTTTGTCATCCAGAAGTACCATACATCCAGCCTAGATGCAAAACATCCTTGAGGTCAAGCAAAGACTTGGAACTATAAGAATGCAAATGGCATTGGTTTTCCATTTCATCATTTTCAGATATGGATCTGTTTCCCAATCTTATCTGTATACTTTGTTACAGACTCTTTTATATTTGTCCTTAGTTTCTTCATTTGTGAAATGAAAGATTGGAAAAGACCATGAATGGCAAACAGATTTGCTTTTGTATGCCATATCCAATTGATTAGTTGTATTTGCCTTGGAGAACTGCAAGCCATAAGCCTGCAGTATATGAAGTACAGAAGTATATGTCAGCATATTTTCCAAGAATTTGCTTCCCTGGATGAGATGACTCCCCAGGATCCTGCCCAATTTTATGCTCATGTGAAAATAGCTACAAAGGGAAAAGGGAATAACAAAGCAGGGGATCTGAATAAGATTTTTTAAAAAGGACTATGAGGAAAAAGAGTATGTCTGTATAATTACGATTTATACTGGAAGCAGTGAAGAGCAGGATTGATATTGCAGAAAATCCAATCAGTAATATGGTAGACAAATATAAAAGTCATGTAGAAAAAAAGAACAAAGCGAGGAGTCAGGCAAGAAGGAGTTGAGTGTCATTATAAAAAGGCAATGTCAGGGATATTTGTGGTGATGGAACTATTCTGTGTCTTGACTATGGAGGTGGAAAATGGGCCAACACATGTAACAACATTACATATAACTAAGTATGCGCACACACACACACACACACACACACACACACGGATGAGTACAAGTAAAACTGGGGAAATCTGAATAAGATTGGTAGGTTGTAGAAATGTCAATATCCTGTCTGTGATGCTTTATTATATTTTTGAAAGATATTACCCTGGAAGAAAACTGAACAAAAGGTATATGGGATCTTTATATATTATTTCTTACACCTGTATGTGAATCTACAATGATCTCAAAGTAATGTTAATTCACACACACACACACACACACCCCAAAACTATAAAGACATTTAGAGAGAATTAGAGATAAGAGAATAGAGAACCAATACACAGACAAATAGTGTTATAAAATGGAACTAAAATCAATGATCAAAGGTAAAAACAGATGAAAATGTTTCTCTGCTGAAAAATGCCAATATTAATGGATTTAAAGGACTCCTCAAAATCTAGGCCTAATGAGAGAAAATAAATTTATTCTTAAACACATTGTGACATACTTTCTATATTATGAGGCTTGCAGCCAAAAATGACAGCCAGATGAAGTAGCTAGGAGCCAGGAGCTTGTGAACAGCCCTGGGTGCCACAGTGGGAATTCATAAGCCAGGGGCATTAATAAGCCCCTGCCCCATGATTTGATTTAGGGATTCTATTCCCCTTTAAAACCATGTACTCGTGCCAAACCTGAAAATGCTACTGAATCACAGATGCTGCATGAGGAACATTTGCACTGAGAAAGATTAGATAGCTCCCTACCATTCAGAAGGATTTCCTACCATTCATAAATGATTTCTTGAAAAACATAAAGGCAACTTTTACAGTAATTATTTAGACATGGACCTAGACACAAAGCAAATTCAATCATTCCTATACTTGCTCCCAGAAACATTTCTTTAACCTTAATGCCATGTGTTCAGTTATGGATGTTTATGGACACGTGGCAGGCAGAAGGTACTACAAATGTACAAAAATCGGGCATGACCCCAACCTCCAAACAGCCTCTTAGACATAAGCATGTAGTAACAACAATAAAGGCTGTGATTTATTAAGTGTTATCTGCAGTCCAGATACTGCACAAGTGTTTTGTATATGATAATTTAATGATCTCAATAATTCCATTGAAGGCAGAATTGAGATTTTACTTCATGTTAGTGTGACCCAATGACTGTAATATTCTCTATGCTCACTGCCCACCATTTGCAAGATGAGGGTCAAATCACAAAGCTACCATGACATCTTCTGTGAACATGTACAGATTCATCATTTATTCATCAATACATATGTATTTGCATCATCCATGTACCAGGGTTTATGCTAGGTCCTGGGACACAATAATGAGAAAAACAGACAGGAATCCATCCCCAAGGAGCTTCAAGTCTAATAGGAGAAACTGGTATTATTCAAATGATCAAATTAATATGTAACTATATGTATTCATGGCAAGGGCTACAAAGAAAAGGATACACATTGCTTTGAGAGCATATAAGGAACCAATTTGACTTAATCAGAAAATTAGAGAAAGTTTTTCCAAAGAAGTGACTCTTTTAAAGAAATCAGAAGAAGGATTAAGAGTTATCTGGTTGAAGAATGTTAAGGAAGACACTCCAAGAAGAGGAAACAGCAAGGGAAAATTCCAGGGGGGGGGCATAGAAATAAGATGGACTAAAACAAACAAACAAACAAACATAAATAAATATAAAAGAAAAGAAACGAAAAGAAAAGAAAAGAAAAGAAAAGAAAAGAAAAGAAAAGAAAAGAAAAGAAAAACAGAGGACCACTGTAGAGAGAGTGAAAGAAGAAGAGTGGTGCAAGATGAGGATAGAAACTTAACAAGTGCCAGGACATACCAAATCTCATGGTCCACATAAGGAGTTTAGTCTTCATCCTAAGAGCAAGAAGAAGCTGTTGGAAGGGTTTTAAAAAGGGAGTGGTTAGGGACATGATGAGTTGTGAATTTTCAATTATGTTTTTCTTTTTCTGTAGCCAAAGCTGTTAGTGTGAATTTCTAAGTTACAGTCTGTCTTAATAATGCTTATTATGACACCAAATGACAAAATATTATCTTCCTAACTAGAGGGGAGACACCATGAAGGCTAGGATTATTTCTTAAACTATATTTTATTGGATTTAAGATATCTAAATAAGATGTGTGTTTACTGTTGTATTCCACTAATAAGGAGAAAATGCTGCCAATTAGACTTGCCATTGATTATAAATAGCATCTCTATTCCAAAGATTTTAAAAACATGAAATAATGCACATCTTTAACTAATGGAATATTATACTTCCTTTGACTCTCTTACAGTGCCTAACATAATACTGAGTTGGTCAAAAGTGGAATGGGAAGAGTGTTGCCCTTCAAATGAGGAAACTGAGTTTGTAACTGGTTCTGCCATGCACCTGAACAAAAATGACTTTTTGGGTCCCACTCCACTTTTCTATAGTATGGACCACATGAGTACTGAGGTTCCTCCCAGATCTACATTTTCTTTGTGCAACAGCTGCCTGTCAACAGCTATAGGGAGAGGACTTTGAGGCTTTTCTCTGCTAGACAGAGTACCTTTCAGGGAGGTACAGGACCCCCTACACTTCTCCACGTGGAAGACAATAGGGAATGTGTCTGAAAGACATGCAGCCCTGAATTAGAGATAGAAAACTGGACTCAAGAAATCTAGTGACCAAGGGAAGTTTCTGTAGGCCTCATGTTAACCAGAAGATGGGAGCAGAGCATGGGCTATGTTATGGTTTGAACTGTGTTTCTGTCCAAACGGTATTGAAGTCCTAACCCCTAGTAACTATGGATGTGACCTTATTTAGAAATCATGGGTCTTTGCAGATGGTCAAATTAATATAAGGTCATTAGGGTGGGCCATAATCCAATATGACTGTGTCCTTATGAAAGGGGAAATTTGGACACAGAGACAGACATATACAGAAGGAGGAAATGTGAAGTCCCAGGGAGAATACCATCTGTAAGCCAAGGAATGCCTGAGGCCATCAGAAGCTAGGAGAGGCATGAAACAAATTCTCCCTCACAGAACTTAGAAGGTACCAACCCTGCTAACACCTTGGTTTTGGACTTCTAGCCTCTGAATTTTGTTTAAGCAGCCCCAGAAAATTATTAGAGGCTGTTTCCCAGAAGACCTATATTGCTACAGTGATTCAGGGTCTTTTACTTTCCACCCTCCTCTGCTTTTGATAAAGTAGCAGACTATCACAGACCAGGGATCAAAAATACATGATTGTTAAGAGAGTACAGTTTGCCCTCAACACTCTCTCACATCTGCTTTCTACACCTGACAATTCCTTCTCATGCCTCTGGCCTCAGGTATCAGCACCCCACTCTGCTTTCTCATAGCCAAGAATACCTTCCAGTGCCCTCCTCAGCCCTGTGTTACTCTTTCAACCTTAATTCCATTCTGCATCCTCCCCTCTCACTGGCCTTCATCTCATGTGTGTGTAAAATTAGTATTTAGCACTGGAAAGATACTGGGAATTTTGTAGCACAGGTGGTAAATCTTATAGGTGTCTGACATAGAATTTTCTGATAGGTGAAACACGTGTCAGTATGCAAGGTGCAATACTTCCAGGAGCCATTCTGGTGAGCTGAGAAGACACTTAAATTTTGGTTTGATGGTTAAGACAATGTGGGTCTTCCTCAATACAAAATCTTCTGTCTCCTACATTGGCTTTTCTTTTCACTTTGAATTAAAAGTAGTCTATTTGTAGGCTGAAAGCCTCTGGAGGAACCCAATCCCAGTCACATCCATTAATAAGACCCCACCCATTAAGGCTTCATAAATTGATGCCCCTCCAAGGCCAAGACTCTACTCTAACATGGCCTCTTTCCCCAGATCCACAGGGTTGGAAGGTTGATCTAGAAGACAGTTAAGGTCCCTGGCAGCTGTAAGACTAAATGATCCTAGGATTTCATTCTTGTTATATAATCTCTGCTCATAGCCCCATGTCCTCTACAGTCACTTTCTCTTCTAATTTCCAAAGCTTTCTCATTTCATACCTGCCTCTGAAGTATGCCTGGAAATAGGGACAATATTGAAATTCAAATTTTGTGCAATAACCAGTATGAAAAAATAATTATAAATATAAGTATAGCTTTCATTTATTGAGAGCTCACTGTGTGCCTGAGTTGATGTTAAGTGTTCTATAAGCACTTTTTTTTAACCCTTGATACAAGCCTAAGTATGAATAGGAATCCAACTTTATAATAAAGACTGAGGCTCACAGATTTAAAAACTGTTCTAAGATCAGATAGGAAGAAGTAGAAATGGTATTCAAACCTAGATAGAGCCAGGAGGCCATGCTCTTAATCACTTTGCTATGCATTTGTTTATGGTTTAAGAAAATCTCCTTCCACCAGGGAACTTGAATCACTTCTGAAACGTATGGAAGAATTATCTGAATGCAGACTTTTAACCTCAGAGACTATCTTAGAAATTTTGTCCTTCAGGGGAGCCTGGGTGGCTCAGTCAGTTAAGTGTCCGACTTTGGCTCAGGTCATGATCTCACAGTCAGTGAGTTCAAGCTCCATGTCAGGCTCTGTGCAGACAGCTCAGAGCCTGGAGCCTGCTTCAGATTCTGTCTCCCTCTCTCCCCCGCTAGCACTCTGTCTCTCTCAAAAATAAAATAAGAACATTAAAAAAAATTTTTAAAAGAAAGAGATTTTGTCTTTCTCTTCACAACTGAAGAAATCTGAGGACTTCATGGTCAAAACACTTGCTGGTGGATAAACATCTACAGACAAAACTCTGCATTAAATTCAGATTTTTGGTCTCCTAGGCCATGATATAAGACAGGAGGAGAAACTTGTCCTAATCCTTATATTACTGGTTCCCAAACTTGAATAAGCATCAGAATTACCTTGTAGGACAGTTAAAACACAGATCCAAGGTCTTGATGGAGACATGACAATTTTCAATTCACTTGCATTTCAATGTTCATGCAATGCTCTAGGAACTACCTTCTGAAAACTCAGTCTTTAAACCCAGAGGATGCTGTAATATTAGGTGAGTTGGCCTCTTACTCTGGTCATTGGGTAAGAACTGGGCCTTAATACAGTGGTTCTTAGCCTTGGCTGCACATTGAAATCATCTGGGAGGTTTAAAAACCCACCAGGGTCTGAATTAATTGGTCTGAGGTATGGGTAGATCATTGTTTTACAAGCTCCTGACATGATTCTTATGTGCAGTCAGTGTTGAGTACCCCTGTCTTAACACTTCCAACTCTCTGATTGTGGGTAAGTTATACAAACTCTTAGTGCTTCAGTTTTCTCATCTACATAATGAGAATAATAATGGTAGTTATAATTTTTGTGAGTACTAAATGACTTAATAAATTTAAAATATTTGGAAATAGGAGTGGCATTTAGTAAATGTTATATAAATGTTGGCTGTAATTGGCATCACCATTGTAGTTGTAATTAGTGTCTTCTCTCCTTTTTTTTCTGTGTCTTCTGATTTTTATGAACTGTTTTACATATGCACAAGACTTTACGTTTTTTCTAATGACCTATATATTAAAGCCATCAAAATTAAGTAGGGCCAAATGGCCTACATTTCCCTCTCCCCTGGTAAAAAGCAACCACTCTGTTCTTATAGTCATCACTGTTTAGTAGAAAAAGAACTTTCCATTCTTGAAAGTGAGAGTCTTATTCCAGGACTTTCAATTCTATTCCATTGAGTTATATGTCTATCATTATGCCAGTATGACATTGTTTTGATTAGCATAGATATGTACTGCTTTTTTTTTTAATTTTTAAATTGTATTTAATTCCAAGTTAGTTAACATATACTGTAATAATGATTTCAGGAAGAATTTAGTGATCCATCACTTACATATAACACCCAGTGCTTCCTCATCCCAACAAGTGCTCTCCTTAATGCCCATCACCCATTTAGCCCATCCCCCCCACCCAACACCCCTCCAGCAACTCTCAGTTTGTTCTCTGTATTTAAGAATCTCTTATGGTTTGCCTCCCTCTCTGTTTTTATCTTACTTTTCTTTCTCTTCCCCAATATTCATCTGTTTTCTTTCTTAAATTCCACATGAATGAAATCATATATTTATCTTTTTCTGACTTATTTCGCTTAGCATTGTACAAAATTTTAAAATCAGAAAGCATGAGTCCTCCAACATTGTTCTTTTTCAAAACTGTTTTGGCCATGCTTATTCCCTTGTACTTCTATATGAGCTTGTTAATTTCTGAAAAGATGCAAACTGGGATCTGAATAGTAATTACATTGAATCTGTCAATCATTTGGGGACATACTGTTATCGTAACAATATTAAGCCTCTGATTCATGAACATGACATTTCTTTCCATTCATTCAGTTCTTTAGTTTCTTTCATCAATGTTTTATGGTTTTCAGATTGTAAGTTTTTTATTTTTATTTAAAAATTTTTAATGTTTATTTATTTTTTAAGAGAGAGAGAGAGACAGAGCATGAGGGAGGGAGGGGCAGAAACAGAGGGAGACACAGAATCGGAAACAGGCTCCAGGCTCTGAGCTGTCAGCACAGAGCACAACGCAGAGCTCAAACCTACGGACCCTGAGATCACAATCTGAGCCAAAGTTGGACACTTAGCTGACTAAGCCACCCAGGGGCCCCTAGATTATAAGTTTTGTAGTATTTTGTTAAATCAGTTGTTAAGTGTGTTATTTTTTGGATTCCATTTATTATTTTTTAAGTGTTTATTTTTGAGAGAAAGAGAACGTGAGCAAACAGGAGCGGGGCACAGAGAAGACAGAGGATCCAAAGTGGCTCTGTGCTGACATCTGAGAGCCTGATGTGGGGCTCAAACTCACAAACTGTGAGATCATGACCTGAGCTGAAGTCAGACACTTAACTGACTGAGCCACCCAGGCACCCCTCTATTATTCTTTTTGATACTAATATAAATACAATTGTTTTCTTAATTTCATTTTCAGATTGTTCATTGATAATGTATAGAAATGCAATTGATTTTTGTATATTGATCTTATGTCTTGAACCTTTAGTGAACTTATTTATTATTCTAATAGTTTTTTAGTGGATTCTTTAGGATTTCCTGCATAGAAGGTCATATCATCTATAAATAGAGATTGTTCTATTTCTTCCTTTAAAACTTAAATGTCTTTTTAAACTTAAATATTTCTTATTTTAAAATTTAAATTAAATGTCTATTTAATTTTCTTGTCTAATTGTGCTGGTTAGAACTTCTAGCAGAATGTTAAATAAACAGCAAAAGCAGGCATCCTGGTCTTGTTCTTGATCTTAGAGTGAAAGCATTGAGTCTTTCGCAATGAAGTATCGTATTTATTGGGGTTTTTTTTGTAGACAACCTTTATTAAGTTGAGAAAGTCCCTTTATATTTCTAGTTTGGTAAGTTTTTGTGTGTGTGTGTGTGTATGTTTATGAAGGGGTGTTGATTTTGTCAAATGCTTTTTCTCATCTATTGAAAGGATCATGTGGGTTTTATCCTTTATTGATAGTGTATATTACATTGATATTCAGATGTCAATTCCTGGGTATGTCAAGCTATTATTAAAAAAGCAACCAACTTTTTGTTATGTTGTTATAAATTTCAAACACATAAAAAGTAGAGAGAATAATATAGTGAACCCTCAGTGTCAATTATTATCTACTCCAGGACCAATTTGATTCATCTATACTCCTTGCTTAGCTCTGCCACATTCTAATAATTTTGAGGGAAATCCAAAAAAATATATTTTTCATCTGTTACTATTTGTGTATGTATCTCAAAGGGTGTAAGACTATTTAAAAATAGTCATAATATCATCATAATTAAAATAATTCCTTAATATAATAAAATGTCCAGTGAAAAAATTTCTTTAGTTAAAAAATCTGACTCAAGATCAAAATCAGGTCTATATATTAAAATTGATTCATGTGTCCCTTAACTCTCATTTAACTTTTTGGGTCACCTTTCCACCTCTTCCCATCTCTTTTTTTGCATGAAAAAAGTAAGATAATTTAGTAATGCTTGCCACTGTCTAGGTTTTACCAGTTTTATCCCCATGGTAGAGTTTAACATGCTCCTCTAACCCTATATTTCCTGTAAACTGTTAGTTAGATTTAGAGACTTGATCAGACCCAAGGTTGATTTTCTAGCAGTGATTCACCATAAGTAATGCTGTCCAATTTTACCTAGGAGACACATAATATTTGATTGTTCAGTTTTTGTTTTGTTAGCAGCTATCACTATTTACTGCCTAGATTCATACTTTCATTAAGGCTTTCAAAGTAGTTATAGTCTAATTCTCCCTCTGTTCGTAAGTAACATGTTCATTCCATACAAGATTAAAGGGTGTTTGAGGGGGTGGACTGGAATTTATTGGAAGAATTTTTGGGGTATTTCCAGGAACCAAGGCTTCTTGAAGAGTTTTCAGAGTCTCAAAAACCATTAGGCAATAGGGAACTTCTCTCTCTTACCTCCCCAGGCTTGCCTCCATTCCTCTCAACTTAACTTGTTTAGCTTTTTCATAGCCAAATATGGTTGCCCCATACTTCCTGCATTTACATTTCCCCAGCCAAACAACATGCAGAGATATTGTGCAAGGATGTTTCAATGTCAGATCCCCTAGATGATATATTCTGATTAGTCCAGTTTGGACCCACTAGTTATGACTATTAGGACAGTATGGCAAAGTCACACAGTTCAAATATGTCCACCTGTGGATCAGGTGAGGGAGAGTTCTTAGAGAAGAAGTGCATGGTTTTTTTTTTTCCTTCCAAAATTGTATTTAAATTCTAGCTAGTTAATATAGAGTGCAATATTGGTTTCAGGAGTAGAATTCAGTGATTCATCAATTACATACAACACCCAGTGCTCATTGTAATAAGTGTCCTCCTTAATATCCATCATATATCTGGCCCATCCCCCACTCACCTCCCTCCATCAACCCTCAGTTTGTTCTCTACCTTTAAGAGCCTCTCATCACTTATTTCCCTTTCTCTTCCCCCTCCTTTTCCATATGTTTTGTTTCTTAAATTCCACATATGAGTGAAATCATGTGGTATGTGTCTTTCTCTGAATGACTTATTTTGCTTAGCATAATTCACTCTAGCTCCATCCACATCATTGCAAATGGCAAGAAGTATATGTTTGGACAGATCTTCCAAAATAATGGTTATTGGTATCTCCTCCTTCCATGTCAATCCATGGCTTCAAACCACCATTTTTATATATTGATGAATTTCTTTCTCCTCCCTTTTTTAAATGAGCTTCAGATTCTTATATAAAACTTCCAACTGAAATATCTCCTTAGAAATCCTGTAGACCCAAATCTTAACATGTCAAAGACTGAATTCATCATCTGACCACCCAAAACTTGATCCTCCTGCTTCATACCCTATCTCAATGAAAGGAATCATAATCAATGCATTGAGCCATATAGGAAATGTGAGAATTAACCCAGACTCTTCACTGTATTATTATCCCTTTCTTCCCATGTCGTCCCTCTTAACACCAAGGATGCAAATTATACATCCTTTAATATCATTTGCATTTGTTCCTTCTACTTGACTCCCACTAATGGCCACTGCTCTAGTCAGTAGCCATAGTTTCTAATCTGATTACTCCCATAGTCTCCTAACTAGACTTTCTGGGTTTCAAAATGGTTCTTTTCCCATTTACTCTCTACACATCTCATAAAAGACATCTTCCAAAAGCATAGCTTTAATCATTTTATTATGCTGATTAAATTCCTTCAGTAGGCCACCACAGCTTTTAGGATAAGATTTAGCAACAAAAATTCTTCATCATCTGGCTCCTGACCACTCCTCCAACTTTGCCCCCATCACTTCTTCACAGTCAATGTATTGTCTAGTCATCCAGAAGCATTTTCAGTTTCCCAGATTTGACAGGTTATTTCATGCTTTTCTACTTGCTTCCCCTGACCTGTTTTCACTCTCTGGTATACCTTACCTCTGTTAACATTTTCATCCAACTAATAGCTAGTGTCTCTTCAAAACTCAACTAAGAAGTTCAATTTTCATCGTCTGTGAGAAACTTCCTAGAAGACACATTTGGCTTGATTTTTTATCTCCAACATTTAGCCCAGTGCCCAGTATAGAGTAAGTGTTAGATACATGTTTATAATATAAATAAATTACAAACCTACAGATTTTGGGCAAAACTGCCTGGGCTGGTTGCAGCTCCATCTTCTCACATTGTGGGCAATAACTACCCCCTGCTTTTCAGTCAACACAAGTTTTCCCCCAGACTCTTCTGATGGTTCCCTTAGCTCAGTGTATCTCAGTTCATGGACCACAGGCTGAGAGGAGTGAACCAGACAGCTCTGACAGTCAGCACTGCTTCTGGGTACCAATGCAGACAGAAGGAGCCCAAAAAGAACAGGAAAGTATAAACAGATTCTTGAAATCTCCAAGGAACACAATCAATGCTTCCTTGCTTGATCAGGGAAAATTCAAAAATGAAGGACTGATCTTTTGGAGTCTAGAATTACAGTCCTTACTATGAGGTCTTTGCTGATACTTGCAATTCACACTGTTCACTTTCTTGATCATCTAGGATAATTCTCTATTTCTGTTATTCAGTTTAGTTTAGTTTTAGTTTTAGTTTTAGTTTTAGTTTTAGTTTTAGTTTTAGTTTCAATTTTAGTTTGGGAGACAGAGTGCACACGTGCAAGCAGGGGAGGGGCAGAGAGAGAGAATCTGAAGCAGGCTCCACACTGTCCACAACTGAGCCTTGTACAGGGCTCGATCTCATGAACTGAACCATGAGATCAGGACCAGAGCCGAAATCAAGAGTCTGATGCTTAACCGACTGAGCCACCCCAGAGCCCTTCTGTTATTCATTTTAATACCTGACTACGTTTTGTGTAACTCCACAGTTACATGTAAGCAGTTTGTAGAAAACACACACACATACACACACACACGCACACACGCACGCACGCACATACAATAACATAGCATATTTCTCAATGTCAGAAGTACCAGAAACCTGGAGAAGGATAAATAGATTTTTTCTGAGAAAGAAGGGATGATTCTAGAATTTATAAACTCCTTATTGTGTCTAAAGTAAACAAGTAGCAACAATAATTATTGAAAGGTGATTTGTGAGTATACAAAAGGTGAATCTGTAATCATCAAGAGGCTACTTGCATTCACAAAGGATAAATTATGCTAAATGAACCTAACTGTCTTTTCTAACTGGTAAACTAAATTATAACAACAATTCATATTAATCTGGGACTTTAAAATACAAAGCACTTTAAACAGGTAATTCTCAGTGAAGTACCATAGCATTATGGAAAGATAATATATTTTTAAGCAAAACAGATATGAGTTTGAATATTGGTGATACCTTTCTTCTCTGAGCCTCTTTTCTTCATCTGCATGTTTAAAACATATACAATAATAAAAGATGATCTGTTTCCCGATCCAGTTACTGAAATAAACAATATCTTCATTTCATGGAGAACTTATTCTAATTATTACCATTCTTAATTTTCTCAGTAAGCAGTGCAAAATGTAATAGTGTTATCTTTTTTTGCATATGAGAACATCCAGGGTAAATTTAAGTGATTTTTCATATGACACCCAACAAGTATGTTAGAGAACAAAGATATGAATCCTGTTCTTGGCTATATGCTTTCCCCTATGCCATGGAGGAGGGAGATAACTTCATTTCTTCATTTCTTAAGCACAGATTATATGAAATGATAAAGAACTAAGAACTGAATGATATTACAGTATGGAGAGTTTATAGCATTTAATTGACCAGACCTCCATAATGTTGATCAAAATTCACCTGGTTGGGGATGGGGTACACTCTTTCACCCCATAGAGCTCTGGAGTGGCCTATCTTCTTCAACAGTTTAATTAACTTAAATAAAGGGAATTCTGATTAAATATGAAAACAGAGAGTGCAACAAGTGGGCAATATGCTGGACATCAAAATCCAAACTCATTTTAAAATAAATACATAAGAATAGTGAGTCAAAATATTGAAACCAATTTAACCAGAGATCAAGAAAAAAAAATCCCATACTTATGATTTAAAAAATTAAACATGCTCACTTCAACAGCACATATACTGATATTGGAATGATACAGAGAAGGTTAATGTGGCCCCTGTGCAATCATGACACACAAATTTGTGAAGTGTTCCAATTTTTTTTTATTATACGTCACGAGTAGAGAATTGGGGATACATGGTTTAACAGCAGAAAATATGAAAACAATTCTATGATTTAAGTTGATTACAAGCTCAATATGAATCAATAATTTGGCATATCTTTCACTTAAACTTGGCTCCATTCAAAAAAAAAATTCAGCATCATACACAATGAAGATGATGGTCTCAAAGTGTTCTGGGCTGATCAATCTTCACCTGGAATTTCACATTTAAATCTAAACATCAGGAGTGCCTGGGTGGCTCAGTTGGTTGGGCGACCAACTTCAGCTCAGGTCATGATCTCATGGTGGTGAGTTCAAGCCCCGCGTCAGGCTGTGTGCTGACAGCTCAGAGGCTGGATCCTGCTTCAGATTCTGTGTCTCCCTCTCTCTCTGCCCCTCCCCCACTCATGCGCTATCCTCTCTATCTCTCAGAAAAAAATAAACGTTAAAAAAAATCTAGACATCATATTTTGAAAAGAACCTTGACAAACCAAAGGCCATCTGGGAAACATTCCCAGGATAGTGAAAAGCTCAAAATCTTATGCAAGAAATGCCTTGGAGATACTGGGGAAGTCTATACCAGAGGAAAGAAAACATGTGGGAAACATAATGAAAGGTCCAACTAGAAGAAAGATTTGACTTAGTCTTTGTAGATCCAAATAGTGGACCACAGACCATGCAAGGGAGACATCTCTCAGGGCAAAGTGATGGAAGTGAATGACAATGAAACCTACTGTTTACCAAGCACAAAGCTAATATGTACCTTATATACTTTATTTCTCACAAACCCCTTTAAGTAACAAGCACTGCTACCTCTATTTACAGATTTAAAAAAAAATCCAAGCTGAAAAAATTAAAATTACATGCCCAAGGTCCTAAAACTATTAAGTTCTTAATCAGGGATGAATCCTGTCAACCCTATGATGTAGGTACAATTTCAGTTACAAAAAAACCTGAATTACCAAATTTGCTAAAGGTCAAAGGTAATTAAATGGTGGAACTGGCTTAATAAACACTTAAGTTGTACCAGGACCTGGGCAATACATTTTACAAGCATACTTTATTTTAATACCACAATGGCTTGTGATGGGTTTTGCTATTCCCTTTTACAGATAAGGACACTGAGGCATAGATAGATAAAGCAAACTTGCTCAAGATCATAAATGACTGAGATAGGATTAAGACCCAGGTCTATGTGGCTTAACCACTGTGCTATGCTGGCTCTCCCAGAGCAGCAGAAAGAATTATCTACCAACTATAGCTCTCTAAAAATGCTACAAGAGGTGGCCAGGTCTTCATCACTGAAGTAGTCCAAGTGGAAGCTGGTGGGCACTGTGTGAGGGTAGAACTGTGATGAGAAGTCTGGGAACTCCAAGCTACTATGATTTTGTCAAATACGTTTTTTGGATTCATTCTTCACAGGACGTGCTAAGTACCAAATAGGTGCTTGGTAAGTATCTGTTGATTTGCATGGAATAGAAGTCCTCTCTCTAGAAGGGAACCCCTCGGTGCACTGCTGTGGGAGTTGTGGCTTTGCAAGTGAACTTTCTAGCTATTTGTGTCAAGGCTGAATTAGAGGGAGGCGGGCTTCCCAGCACAGCTAGCAATTAGAGTCCAACCCACAAATTCATGCACTGGACTGGCTGCTTGCGTGGGAAGGAGAAGGAAGGAGGCACTTTCAAGGGGAAGCAGAATAAAGTAGAGGCAGCCGTGGGCAGTAGCCCTGCAAGCTGTGGCCACAAGAACAGCCTGGACAGCTGGCCTCGGTCTTGATTTGGATTAAGATGTTTATTCTGCTCTGCCTCCCAGGCTTCTCCCTTCCTGCCCCAAAGGCTATCCACTTGAGTGTCTGAAAAGGTGATTAATTAGACACAGACTCTCAGGACCCGCCAAGAAATGTTCTCAGACTAAGATTCACACTGGGGGTGAAAGATACCCTCCCAGTGGTACTACATAGAAACTCCCTCCCTCACTCACTCCTATAGTTTGAAGGTCATGATCCATGAAAAGATCTGAATTAAATGCATGCCACGCTGAGCTTTTGCCTGAGCACAGATTTAACTGGCACTGTGAAATGGTAATGTAACCCAAATCTTGACTGGGGCTTCCCTGGAAGCAAATTTTCTCAGAGGAACATGCATAGATTGTACATTTGGTTTTTAGAGAGAACAAGTCCTTCTGCTCAATGCCCACCCCGCTGGTCGGTCAGAAATACCTAATCATCACTTCCTTGGGTTAAAGCAATGGTTCTCAAACATTTTGATCTCAAATCTCATTTATACTCTTAAAAATAATACGGGCGTATGGGTGGCTCAGTCGGTTAAGTGTCCCAAGTCTTGATTTAGGCTCAGGTCGTGATCTCACAGTTTGTTAGTTCGAGCCCTGAGTGGGGCTTTGCGCTGCCAGTGCAGAGCCTGCTTGGGATTCTCTCTCTCTTCCTCTCTCTGGCCCTCCCCCTGCTATCTCTGTCTCTCAAAATAAATAAATAAATTTTTTTAAAAGTTTAAAAAAAGAATAATATAGGCTCCCAAAGAGCTTTTGTTTATGTGATTTAGACCTCTCAATATTTATCACATTGAAAATTAAAACTGAGAAAAATTTTAAACTTCATGAATTCTTTTTAAAATAACAATACACTATCCTAAGTTAACACAATATTTTTCTGAAAAATAAATATATTTTACAAAACAAAAATATTTGGTTGAGAAGACTGTCGCTGTTTTACATTTTTGAAAATCTCTTTAATGTCTGGCTTAATAGAAGGCAGCTGGATTCTAAGATCTGCTTCTGCTTTCAATCTGTTGTGATATGTTATTTGGGATGAAGGTTATGAAGAAAATCCCACTTCACACAGTATGTAATTAAGCAAGGGAGGAGTATTGCAATAGCCTTTTTAGATAACTGTGGTGATTTTATTTTTTTTTTTATCACATCAAAACAGGTTAGTTGTAGTATGGAATCTGACCCCATATCAATGAACTTTACATACTCTATTACATTAAAATCTATTGATTTGTCCTGCACTTTGAATAGATCTTTTACCAATGCATGGTTTTGTAATATTATTCATTAATCATTTGGGAAATATTGATTCACTGAGGTATACAGATCTGCTAAATGTTGGTACATTTCATTATACAATATAAAAAAATCTCACATCTCTTAATAACACCACTGATCTTATCAGAAAAAATCTTTAAGTATTGGAAACTTGTCAAGCTCATGGCAGCAGGTAAAAATTTTTTTAATCCTAATTTTCACTTTGAAAGCTCAAATTTTATCATTGAAATCAGATATTGTCAGTTATTTTCCTTGAAGTGACAGACTCACTTTGTTCATTTTTGAGAAAACATCTGCCAAGATACTCAAGTCTGAATAACCAGTTTGTCTGTCAGTCAGTTTTTCAAAAAAAAAAGATGGTGTTCCATGGCAAAAAGTGACTGGTTTAATTCACAGCTCAAAAAATCTCACAAGTGCTTTTTCTTGAGAATTTGGTATGTCTCAAAACTGTTTTATGTATGCTTCCCATTTTGTCACAGGAAATATTAAAAATATGTATACTCAAGGGTTGGGATTTTAATAAAAGTACTAATACAGCTTCATCACAAATATTCTTAAGAAAACTGCCTTTTTGTCTTTCCCATGAGTGTGTGGTGTTGAAGAATGCAATGATACTTGAGTATCCTGCCTTGATTTGCTCTAAAGTGGCATCAGTTATGTCCACAGTTGCTTCTGTACCATCAGTGCAAATGTTAACTCTGTGAGAATGCCCGATAACATCTTAGTATTATTATGAAAATAGTTGTGATTTTGTAGACCTCCTGAAAGGTTCTTAAGGACCCCAGAGGCCCATGGAGTGCACTTTGAGAACTTTTGGGATAAAGTGTTGAAAGACCTTATTAAAATGCAAGTGTCATCTGGGAAGGATGAGCGAAAAAATAAACTCTTGTCAGTCACTGTCAGGTTTGTGTGGAGGCAGGAGAGTTCAGTAAGTATGGCCTTCAACTTCAGGAGTCAGATAAATCTGGGATAGAATACGAGGTTCCACACTTTTTAGCTAACTCATGTAATTTTTAAGTCTTTTCATCTGTAAATGGAAATAATAATCCAAAATCCTTTAAATTTGCTTTAAGGATATAAGTAAGTACCTAATGCATAGTGCACACTCAATGTTAACTGGTCTTATAGTTTATGTTCTTACAAACTAGAAAGAATGAGATTTAAAAATGGCTAAGTTCTTTATTTAAACTTTTTAAATGTTTATTTATTTTGAGAGAGAGAGAGAGAGAGAGAGAATATGAGTGGGGGAAGCACAGATAGAGAGACACAGAATCCAAAGCAGGCTTCAGGCTTTGAGCTGTCAGCACAGAGCCCAATGTGGGGCTTAAAACCATGAACTTCGAGTTCATGACCTGAGCTGAAGTCAGATGCTTAACCGACTGAGCCACCCAGGCATCCCAAAAATGGCTAAGTTCTTAATGGGCATAGGGAACAGGAAGCTACCTGAGAGCCACAGGGTTGGAAATTCCTAAGTATTAACTAAGATTAGCCATCTAGGGGGTACATGGAAAAGAGGTGAAGAAGGGACTAAAGACAGGCTTTACTTTTTCATTCATCTATTCAAAAAATATATGATGATAATCTACAGCATGCCAGGCTCCAATCTTGTACTAAGAAAAGCCACAAAGAAATGACAACTGGTGCAGTGGTCAGGATGTGGATTTCGTGTCAGGAGACCCGGCTTTTGGTCCCAATTTTGTACTAACTGTGTCACCTAGGGCATGCCCTTTAAATCCTCTCAAATTTGGTTTTCCTATTTAAAAAATGGGAAAGATAATGAATGCTTCCTTGTGATGTTTCAAAGAATAAATGTTAAAATGTGGTTAAAGCAGTCTTTAAATATTTTAGTGCCTGTGGTGCTTAAAGTGACTCACCTTTTTAAGCTTTTGAAAAGCAGCATTATGTAGATGAAGGAGTCCCTAGATCCTTGATTTCTTTGACTCTAACTTAGAATAATAACACTTGCCTACTTTTGAGGCATCTTGGCATACACAGTGTCAATATAGTTTGTGTGCGGTACATGTAGGTGTTCAATAAATGGCAGCTATTATTTATTATTTCACAGTGAGATGGATAGATTTGCCATGGAAGCTGACACATAACAATCCAAGAAAATAAATGGCAGAGAAAAAAATTTAGCATGTTGCTGAATAAAAAAAAATACTCCAGCAAGCATGTAATATTGATAGAATGAAAGGTCTGATTGTCATGGAGAGACTCATTCTGTGACCAAACCACGGTGAGGGCATCTTCTTGTCTTCCTACCTCTATTCTCAAGATCTAACCTCCAACTTTTAAGCAGTGTTGGAAGCAAGGGACATATACAAATGATGTATTATTCCAGCCTGAGCAGATGATTAGGCAGAATCTAAAGAGTGGAGTTTGGGGGAAACAAAGGAATTGAAAGGATTAAGAAAGCGTAGGAGCAGACAGATGAAATAGTACCCAAGAAGGGATGTTAGGTGTCTCTACTGACATTAGCAATGGTGCATAGAGCATCTTAGAAGGCCACAGCTAATAACCCAGGCTTTTTTTTATGAGCTGAAAGATGACAAGAATAACATAGAGAAGTATTCTCTACTCTCTACCTCATAATAAAATAGATATAAGATAGGGAATACCACCAAACTCAAAGACTGAACATTCTCCTAGATTTCTCATGAGAGTTTAACAAGCTAGCAGTTAATCTGTGTGGTTGTGAGCTTTATTTTATGATATTTTAAAATAAATATTTATGTAGTATTTACTAAGTGCCAGGAACAATTATAAGTACTCCACACGTATTGATTATTTTAATCCAAATAAATTAGACTGCCCATTTTATAGATAGAGGAACTAGGCAAAGTAATTTGCCTAAAGTAATCCATTAGTAAAGAGTACATTCTCTGAATCTAAAGAATCTAATCTGCTAAAGAATCAAGCTCCAGAGTTCAGGCTTCTAGTCATACAGCTCTACCATTATAAAGGGAGTAAAGTGAGACTTCAATTATTTTGATTCTGTTGATAGTACTCAGCAATGATGTGATGATGATAAAAAAGAGGAAGGTACCCATTGTCGAGGTAATCTTCACACTACAAGGTAAGATCTGCAGACTGGAAACAATATGATGCGTCTTCCTCCTTAGGGTGAAAAGTAGTATATTTAAACTCCCAGTTTAACCTGCTGAGGGATCATCTTAAATCTCCATGAGGGCAGTTCAGTGGAATAGGAAAGTGAGAGAGCTTACTAATGTCTCCTTCTACCTAAGCCTTGTCCTTAATTCTTCATCCTTCTCCCAAACTCCCTGCAGATCTTAACAAAGCTTTCAAAGTTACCCCGAGGGATGAATGGAGCCTCAACCTTTAGGAACCATTCATCTACTTGAAAAGAAATAGCAGGAGGATGGCAGGAAGAGAGACATTGATTTCATTTCCTCAGAAGCTGCTCAGCATGAAATGAATTTTTGGAGGAGATCTGAAACTAGTGTTCAAATGATCCCACATAACCAAATAGGCTCTAGAAACCCCCTTTATCATACTTGCCTCTCAGAGTGTTCCTTGTCCAAGAGTACTATCCAAGAAGTGATATGGGCTCTCCGTCTGACTCTAGTTAGTCAGGTGCTGAAGCTGCCTGCTCACCTGAACTATCCAGTGGGCTTAAAATGGGAGAAACAGCCTATGACGATCATCTCAACTTGAACCAGGCACCTTCCAACCAAGTTAGAATAGCTTCTCAATCTTGAATACAAGTTAGAATCACTTAGAACACATTTTAAAAATATACCCAGAGCCCACATTCTATCAGAGTCCAATTCAATCAGACTCCCTGAAGAGGCAGCCTGCATATCATTATTTTATGAAAGTTCTCCACGAGCTTATGATGCTAAGGTTGACTATAACTGCTAGGGACATTTAAAATCTCTTCTGCACAGCCAGCATGATTCTAGTGGCTTCCTGGTCTCCATGGAAAGTTTCTTAGTAGAAGAGGAAGAGTTATCCCAGTGGCATCAAAACAGCACAGGCTTTGGAGTTCTGGGTTCTAATTTTATTTCAAAGAGTTACTGATACTGTACAATTTGAGGCAGCATTAAGCAGCACAGCAGAGATAAATTAGATGTAGGGTCCACTTTGAAGTGAGAGAGGCCTAGGGTTGAGTCCAAGTGCTTCCAATCACTAGCTGAATGATATCACATCTATATTTATTCATCTGTAGAATGGGTATATTAATGCTTCCTTGCAGGGGAGTGAGATTTGAGATTGCAAATTCTATAAGTAAACCATTTAGTACAAAGTTGGGCATATGGTAGCTATTATAATAAGGACTTTAGAATCTCTCACATATACTCCCCCACTGCAACCCACTATCAAGCCAAACTAGGCCTGTGAGGGCTGAGATTTCTAAGAAGGGTTTTGGGGTAGGTAGAGCCATATCTGAGAGGCCTTGTAGAACATTGTAATTATTGTGAACATTATGCTAATTTATGCAGAATAGGGATAGTCCAATTTATACTTTGAGAAGGCCACTCTGGCTGCTGTGTGAAGATCAGGTTGGAGATGGATAAGAACAGAAGCAAGGAAACTGGTTAGGAGGCTATTGTAGTAGCTCTGGTGAAAGATACTAGAGGTTTAGAGTAATGAAGTGGTAAGAGGGATGAGGAGACATAATCTAATGAGATAAGCTTTGAAAGGAGCAGGAAGAAGGCTTGTGTATCCATTGGACTGGAGGGTAAGAGAGGAGAGAAAGTTCAGTGTGTCTCCCAGGTTTCTGATTTGAAGCCCAAGGTGGATTATGGGCCCATTTATCAAGACGGAGGACAGTTGGAGAAGGATTTTGGAGGACAACTGAAAGTTGTGTTTTGGTCATGTGAACTTTAAGATTCATATGAGTCATTTAAGTTGAAAAAACATATAGATGGTTAAGTATATAGATGTGAAGTTCCAAAGAGAAGAGTGGACAGGTAATATATATTGGAGAATCATTTTCATAAAAGTGGTGTGATTTTGTGAGAATGGCTAAGATCACCTAGGTGAGAATATAAAGTGAAAGTAGAAGAAAAGGAAACAAACATAGAATGGATTCCTAAAGAATACTAAAAGAAGGCTGCTTTGTTGTCTACTAGAGTATACATTCCTTGAGACCAGGAATATGCCTTATTCACTCCTGGGTTCCTCGTGCCTGATACACATTAGGCCCTTAGTAAATACTGTATGAGTCAATAAGCAAATCAATGAGGTAGGTGATGTCCCAAGAACGGTCTCTGATTCTGATATTCCAGACTGTGAGCGTGTATGTGTTTTCTGTGTAAGTTTTAGAAAGTGAGCTCAGCCCTTGAAGAAATATGAGGCCTCTTTTTTTTTTGAGGACCCTTAATTGTCCAGAGAATTCTTATTACTGTAACTCTATGGTTTCCACTGTCTTTTGCCTGAGGAAGCTATTTGATGTTCAGTCCCCCACACAAACAGGTATTTAAGGCATTAAGAACAAAAATGGTTTAGCTTAATTACATGCTTTCAACCCATTGGCTCTGTTTAATAAGGTTCATCTCCTGAGACACTTTAATAAAGATGCAAAATAATCCTCTCAGAAAGGGACTGACATTTCCACAGAGACCAAGATGGGGCCAGTTCATCTCTGATAGCTGTCACCCCTGCATCTCCCTGGTAACCTCTTCATGGCCCCTCTGAGCCAATGCCTCTCTCCTCTTTAAAATTCAGTGAACTCTCCCATTACTTCTTGTGCAGCTCTGTCTCCCACAAGGGAAAGACAAAAAAGCAATTCCTCTTCCAGGCTCCTTTTAAAAAATCAACTAGCCACCTGGTTTAGATGTGCCAATAATGGTATGTAAAAGACCCAAAAGGAGGCTGTTGAGACACCCTGCATAAAAATTAAAACTAAAAAGAGAAATGTTCTACCTGATCTCTGTTCTCCCATCTCTCAGGGTAGGAGGGGTGGGAGAACAGTGCAGAGAGCCAAGCTAGGCTGAGTCGACAGCTCACTCTCCTGCTCCTTAGCTGTGTCCCCTTGAGCACACTATTTTACCTCTCTAAACCTTAGCTCCTCATCTATAAAATGGGGAGAATAAAGTTACGTATAGTCTAGGGTTTTAGTGAGGAAGAAATGAGATAATAGATATAATGCATTTAGCACAGCACCTGGCTCAAAGTAGGTACTTAGGAAATACACACAACTGTACCTGAAAGAATCCCAAGTTCCTCTGTCCTTCAAACCACCACTTATGAATAGAACTTCAACTTAGCATTCTAGGGAACTCCAAAACTGTCTACAGACATGATAACTGGTGGACCAAAATTGGGGCTTTCCCAAGTTGTTATTCATCATTCTGGATCTCTCTGATTGCTTTCTTATGCTTTAAAAAGTCCAAGTCACATCTTGACACCCAGAAGCAATCAAATGTAGATTTAAAAGTATGCATGTGACATTAATATAACTTTCCCCAGATACATAGTGATAAGAAAACATGTCCATCACTCAGAATGGGAGTCATGTGCCTAGGGTGTCCTGTCTGCATCCCATTCGTAGTGCAGAATATTTGCTGGAGTAACAACTAAGGATTCTACTGGTGCATGCATATGTAAATTAAATCTTTAGCTGGCTGAAATACCTTGAGGGAGAAGAAATAACAGACACCATGTTATTCATGTCTGGCATTTATATTACATGTAGGCCCTATCTAGGCACAATTCTGGAACTCTGTCAGGTGCAGTTTTTACATTATTGAAGGTATTTTCTCAGACCTCTTGTGTCCCATCTGGGAGCTCTATTCCAGGAGAGATATTAAGAAGCAAAGCTTGTTTAATGAGCACATCTAGGAGACAGAAGAAGGGTTATTAAGCAGGAGCCCTTTTAGGAAGATACTCTTGTTGTTTAGGAAAATATTTTGATAAATAGCTTTCGTATGGAAGACTCTATGGGCATACCTTGAAAGGAGAGAGCACTGCATAAGTAATAAACAGAAATTTGAATATTGTTAGAAAAAAAAGAGTAGGAAATGGGGAGAGAATGAAGAGAGGGGAATGAGGGCAATATGCTAAAAGACATAATCCAAGGAAAAAGGGGGCAAATAATAAATTTCCACTGGCATAATGAATAAGAGATTTAAAGAATTATATCATCAAATCGTGTTTAACAGTGGAAATTGCCTCTATCATCACTATCAGTAAATTCTCTCATGCACCCAAGTATGACACGTGTGTGGTTTTAAGGGTTCAAGAGGATGAGCTTATGTCAAGATCATGATTGGGTAGAGAGTTGAGAAAATCCAAGACAAAGAAATGAGTAAGACAGTTCTATGGAACCAGAAACTCAAAGCCAGAGATTACCTTAAGAATATAAATTCCCAGGAATTCACAGAAACCTTGGGTTGGGCCCTGGATTTCCCACAGGATGTGGGATATAAGGTTCTAGCCAATTTTATTTAAATCTCAAAGGAAAGACTGTCCTGAATTGACATCTGGTTTATATGAGGAGTGATGGAAGTTATTGGACATATAGGCCTGGAATGGAAGATACCGAGTGGATCTATGAACTGTAGTGCAGTATCTCAGGCAAAATAAAATAAAATTTAAAACAAACAAGCAAATTTATTCCATGCACTGCTGGAGGGGAGAACCAGAGCTAATGCCCTACGTTTATTGATCATTCGCCTTAACATAAAAAAAAAAGAGAGAGAGAGAATTTTCTAAGAATAAGAATTTTTCAACAATCGAGCGATTGGCTTATAAAAATGGTGAATTAGTTGCCTTTTCTCTTTGGAGGTTCCCTAAAAAAGGATTCCTTTAATGAGTCAGATTGGATTTGATGTCTTCTAACGTCCTTTAACTCTAACATTTGTGTGCTTACATTTTAACAAATACTTATTGGGTACAAATAATGTACCTGGCACTGTGTTAGGTAGGCACTGAGACTATAATGACACAAATAACCCACCCAAGTGAAAAGTAGTTCAGTGGAGTCTATAATTCTATGACATGTCTCTGTCTATGTAGGCAACTAACAATACTGAGTACCTACCACAAGCCAGGTATATTACATAATTACCTTATCCAATCATCCTATCAACACTAATTACTGTTTACCATTTTGGAGATGTAAACTATAAAGTCAGAAAGGTTAACACGAAGTTATTCAATATGTGACTTTGGATGATCACACTTTATTTGCTTCCATTTCTTCATGGATATAATAATAACATTCAATGCTTAGAGTTCTTGTGATGAGTATAGCAAGCTAAAACATGTAAAGTGCTAACTTTAAAAAAAAGTAAGGGGGTTGCCTGAGTGGCTCAATCAGTTAAGTGTCTGACTTGCGATTTTTGGCTCAGGTCATGATCGCTCGGTTTGTGAGATTGAGACCTGTGTTAGATTGAGCCCTCTGCACTGACAGCACAGAGCCTGCTTGGGATTCTCTCTCTGCCCCTCCCCTGCTCTCTCTCTCTCTCCCTCAAAATAAATAAATAAATAAACTTTAAAAATATACAAACAGAAAACCATTTAAAGTGCTTAGTAATTCAGTGATTACAGTAATAGCTGTATTACTGTCATTATTTCATAGCTTTCAGTAATGGGTCTGAGTGGAACACAGGATTGCTACTTTAAGAAAGCCTTAGACTCAGATAAATGGGGCAAGAGAGTTCAGTGTCCTTTTATTTCTCCTGACCGAGAAACCAAAAGCCGTTAGAGCCCTTGGATAAGGAAGGAGACACATCTGAATCTCCAAACTGATATCATCTCATTTCAAGTGTCACTAAACTCAGCAGTCACTCCTGCCAATGAAGAATTTTCAGCAGAAATACATCACAGGAGGAAACTAAATTACTCTATAGGCTTCATGACCTTTTGTTCATTCCATATTTTAAGAAATTAATGCATTTTCTTGTCTCTCCTACCTACCATGTAATCTTACAGAGTGTTAAGTAGATGAAGACTAGAAAGGCCAAAGGAGCTTATTTTCCAGCAAGATAGTGAATAAAACGCAAACAAGATAAAAAATACTAACCAATGTCCCTTCCATAATCAATGGACAATTGGTTGAAATGTTTAAGAAGCAAGAATGTATTCTAACTATTCTTTAATGATTTCTGCCCATCCATTTCTGATTATCTTAGCTACAAGGTTAATCTTGGACTGGAAAAATATTCTTTGCATTCACATACTTTGAAATTCTCAATAATTTGCCAATTATATGACTATTTTCCCTCCTGCCGGAGAGAGTTAATAGTTGTTGCATAGGTGTAACAATTAGTAAGACATTGTCCTTGCCAATGACAGAAGGACAATAATAGCTATTTTAAAAAGAGAGTTCATTATGTGTGAAACAGTTTGCTTAATATTTTATCAATGTATCATTTGGGCCTCACAGCCATACCATAATATCAGTATTTATGAATTCTTCATACACTTGAAAAAATAAAGTCTTGAGTATTGGTGGATTAGGTAGCTCAAGCTGATATTCTTGCTGAAGGCAATTTTAAAAATTTTGGAAGAAACATGTAAACCATCTTCCTCTAAAAGCATTAAAGAGGAATCAAGTTAGAGAGTGGAATTACTAAGCAAAGATATGGAGTAAAACAAACATCAGGAAAAGGGAAACTACATTTGGTTCCACTTTATCCCAGAGGACATTTACTAATATTACTAATATATATTTTATATATATCATATATATGCTAATTACTAACAGTATATATACTAATTACTTAATTACTAATACTAATTAGTAATAGTATATGTAATATATACTATATATATATAGTATATATAATATATATACTATATATATATCATATATACTAATGCAGTAGAAGTAGAGAAGAGGCTGAGCAATACTTTTCACAGCATCATACAGGTTTAGGGAAATAAAAGTTGAAATCCCAGGATTGCCAAACTTAGGGGTCCTAAGAAAACATGCTACATTAAGGACTAGAACCTGGAAGAACTAATGCAGAAATCACAGTCATATGAAATAATTTTAATTCATCTGGATGGCCAAGAAAAATTTCAAGCCCTGAAATTGGATTCAGATGATCCTATGATGCTAGTGACCCCAGGTATCTACAAAAAGCAAATGAGAACGCTGTCTTGACAAAGATAGGAACAGAATAGCCATAAAATTATTTTCAAAAATTAATTTTCATACACAATAGCCAGTATACAATGATAACCAGACTAATAGGAGACCAGACAACATAAAAGGAAACTAGTAAAAATAACTTAAATAGATAAATGTTCCAAATAGTGGAAATTCTAGGCATAAGTTATGAAAAGAATTAGCTTACTATTCTTACCTATATAAAAGTTGAACTTAGTATATTCAGCAAAGAACTAGAAATTATTAAATCTAGCTTTGCAGATTTAGAAAATAACTAGAAATTCTAGAATTAAAAAAGGAACACATTGGTTGGATTCAGTAGTTTATTAAATAGATATAAAGAAAATAAGACTAGAAGAGAGGTCAGAATAAATTATTCAGGAAGTATCACAGGGAGAAAAATGTATATAAAAACAGAGTAGAGTAAGTAGGATCCCAAAGGATACAATGAGGAGGTCTAACATACCTGTAACTGGAGAACAGGAAGGAGAAAAGAGAAGATGGAAGAAGGGATGATGACTGGGAATGGCCCAACATTGATGAAAGTACTGATCTACCGATTTGAGGTAACCTAATAAATAACAAGCATAACATAAAAATATACCTACACCTAAAAATATCATATAGAATTTTTTTAAAGAAAATATTCTTTAAAGTAGCTAAAGGAAAATGCAGTTACCCTTCAAAGGAGTAACAATGAGAGTGACAGCTGACTTTCCACATCAGCAGGGAAAGCCAGCAGAGAGTGGAATGACAGCATTTTATTTGCTTTAAGAAAACAATAGACAGCAAAAAATATTCTTCAATAATAAAGATGAGAGATGGTTGTTTTTTAGTCTCCCTGAATCACCCCATAAAAATATTCAGAGCAACTAAGATTGAAAAAGAGACCAAGAATAATATCTATAAGAGAAATAGAGATTAAGGTATCTCCACCTATCCAAACATACATGATTTAGATGAATCATTGGACAGCAGCTACTGGACATTAATACTGTCAGCATGTATATGAATGGCAGCAGAGGGAAGCAACAGGGCATTTACTGTCCTGAAATAAGAACTACAAAATCCTTGACAGTTATTCTCTGAAAAGCATTAAGAGTCCAAACTGAGACTGAGGAGCCAAAACTGGGAGGGATTTTTTTTTTTTTTACATTGTAATTTACAATTGAGGGCAAGGGATCTGTAGGAAGGTGTGAATGGCTGAAGCAGCCAGGGCCTTACCAATTCTCAAAACTAACCACTCAAGTTTCCTTTCAGCATAAAACCCTCCACTGTAGGAAAAGGGCTAGAAAAAGAGTTAAAAATTGAGTAAGGCAGGGTTAATAGGGGCAAAGAAAAGAAAAGAGCCAGATAAAAGTGGAGAAGGGGGAAAATGCCAGGAGGTCTCATAAAATATGATGCCATATTTTTAAACACTTTACAAAAATAATAGAAGGACAAATTCTTGAGTAGCAAAGCTAGAAAAACTATTCACCCTCATTTCTGGAAGTCCAATAACACTAACTTTATGTGTAAAAAAAAAAAAAAGAAACTGAAAAGACCTTTGTGCATTACCCATTGGAAGATATGATGAGAAAAAAGAAAATGAGGAGCATAATAACATCCCACAGACATGGAAACTACCCCAGAAATAAAGATAAAGATTTTAACCCACACCTAAAGATTGCAAAGTTATATATCAAACCAAGCTAAAAGAGATTAAGAAAGTTGACAAAGATATAAAAAGATAATATACATCAGAAATTTAAAAACTCAGAAATGAAGTGATGGAATTTAGGAAAGAAAGAGAAAGAAAAGGAAAACAAATGTATTTCAGAAATGAAGATTAAACTAGAAGTAGCATAGGAATAAACAAAATAAATTATGACTTGGAAAGTGAAATGGAAAGAATAAAAAACTGAAATGAAGAGACTGAAATTAACTGAGAGACAATACAAGATAAAGAAGGTAGGCAAAGATCTCTGAATGCATAGTTGAAGTCTCTAAAAAATAAAGCAATGGAGAAAATATTGAATTACAATAAAAGAAAAATTTGTGGAATTTGAAAAGAAATGACATGAAAGTACATATTGAAACGATTCATCTCTTGGCTGGGAAAATCAAACCAGAACAACCAACACCAAACACATTCTAGAAAAAAAACAGCAGAACTTTATAGAAATGGAAAAAAAAATCTTTTGGCTATCCAGACGAAATTACCAAGTCGCTTATAAGAAAAAAAATCCTATAGTTATCTGATTTTTTTAATAGCTATACATTATGCCAGAGGACAATGATGTAACATGTTTAAAATTCCTATGTAGGGAAATGTGGGCTGATCATTTAGTCATTCACACTGTATTTTAAGAATAAAGGCCCAAACAAACCATGAACATTAGGACTATTATTCTCATTAGCACGTGTGGAAGAAAGTATTAGATGAAAGGCTTCAGACAACCAAAGTGAGTTTTCTAACATAATGTGAGAGTTATTGACATAATATAATTATACTTGATGGATAACCGCTCTCATCAGGAAAAAAAAAAAAAAGCAATCAGTATCATGTGCCTCCTGATGAAAGGATTCAATAGCATATCTGAATAGTCTTGCCAAATGAATATGCATGCAATAAATCCATTAACTACTAAGTTGTGAGAAATAGAGGCAGAGAGGGGCATGTTAAGCAACCCTCCAGGGATGCTATCAGCAAAACTAAGTTTATGGAGAAATTCTACAGGACAAATCATGATAGCTTCAAAAATTAAAATGCAATAAAAAAGAAGACATGAAGAGAAACTATAGGTGAAAATAATTTAAAATATTATTAAGAAGTTACCATGTATATAGATTTTATTAGAATTCCAATTCAAACAAACTGGAAAAAAAAAAGATTAAATACAGTCATTTTCAGACCATGAAAAGTGATAGAATTCACTGCCAGTGGATCTGCACTATAGGAAATACTAAATACTAAAGGGTGCTCTTAAGACAGAAGGAAAGTGAGGTGCAGGAAGGAACAAGGAGCAATTAAAATGTTCAATATGGGAAATAATCTGAATGAAATGACTAAGCAAAGTAAAATTAACAAAGGTGATACAAAAATCAACTGCATTTCTAAATTCAAGTGGCAGTTTGAACATAAATTTTATGAACAGAAACCATTCATAATAGATTCAAAATATTAGATTCCTAGGAATTAATCTAACAAAATCTGTGAAAAACTTCCTACTAGAGTATAATAGAATATAATGATAAAATTTTAAAAGTCCTAAACAGACAGATATATCTTGATTGTAAAGTAGAAGACTCATTATTGCAAAGTATTCAATACTCTCCAGATTGATTCTGCTTTCAAATCAATCCCAAATTTTTTTCTGTGGAATTTTGCAATATGATTTCAAAATAGAAATGTCAACATATAAGAATAGCAAAGACAATTTAAATAGAGAAAACAAGGTGGGGAGACTTGCTGTACTAGATATCAAGACTTATTATAAAGTTATAATAATTAAAACAATATTTTATTAGTATTAGTTTAGACAAATAGATCAATAATGCACAATAGAAGCACATCTACACAATAAAGGGACATTTGATTTATCCTAAAATGTCACTGTAGAGAAGTAAGGTAAGGATGGTCTTTTTAATAAACAGTGCTGGGATAATTATGTATGCACATGGGAAAAAAAATAAATTTGACTACTATCTTAACACCATAAACAACAACAAAAAAGAAAACAATTCTAGGTGGATTACAGACTTAAATATGAAAAGGAAACAATAACATTTTAGATTATAATAGAGAAGACTATCTTTATGACTTTAGTTTGAGACAAAAGTTCCTAACTATGATGTAAAAAGCATGACATTGATCAATTTGACTACATTCAAATTAAGATCTTCCTATCTTCAAAATGTATTAGTAAGCAAATAAAAAGGCATACCACAGAGTGTGAATAGATAGTAGCAAATCATATAACCCCAAAGGGGCTCATATTCAGAAGATATAAAGAATTCTTATAAGTTGATAAAATTATTATGGACAATCCAGCAGAAAAACAGGCAAAGAAAGAAAAGTTTTAATAAAAGGAAAATGGAGCAAAGACCCTAACAGGTCCTTCAGAAGGGAGAAAATCCAATAATTCATAAGCATAAATAAAGGTACAAAATCTATCAATAATCAAGAAAAGGAAAATTAAAACCAAAATAAAATATTATCACGCACCTAGTCTAATGGCTGAAACTTCAAAGGATGGATAATATCGAGTGTTGGTAAGGATGGAAAGTAATGGGATTCTCATACACTGATAGAATTATAATTTGGTACACTTTGGAAATACTTTTGTATTTCTACTAAATTTGAAGATAAAGGTAGAGTGTTTGCTTTGGCAGCACATATACTAAAATTGAAGATAAAGGTAGAAAGAGAATCAAACCAAGGAGGAAATCATGTTCAGCCCAATTAGTGCAGCAAGCTTCACAGAAGTTATGTAACTTGTCATAAATCCAAAAGACCCTGGATTTTTAGATTCTAAAATCTTTCAGGTCTAGATATATGTGGTCATCCTGACCTAGAAGGCCAGATATGGTGCCAGTGCTGTACCTGGTAATCAGGAGACACAGCCTCTCCAGCCCTCTCTGGAATAGAGAGGTCTAATTTCTGGAACAAGATGCCTGAGGAACAACCATTTCAGTCCTGAGTGCCCAAGTTCTTCACAGACAGGAAATCATAGCTGCTAGAAGTCAACTTTGAAGGATTCACAGTCACAAAATTGTTCTCATTAAACAACAGCTTAATGAGTTTAATGAATGAGCCCATAAGGATTAAATTTTTCTGCAATGTGCAGATGGGCTCAAAGAGCAAGAAAAAAACACATGCAAATAACCATCTCTAGAGAATTGATCAAATTCTGTGGGACTAGAGGGAGGAGACTGGGAACATCATTCCATCTAAAAACAAATCTGCATGTCCCTATCCCAGCTCTCTTTCCATCCCCCACTCTCAGCCTGAAACCCCGCCTCCCCCCCCACCCCCCAAACTTCATGTTTCTTCACAGGAGCCTGAGCCTTCTGCATCTTCCATCTGGCACACAGAGAAGTGACTCACAGCAATAAATACCAAGAAGAAAGAAGCCCTTCATGAATAAAAGAGGAGTGAGACTGCCATGAAGCACACAACTCGCCTTCCTACAAAGCAAATAAATAAAGCAATGCCAACAACTTAAGAGTGATGTGCCTCCATTCCACACTCCATCATGTGCCCTGGTTGGTGTCTTCACTGCATCTAACAGCATGACAAGGCAGTCACTCACTAGGTCCTGTCTCTCAGGGCAGGCAGAGACTTGGTGTAACTTTTGGAAACTTCCTTGTTGGGTCCCAACACTGGTACAGTTGGCCTAGCTCCTGTGAAAAAAAACACTATCTGGAAGTTGCACAATGCAGCTGGGTTGGAGGGTTCCATCTTGATTTTCTTATAGTCATTATTAGATCTCTGGGCACTTCTGGGTCTGTTTATCTCCTGAGCAGCCTCTACAGTTCTTTTCAAATTATAGAGCACTTAAGAAAGAACAGTTCTAACAGATTTTCTGACGGGTCGTGCTGACATGACCTAGACTCGGTGCCCTCTCTCAGGAAGCCGACTAGCTGGAGAAAGTCCACATTAATACATGAATGCCATCTTGAGACATCAGTATTACAATGGAGGAAGATTAAAAGGTACTAGGGAATGGATAAATTCTACCTGGGAGAGTAAGGAAGTTCCTAGAAGAGACAGCATCTAAATTGGATTTGGGATGGAACTGGAGAGTGTTGTGCTAAGTGAGATAAGTCATACAGAGAAAGACAGATACCATATGTTTTCACTCTTATGTGGATCCTGAGAAACTTAACAGAAGACCATGGGGGAGGGGAAGGAAAAAAAAAGTTAGAGAGGGAGAGAGCCAAACCATAAGAGACTCTTAAAAACTGAGAATAAACTGAAGGTTGATGGGGGGTGGGAGGGAGGGCAGGGTGGGTGATGGGCATTGAAGAGGGCACCTGTTGGGATGACCACTGCGTGTTGTATGGAAACCAATCTGACAATAAATTTCATATTAAAAATAATTAATATTAATTAATATTAAAGATTCTGAAAAGGAAAAAAAATAAATTGGATTTTGAAGGATGATTTGGTATCTACAAAGAACACAGGGGAAGGGCCAACCAGACAGAGGCATAGAATATGTGAAGACATGGAGTACTAATATTAATCCTAATACTTATCCCAATTCCAATTTGCATTGCTAATCCTAATATTCCATTTATTGAGGATTACTAGGAGTGAGGTGCTGTACCAAGGTCTTTGTTTTATTTAAATCCTATAAAAGCCTTACAAAGTAGAAATTATTATTATCATCCCTATTTACAGATAAGGATGTGTGATTAGAGAATTCATATTGCTGGTACTTGAAGGAAACTACTTAGTGAAGTATATGTTTGGCCACTAAATTATCCTGTCCTTTGGGATGTAGGCAGCCCAGTCAAGAATGGAGTTAAAATTCATAAGAAAGATAATCCAAAATTGTAGAGTCTTTCTGCCTCTTATAGGACACCAAAGATATTAGAAGAGAGAGATGTGTGAATGGCTCTTTAAAATTTTTTAATGTTGATTTATTTTTGAGAGAACGCAAGCAGGGGAGGGGCAGAGAGAGAGAGGGAGACACAGAATCCAAAGCAGGCTCCAGGCTGTGAGCTGTCAGCACAGAGCCCAACACAGGGCTCAAACTCAAGAACTGTGAGATCATGACCTGAGCTCATGTTGGACACTTAATCAACTGAGCCACCCAGGCGTCTCGTGGATGCTTTAAATGGGCATCGGTACTTGTGAAGAAATTCTTCCTTAGAGGAAAGAACCAAATACAGGTGTGTAAAATCATACTGGGCATGGATAGAGCAAGCAAAGATAGGTTTATGCAGTCCTAGAAAACTAGACCTCATAGGATCAGATCAGTGGCAGCTAAAATGCTACTTTACAAATCAGACAGGAATCTTCTTTAGCTTTTGTATACAACTAAGAATAACTCCAAGAATGATTTTGGTAAGCTCCTAGATAAAAAGAAGTATGTTTGGGATATAGAGCTGGCATCAAGAACATCAATTTCTACCTGGGCCCCAGGTAGCCTGGTCCTTGACGACCTGTCCCATGATGACAGCCATGAAAAAATGAGACTGGGAAAGGTAGGCTTCCGAGAATTCTAGAGGATAAGGTGTGTCTTCGGTTTAGGATATTTATGTACACTTATTTTTTAATACTTAATAGCTAAAACAGTAACGGTAATAATACTAGCCATCGCTTACTGGAAGCTGACAACATACTGAACACAGCCTGCCATGCTCACTGACACCCCCGCCAATCGTATGGGGTTGTTTTACAAGGTCCAGCAGTCAATATAGGTGGAGGAAAGGGGCTCAAGCCCTGGCTCCTAGACTCCAAATCCTACTCTCTTCACCTCAGTGTTAAGGGAAAGTGTGAGAACAGAAAGTGTGTCCTGGAGATAATCAACAGCCTTGGCCTGCAGGGATTCCAGGAAGCTGAGTTGGGAGCAAACAGAGACTTTACACAGTTGCTAACCACATCTGTCACTTTGTGGGTGTCGGCACAGAGAGCATTTACTCTGCAGTCCATGGGGGAATTTGAATGGAATTCCTCATAGGATTCCCAACCCGTCTCCAAAGCAATAAGTCTTGGAACAATAAGACACTCTCCAGAGTGCTCTGCATGTCCAAGATCTTACAATGGCATAAGTGGATTTAATCACACAAAGGTCACATTTGACTACAGCAGAGAGATGCTCACAAGTTTGTCATTAGGCAGGAAGCAGCCAGATTTGCTCATGAAACTCTGTTCTTTGTAACAAAGGATGGCAAAAAGAGAGGATCCATTTCTGGATTCCTAATAGAGACACATTGACTTAACCCCTGGGGATGTTTTGAAGGAAGGGGAGCTTGGTTCTTCTGGTTCAGTCCCTGAGTCCATCTCTAGAAGGGAAAGATGTGAAGACAAAGCCAAGTGGATCTCAGAGGAGACTCTGACTCCCCTGGACCTTGCATTAGGATGAACAGAAGCTCTCCTCTCCGTGGTAAGCTCCTGCTGCCCCCAAAGGTTGTAGAAACAAGTTGTGACCCCAGAGGTCCCCTGATAGAATCTCTTGAACCTCCGTGGTCCTGGTTAGGGACCCTTCCTCTGCACACCCAGAGTTACCCATAGCAAACATAGCAGGTTTATATGAATCAGCAGCTCAGGACATTAGTCAAACTGCTTGAGTTCAAATCCCAACTCTGCCATTTACTGTTACCATGGACAAGTTACTTAGTAAGTCTGTGCTTCAGGTTCCTCATCTGTAAAACAGAGATGATAAAACTATGCACCTTGTAGGCTTGGATGAGGATTAAATGATATAGTACATGTAAAGTGCTTACATCAATATCTGGCACATTCAACACTCAATAAGTATGAGCTACCATTATTCTTATCATTTGTTATGGTCACCTTATATTTACACACCAATTTTTCCCATTGATCTGTGAACATCTTCAGTATAGGGTATCACCATCTAGTATAGAACCTAGCATATGACAGACACTCAACGAAGTTTGTTGAATTAAAGAGCATCTCATTCATTCATTCTTACTGAAAAATAATACTAAATTTATTCAAAAAGTGCCTGAGGAATAGAAGTATGATAGCAACCCAGGGCATGATACATTCCCCTTCTCTCCCCCATCATATGGGGACCAGACTGGGGAGGAAACCTTCATTTTAAAACATCAGGAAAGTCACACCATTGCCACCTATGGTCAACCCAGATGGAGGTTTTGATTTTAGAAGACTTTCTTCTTCTTTCTTTCTTTCTTTTTTTTTTTTTAATTCAAGTTAGTTAACATATAGTATAGCATTGATTTCAGGAGTACTGATGAATCACTTACATATAATAACCAGTGCTCATCCCAACAAGTGCCCTCCTTAATGCTCATCACCCATTTAGCCCATCCTCCCACCCACAGATGACTATTTTTGTATAATGCTCCCAGTATTCTTACCTTGTTCCATAAAATAGAAACTCCTCATTTTTCCAAAATACTTGAAAGACAACAGGTTCTTCTGCTTTTAAGTCCCTCTCTGCCCCGTGCCAATCAGGAAGGAATGGTTTGACTCATGAAATAGAAAACAGAGCAAAACTTGCAGAGGCTCATCCCTTTCTGGTTTGGCTCCCTGGGACCTGCCCACAGAACATGAGTGTTCCTTGCTTTCCTACAGTCCCATGGAATGTAAACTCACCTGAGCAGGGCTTCTCCTCCATACATATGGGTGGGCATATAATTAATTTCAGGTGGAAAGGGAGAAGTCCATTCTCCGGGGAGGTCATCATATTGATGCCAAGCTTACTGTGGACACCCGATTGGCATAGCGCACTGCAGCGCAGAACTCCTGGGCTCAAGCTATCCTTCTGCCGCAGTCTCCCAAGTAGCTGGGACTACAGGCATGTGCCACCGCGCCCAGGGAGAAGTCTATTCTCAATAGGCAATAAAAGTAAAATCTTGATTCCTCTCTGCCTTCTATATCTGTTTCCCCAAGAGGTTCCAAAGTCGTGTGTCAGGGGGTGGGGCACTGAAAACTGACTTCTCTAAAACAACATAGCACGTCTACCATTCAGTAATCCAAAGGTAATAGTTAGAGAAAGGTGAGGAATTATGAAGCTACTAATGTAAGAAAAGTCAAATTTGAAGATAGATCTCCTTTGAAAAGTAATTAGTGATATAATATACAAAAATCAATCTTCTAACACTGACATTTATACAAGGGTTATTCCATCAATTAGGACCCCAGGGGCACACTCATTTAATAAGGTTTATTTACAAAGAAACTAACTGCAAACTTGTGGGTGAAATGTAGAAAAGTACCACCAAGTCACTTCCTTCTTACCTTCCATTCCTTTTCTTTCCCACAATTTGGGACATAGCTGGTGGATGATGCTAGAAAATGTGGCTTTGTCTACTTACTCCTTTAATAGATACAGCTAGGTCTGCAGAGAAGATTCCTAATTTATTAACACCACAATCTGTATGGCCAGGGATGACCAGCCTGTCCAAAAAGAGCAAGGCTTCTGTGAGTAGCATAAGGAGGCAGAAAGAGAAGGAAGACTATACCTGGGGCCTGATGTTGCTAACTCACCCACTAGCATCAGGTGGCCCAGGGAATGCTGTTTATTCTATCAATCGAATTACTAGCACTTCTTTGGGAAGGATAGAATATATAAGTGGAGATGGGAAGAAGGATGCAGTTTTCTCCCTTCCAGACTTAGGCAGAATTGTGGAGGGAAAGGACAGAAAATCAACTTCCCTATACAAAGGACTTTTCTCAATTTAGGCTGTCCCAAACAAACCTATGCCATTTATGAATGACCTAATCTTGAAAAGATCATTCACTGAAGTTAAAACTGACCCTGGGTTGTGTATAGGTGAGGTATGATGTGTCTACACATTAAATGCACTTACTCAGTCAATGAACATAGCTTGAGAGAGAACCCTGATGGAGACAGCCAAGTCATAATTTCCTGTATTCACAGGAACACATAATAGAGACCATGGAAAAAGACAGAAAAAAGAATTCCCAGCCCTATCATTACAGTGGTATACAGCTCAGAGATACTCCCCTGCCCACATAGGAGAAAATGTCTACCCATCCCAGATGTGTCACTTCATTTAAACCTAAAAGATCTCTGGGAAAATAACACCACAATTAAACTTGAAAACTCCTCAAGGTCCTGGTAGGAAGTTCTTCCAGTTGTCCTATCTCTCCCCCACCCTCATTACAGTTGGAATCCATTTTATTTCTTTAGGTCATATGACAGACTTTGTTAAGTCATTCCTTAGCTTTTATTTCTGTCACTAGGTAACCACAATCAGCAGGATTTCTTCATATCCTGCCTGTCAATAATTAATCAACCTCTCTTGAGAGCTCTAAAGATCTCTGATAAGGTTAAGTGATGATATCCAGAGTCAATCTTGTCTAATAATCAGGTCTAATGTTTGCCTAACCTCCTTCTCATGATGAGAAGCTGTTCCTGCTGAAGTGTGTACATCTGAATCAGTTTTCACATTAAAAAAATCTATAGACCTATTTTATATGATTAGTTCAGCTATCCTACCTGTGACCTACTTATTTGTTGGACCATTCAAGACTATAACCATGCTGGGCCTTCCAATCTCATGACTAATTGTAAGAGATGTTCAGACCACTTACATGGAGGCTTGTGGCATTTTAGTTTTTATAGACATACTGAATCATTGCCACACATTTAGGCATCAGCATCACAATTTTAAAATGACACAGTACATTTGATACAGAAGATGAGTCTCTGAAAAGCCAGGAATATGCAGAATTTTTGTAAACCAGAATTAACTTTCCATATGTATTGTCAACTACATTTTAACAATCCTCAATTTCTGATTCAATATGCCAGTCTTGGGTTTATCTCTAAATTCCCACCCCATCCCATCCCTAGACAATTTTTGGATGACAACAACAACAACAACAACAACAACAACAACAACAAAAATCCAAGCTTTAAGGAACTAGTGATGGCCTCTATTTAAGAGATTACTTTAATAAAGAACAATTTAAACATAAAAATGAAAATATGAATCTCCTATTACAGTGATTCCCATACTTTGGGATTTTACTGGGTTGTAAAATGGACCAAAGTTAAAAACAGAATTACCATATGACTCTACTACTCCACTACTAAGTATTTCCCCCAAAGAAAACAAAAGCATTAGTTTGAAAATATATATTCATCCCTGTATTTAGAGCAGCATTACAATAGCTAAGATATGGAAGCAACCCAAAGGTCTGTCAATATATGAATGGATAAGGAAGATGTGGTATATATGTAATGGAATATTATTCAGCCATAAAAAAGAATTGTATCTTGCCATTTGCAACAAAAGGGATGGATCTAGAATGTATAATGCTAAGTGAAATAGGTCAGTCAGATAAAGAAAAATATCATATGATTTCACTCATATGTGGGATTTAAGGAACAAAACAAGCAAAGAAAAAAAGATACAAGTAAAAAAAAAACAGACCCTTACATGTAGAAAACAAACTGGTGGTTGCCTAGAGAAGAGGTGGGTGGAGGATGGGTGAAATAAATGAAGGAGATTGAGTACATTTAATATCATGAGCACTGAGAAATGTACAGAATTGTTGATATTGTACACCTGAAAATAATATAATACTGTATATAAATTATACTGGAATTAAAAAAAATTATACAAAATTTAAAAAGTAAATAAATATAAATTTAAGACAAAATGGCCCAAAGTATTTTAGGAATTGACAAGACTGTCAACACTTTAGTTTACCAAGTAATGACATTATAAAAAGTTTTTAAATGAATACCATTTAGAATCACCATTACTTATTACAGGAGGGACATTTGAACACCAAAATGCAAAAAGGCCATAAACTAGCAAAGAATTAACAACAGTTGGCAGTGATGTACTGATTTTAAAATAGATTTTTTACATCAAATTTTATTTATGTATTTATTTTTTATTTTGTTTTTTCATTCAAGTATAATTAACATACAGTGTTATATTAGATTGGAGTATATAGTACAATACAATGATTCTTTAAACACCTTTTAAATATTGAAGAATTGCAGGATATGTTCTAAATTTGTGGTGTTATTTTGCATGTTATTTTTGGTACAAGTTTGGTCAAGTTAGAAATGTACATTCACCAGGAGAACACAAATTAAAGTTCAAACATTCATTTTTAAAAAAATTTATCATGGACTTTATTTAAAATCCAGGTTGACTTAAGCATGTGCACACAAATGGAAACAATATAACTAATACCATTTCTTTCAGTAAAGACTGTGGTAGATTGAATTGTATCACCCAAAGAAATATGCTGAAGTCTCAACTCCTAGAACCTGAGAATATGATTTTTTTTTTAAATAGTTCTGTAGATGCAATCAAGTTATGATGAGGTCATAATGGCTTACAGTGGGCCCTAGTCCAGGGATTGGTATCTTTATGAGAAGAAGGAGAGCATCACAGATACAGAGACACACACAGAAGGAAGATGGCCATGTGAAGATGGAGGCAAACCAAGAAATGCCAAGGATTGCCAGGAACCAGCAGAGGCTAGGAAGAGGCAAGGAAGGATTCCCCCCTCAGGAGCTTCAGAGGGAGGTTGGCCCTGTCAACACCTTAATTTTGGACTTTTGGCCTCCAGAACTGTGAGACAATAAATTTCTGTTATTTTAAACTACCCAGTTTGTGGTATTTTGTTACAGCAGCCCTAGGAAAACTAATACAGAGCCTATTGTGGGTAAAGTGAAAGAAGCCAAGGAAAAATATCTCCTCTCCTCCTTGTTTTTGGCTCTGCTGTCTTGCTACATGGCCAAAGAAAGGGCAGGGGAGGTGACAGAGGATCTGCACATCAGAGGCTATAGAAAAATATGCCCCATTCAGCAGTTGCTCATTTGAGGGCTGTGGTTCTCAGGGCCTTTGCCACTCACAAGAATAGTCAAAAATTTATGTAAAAGTATGGCCACACATTCTGTCCCAGATCAGCATTGGTCATCATAGTTTTCCCAATTGATAAAAAAAAATGTTTAAAGCAACTATGACAAAGTAGCAAGAACATTGTGCTTTTGTACATTCTCATTTTCATATAATAGGTTTTCTTGGAGCAAGGTTAAATCTTGAGCTGAAGCATCCATTGCCCACAAAGTCTCTTCTAGAAGCTGAAGTCCAAATGGCCAAGTCTGAGGAGAAAGCTCTGGGGTCTTTGGCCTTCTGAGTGAAGAATTATCTTCCTCTGCTTCTCTAGCTAACCCAGAATTTCCTGTAGGGCCCAGCTGTCCCCAGTGGAGATGGGGCAAGTGTCTCTAGGGGAACAACTGTCCAGGCCACTCACAGCACTTAAACAAACCTATGAGAGCAGCTCAAACCAAACACAAGAGTCCCCATCTGTGTTTGCCCTCCACCACTCTTGTTTGCAAGCCTAGGGAGGGCAATGTCTTCCCAATGGCTCCTGGGTTATGGAATGTATTTAAATGCCTTGTTCAAAATCCTCATCCACCCCTCTCAAATTTGACAATTGTTTAAGCATTATTGCTTGAATGGATGCAGATGTTCAGCTCATCTCATGTTGGGAGGAGTGTTTCTTTAGAAGAAAAGGGGAAATTGTCTTTTTTCTTCTTTCTTTTTCTTTTCTTTTTTTTCCAGACACATATTTTATCTTTATGTTTGTATCAAGGATTGCCAAGAGATGCATCTGGTCCCCAAATCAAGAATCTCACACTCCTCCTCCCAACTCACAGCTTTCCAAGCGCCTTTCTTTGTGATCTCTGCCCAAATAAGCTGTAGGCAGAGCTCACTGGACAGATGACCCGCGCCTCGTGGAAAAAAAGAATCACTTTCTCATCAATGCTAGGAAGCCTGGCACCTATGGCATTTTTCATTTTTCTCCCCACCCCCACCTTTTACTTTTTTTGTGAAATTCATTTTCTGATTAATATTTTCAGCAGCTAGAGCAAATGCCAGTTTAATTAAATTTCCACACCATCCCCCCTTTATCCAATTAGTGGGTTCACTGGCTCCTCAACAACCTTCAGCGTCTGCATTTTCAGTGAATGCTCAGTTGCTTCTGGCCTCGCCAAAAAAATCTGTTACATATTAAGTTATAATAAGATATAGGCAATTATAGTAGCAGCAGGACAAATAGATTTGTATGGTTCATTACAAGGGATTTCTGGAGCATACCTATTGTAAATAACCAGTTTCTGGGTCAAAGCATATTTTCAAGAGAGGGGGGAAAGCAAGGGAAAGGGAGGGGAAGAGGCCATTATCAGTTTTTATAAGAAAATTCTGGATATAAGGAAATCCTACCACTTCAGTAGCTCTCTGTTATTTAGATGAGCAAAGTCTCAACATGTGAACCACAAACAGAAGTGAAAGATAAAAGGACTTTACATAGAGAAGTGGTGGGACCTGTTTTTCATTTTTAGAAAGAAAGAGTAATACCATTGTCATGGCTTTGGAACAGACTGAATAAGCAAGGGGAATGAACTAACACCGGAGGAGCATCTGACATGTGACCAGCCATGTGCTACACACTTGCCAGACATTATCTCATTTAAAACTCATGACAACCATGAGAAATATCAGGTTGAGACACTAAACTGACAATTTCACAGAGTTCACCCTAACAGCTATTGTTTTACAAAGGAGAAAAGTGAGGCTTAAGAACTGATAACTGTTCAAATTCACTCAAGGTCTGTCTGGCTATTTCCATGATACCATACCAGGCAGAGAGGTCCAGCGTCAACACATCAACAAAGTGGAAGAGTCTTTCTGCCTTCATAGTTTTAGAAATACCAGAGAAGTCCCTCTCTTAAATTAATTAATATATTAGATGATGATCATCACTCAATATACACTAGGTTATGCTTGAAATTTAGCAGGTTTTGATAATAGATTAAAGGAATGGAATTCCTCTGGAAGGGGGAGAAAAGGATTTCCATGATGGGAGTGAAAACATGCCCAAAGGAATGGTAAAATAGTAGATCAGTTGAATTCACAATTTTGTCCAAGTAGACCTTAAAGCTGATTGACTCTAAAGCCACAGCTCTGCCTCAAGGACTTAAAAATATATCAAATTGGGAACTGTAGTATCTTCTTCTAACTATATTTAAGAAAAACACTATTTCCTAAGAGCTGTACCTGGAAAGAACCTTGACAAATCTTGCTCCTCCTGTCACCCAATTCATTCCTAAACCATAAACATTGTTGTTTTTATCTTAAAATCTTCAAGGAAGGTTGTTCTCCAGCACTCTTCTATGTTCCATATGGAGAACTATTTTTTAACCAATACCGCTCTGCAGAATCCATTTTATGATTCCCAGGATAAATTCAAGGCATTTTGCCTAATTCTTCAGCCCAGAGTGGAAAGTGGGGTTGAAAAATCCCATATAAGTAAATACTCCATGAGTTTATATAGGCTGAAGTCACTGAGCCCAGAATATTATTGAAATCCCCAGAGAGCCTACAGCAGCACGTGAAAATGGCTTTAAAGAGATGTGCCAAGATGCTGACTTCTTTCTCTTTGAGAAGCATGGGTAAATATGGGAGATTCAGAGCCAATGCTGGTCACCAGGATGGGTAGAGAATTGAGCTAAGCAAAACTTGCATACCAACTTAAGAGTGAGGGTCCAACCACAGAGTAGAAACCTGGTTGTGAGGAAAGTGAGTAGTATTTTCTGTCTGAATGGGGTTAGGTGGCATAAACATAGGCCCACCTGCTATCATTTTTGCTCTGTGTATTTACTTTTGCTGGTCCCTTAGTTGCTTGTTCCTCCCAGGGAGGCATCAGGGTACACTGGGAATGCTAGATTTGGAGTCTTGGGAAATGAGTTTGATCTGTCTTTGCCTTTATGTACTTAGGGAATTTGTAATCAATATGCTTCTGAAGTCACTATTTCCTCATCTGTAAAAGGAGGGGTCTAGAATTCATGACCACATCTTCTATTCAAGAACTAAGACACAACAAAGGCCAAAGTTAAATGCTATGATTTATAGAGGCCATCATAATAGATTTATATGGCAGAATTCAAGAGCTGCAAACTGTATGTCAGACATAAGACAGAGGCTCTCTGGACTCTTGGTCCCTTTAGAGTTATTAAAAGCTAATTATCAAATCCTATGAGCAAGCGAAAAGCAAAAACAATTTGTATGAGATGTATCTTCTAGAGTGATTGTCCTACCCATAACCCTAATGAGAAGGCAAACCCGGGTTGCTATGTTAACACCACTGGGCCCCACACAAAGCTGGCTACAACTGATAGGACAGGAATTAAACAAGAAATCCATAGGCTGTCCAGAGAAACTTCGGACAGAGTGCTCCATCAAGAACTTGGAATTTGTCAATATCACAAATCATCAGGGAAATGAAAATAAAAACAACAATGAGATAACACCCCACACCAGTCACAGTGGCTAGAATCAAAAAGACAAGAAATAACAAGTGTTGGTGAGGATATGGAGAAAAGGAAAACCTCATGCACTGTTGGTGAGAACGTAAATTTGTAAAATTACTGTGGAAAACAGTATAGAGGGTCCTCAAAAAACTAAAAATAGAAATACCATATGATTCAGTAACTCTACTACTGCGTATTTACACAAAGAAAATGAAAAAAAATTCAAAAAGATATATGCAAACTTATGTTTACAGCAGCATTATTTAATGTTTATTTTTGAGAGAGAGAAAAGAAGAAGAAGAAGAAGAAGAAGAAGAAGAAGAAGAAGAAGAAGAAGAAGCAGGAGGAGGAGGAGGAGGAGGAGGAGGAGGAGGAGGAGGAGGAGAGGCAGAAACATAGGGAGACACAGAATCTGAAGCAAGCTCCAGGCTCCAAGCTGTCAGCACAGAGCCCAACGTGGGGCTCAAACCCATGAACCATGAGATCATGACCTCAGCCAAAGTTGGATGCTCAACCAACTGAGCAAAACCTGGGCACCCCACTGCAGCATATTTATATTAGCCAAGGTATGGAAGGAACCTAAGTGTCCACTAACAGATGAATTGATATAAAAGATGTGATAAATGTATGTGTGGGATATGGGATGTAGTGGGATGGGAGAAATAGGTGAAAGGGATTAAGAGGTACAAACTTCCAATTACAAAATAAATAAGTCATGGGAATGAAATGTACAGCCTAGGGAATATAATCAATAATACTATAATAATGTTGTATGGTGACAGATGGTGACTACACTTATTGCAGTAAACACTGAGTAATGTTTGGAATTGTCAAATCACTATGTTGTACACCTGAAACTTACATAACATTGTATGTCAACTATACTTTAATAATAAAAAACATATATACAAAAATGTGTTGGGACCAATAAAGCACAATACAAAACCATTATAAAAAAATTCGGAATTTGTGAACTAGGTGATTAAACCAGTGAGAGCGGGGATAGGAACTTGAAAGAATGTCTTGAAAAAAGTCTAGAAAAGCAGAGCAGCAGTTGGGAGGGATTACATGCAAACCAAAGTTATGAGGGAGCAGAAACTATGGGTAAGCAAATAAATGGTCCTATGGTAACTGGTCTTCAAAAATGGTCTTCCCAGTCAACCCCAATACCAACTTGATATTCATGTTCTGTTGTAGTCTTTTTCCCCTTGAATTTGGCATGACCCTGCAACCTGTCACACATGGTGAAAGTGATAGAACATGGTTTCCAAGGATAGACCACAAGAAGCCTTGAAGCTTCCACCTACATCTCTTGGAATGCTGGGTCTTGGGATGGTGTCTCTTAGAAAACCCAGATGCCATGCAAAGAGAAATCCAAGCCACATAGGGAGGCCACATGTAGTTCTTCCAGTCAATAGCCTCAGCTGAACTGCCAGCAGCAGCAGCCAGAATCAAGTGCAGACCATGTGAGAGAGACATTTTGGAAGTCTAGCCCAGTTGAGCCTTTAGATCACTCTATTTCCAGCTGCCATCTGACTGCAACCACAAAATAACTCAGGTCAGAACTGTAGAGTGTAGTCAGCTCACAGAACCAGGAAAGATAATGATTATTGTTATTTTAAGTCACTAAGTTTCAGAGTGGATTGGGCAGCAATAGATAACCAGAGCAGTTCCACAGAAAAGGATGAAGATGGACACAGAGAAGTAGTTTCCAAGAGAAGTGTCAGTTCCCAGGACTTCTGTGGTGTCCAAGACTTCTAGCCCTTAGCAGAGCCACATCTATCTTCAAAATACCACTTATTTGAAGAAGCTTAAGATCTCTTTTCTTTAAAAATCTAATCAATCAATCAAACAAACTACAACTAGAAAGAGACTGAAGTAAATACCTGGTAATAGTGGAGGACAGGGGTTTCCAGAAGCTAGTCCATGGATAAATACTTGAAATAATAGGGTCTTCACAACTCTGTAATGTAATTAGAAATATAAACACAATGTAGGAGTTTTTGTTCATGAACCTAAATTAAGTCAATGAAGGCAAGTAGATGCACTCAGAGTCTGAAATGGGAAGTAGGATGGTATCAAATCCCCCACCTCCCAAGCATTCATCACCAAATTCCCAGTTATCAAGAGTTGGCAACATTCGTACCTCTCTCCTTCACTCTCCTCCATCTCTCTGCTTCTCCCCACAAGCCCCAGAGCTGAAAAGGTTAGGAGTTGCTTTTATCTCCCTTTCTCGATCAACATGCACTTCCCTTAGGGAAAGGTGGTTGCAGACCTCCCACTCCCTCTATGTCCTGCCCTTCTTCTACCCCAGACTCATGGCTAAGCACCAAGGCAGATAGTATAAAATGGACCATCGGAAGTACAAACATTTGGGAAAAGGGGGAGGGTATATAGCTTTTATCAGACTCAGTAAAGCAACCCTCAATATAAGACAGGTGGGGAAATCTATTATTTCCCAATGCCCTTGGCTTGCTCTAAACTCAGCTTCTTAACCTGTATTTGAGTAAAAATAAGTAAATAGATAAAATATTTTCAACAAGATGCCCTTTCCTCTCTAGCCCCTCCAGTGCCTCATATGGTGTAAATTATCATAACTCAGATAGTTTAATGACTGCTGCTATGAGCCACATTACTCTTCTACGTGATGAAAGGAAAGTCCTTCCACAGGCTCCACCTTAACCCAAGGTTATAGTGGGTGAGAAAGGACCAGGGCACATGACATTCCCTACCAGCCTTCTCCTTAGGTAGGAGATCAAAGACTGGGCAGAGAGCCCAGTGATCCTAATTTGCATTGTGAAAGTCACCTGTCCAGCTTTTCTCTAGACGCAAAAAGATCAAAGCTGGGAAAGTAGCTGGGGGCAGGGAGGAAATAAAATATTGATTTAATGAGATGCATGATAATTCTCCTCCATCCACCTTTTCAGTAATGCAAGTGGGGCCAGGAAGTGACAGTTATTCATGCTCCTTCCATGAGCTCACATTATGGCTCCCATTTGCCCTGCCAGATGGGTCCCATACAGCTTTGTCCAGAAAAGGAAAAACAGGAGGGAAAGGAAGATTGAGAAATATGGTAGAATCAGACAGCTTCCCAAGAACCTCTACCACCTCTACAGAGATGTTCTGTAAGGAGGTAGGTTTTGAATTCTTTCAGTCTCAGTTCAAAACTAATTATATGCAGAAGCTCAAAATCTAAAACAGATAAAAGAGCATCTGCCGTCCTTAAAAAGAGGTGAGGAGGGAGGATGTACTCTGGAGCCCCATCTCCCCTCCCTGGTCACTGAAGAAGCCACACAGGACAAAGGGAATATGTTCCAACTTCGGGCATTTCTATTGCTGAAATGCTCTGAAGTTCACCATACTTGAGCTCGGCTGTAATGAAATAGGGTGGGGCTAGGGTGTAGCTGAGAGTAAGAAGGGATGTCAAGCTTGGTGGCAAGCTGAGATATTACAGCAACATATAAAACTTATGGAATGAACATATTTTCTGTCTGGGAAGGCAACGGGGGCAGGAGACATATTGATTGTAAGGTCCTTGGGGACTTCTCCATCTGAAACTCCTGCTGAAGATGACGTCACTAACCCTCATCAGAGGCCAGGCCCCAGGGAGCTGTGGCTCACCACAGAAGCAGCTCCAGTTTCTGGGTAAGAGAAGCCAAGGCCTCTTTGGCCCTAGCTGCAAGAGTGTGGGCGGGTGAGGGAAGATTTAAGGATTAAGTGGTGAAAATGTTAAGTGAACATGGGCTCCTTATTCACTGTCTGGATCTTAAAAATCTTTCAGCTTCTTTTACTGCAATACCCAAGAAGAACAGCTTATGTATTCGGTTCTCATATTTCTAAAAGTATTATAAAAGTTGTTTAAAAAAGAAATCTGGCCCCTCTCCCCATGACAGGCACCCTTGGTGCAATTTGCAATCTAGTCTCCCCACTTGCTTCAATATCCCATCCTTTCATATATTTGTCTTACACATGCAAATTGCATCTCTTCCGAGATGGCCCTTTCTTCTTCTCTATGGCAAATACAGACACCAAGAGCAAGCATTTTTGGAGTTCTGGGATTAAATTCTGACACTCTTCTACTTACTGTTTATGTGACATTGGGCAAGTCATTGAAACTCTCTGAGCCTCTGCTTCTCTATTTATGAAATAGGATAAGGATTGAAAGAGATAACAGATATGCAGCTAGCTCTCTGTCAAGCATATAGCACATGCTTATGGAGGGTTGCTATTTCCCTGAGAAGCTCCAGTGACTGCGGTTCACTTCTTCCCAAGCAAGGCTCCGCATTATTGACAGAAAGTTGCTACTATATTGCAGCAAAACTTACTTCTGCCAGCACATGCAGAGAAAACTTATTTCCACAAGCGCATGCTGAGGAATGAGTGCTGCCACTTCAAGTCAAGGTAAATGCTTTGTGTGGGTCACACTATAGAGGCGACATAGAGGATCCACTGTCCCAGTGTGCCTGAATCCCCTCTGATGGAGTCATAATAGAGCCAGGAGGATGAAATTCACTTCTTCTGGGCTCCGCGTGGATCTAAGTAGAGGAAGAGAAAGTCTCCAAAGATCTCCTCTGTCCCTGCCTCTGGATCCAAAAAAGTCCTATCTCCACTAATGCAGCAGCCCAGTGATTTCAAGCCTAGTTATTCTTAACACTTTTCATCTAGGTTCAAATATCCTTTCTTTGCAAGAACCCACCCAATGCATCTTGAGTTCTGAACGCAAAGCAGTTTTCTTGGATGGTAGAATCTCACATAGGAGGATGGGGGAAAAGAGCTCTTGAAAGATAATGAAAATTGTCTGTAATTCAGACATGTTACAATTTACACTTGCAGGGGCCTCAGGATGACAGAGTAGAATAGTCCAGTGGGCAGAAAAGGGAAGGTAAGGGAAGTGGAGTCTGTAACATTTAGCGCATCTGCATCCAAACTCAAGTTCAGCCGGCAGAAGAGCTGGAACCTCCATGGTATGAAGTCAGACAAAGAAAGAGATTTAATATGAGATGGCTCTGCACATATTTCTTAATCAGAGGAATTTTCTTGACTACTGCTACTGACGGCCTCCTACTGGATTGCAGCTCCACCCTCAAAACACCTGGTCCACACAAAGACACCATTCATTCATTCACAAATATTTATTGCAAGTCTAGAATCGTCTAGGCACTATTCCAAGTCCTGGAGATACAGTTGGAAAACAGACAATTCCTGCCTTCGGGAGCTTACTTTCTAGTGAGGCATTCTTTGCATAATATCATAATGAGATTCAAGGTCAGGATTCACAAACCCAATGACTCTAGAGGCTGAATGGGTAGCAGCCATGAACACAGTGATTTAGTTATAAGATTAAAGAGAGTGGTGGGGACTCTAGAGACAGCAGATCTCATACTCCGTCTAAAGGAGGAAGCTGCTATTTGGATCCAGACAATTGTTTCCACACAATTCAGGTTCATTGCTTTCAGACCTGGTTTATCAGTAGAAGCCAGAAACAGAGATTTCTATGAGAATTTCCAATTTTTAAAACCCAGAAAAAATAAAACTAAATTTATCTGATGGCTAGGTCCTATCTGAAAAAGATCTACTTATGATTCCTGCTCTTGATGTCCAGTGGAGACGGTTGGGAATGGAGAAGCAGAGTTAATCAACTATAAATCCTGGAGTCAGATAGGATTTAAACCAACCAAAGATATGGTTGCAAACTAGCTTCACCATTGACCACTAACGTGTAATAAGGTTACTTTTTAAAAGCAGATTAGTTAAGCTCCTAAATTTTAATCTCACTCTATGTAAAACAGGAATAAAATCATAGAAACATTGCATTGAGCAATAAATAAGAGGTGTGTAGCACCCACACCTGGTACATAGTGAGAGCACAGTAAATGTTAATTGTTATAACTGTTGAGGTCCTGGCAGGAAAAAGATGTACATTTAAAGATATTAACTGAAGGAATTTAATTGTTCTATTTATAGAGGCATATACAAGGTTTGTGGAAAATGCATAACTAGTACCATTTAGATAAATAGGAGAAAAGATAATTCATCATATACAACAGATCCTTAGGACATGAAGGCTTAATTCTCATGATGAACCCCATTTAAAAAAAAAAAAACAACCTAAGTTTTAGTGCCTTTTAAAAACAAAGGTTTAGGAACATATTATGCTAAGTGATATCAGTCAGAGAAAGACAGATACCATATGTTTTCACTCATAGGTGGATCTTGAGAAACTTAACAGAAGACCATAGGGGAGAGGAATGGAGGAAAAAAAAGTTACAGAGAGGGAGGGAGGCAAACCATACTCACTTGGACACTGAGAACAGACTGAGTGTTGATGGGGGTGAGGGAGAGGGGAAAGTGGGTGATGGGCATTGAGGAGGGCACTTGTTGGGATGACCACTGGGTGTTGTATGGGAACCAATTTGTCAATAAATTATATTAACAAAAAAACAAACAAACAAAGGTTTATTTCTCATTCATGCAAAGTATCTAATGACGGTTGGCTGGGAATTTTGCACCACATCTCCTCCTTCAGAAACTGAGGCAGATAGTGCTTTCACCATCCAGAATGTCTCTGGTTGCTGTGACAGGGGGAAAAACAGTGATTTTCACACCGCCTCATAAACTTCCACCTAGAAATGACACATGTCAATTCCACTTGCATTTCAGTGACCAAACCAAGCTACAATCACTTCTAACTTTAAGGCAGCAGGGAAGTGCCATTTGACATGCCTGGAAGGAGGAGAAGGAAAATATTTGCGAGCAGGCCTAGTGACTACCATACAACATTAGCAAGAGGTAGGTGAGATGGACATTCACTGGCACCTTGATAGCAGTGTAAATTGACACAGATTATCTAGAAAGCAAATTGAAAATGTGTGCTAAGGGTCTAAAGGGAAGTTCATTCTCCTCTTCAAGTAACCTTCCCTTAGTAGAAGTAGAAACCCAGGCAAAGATTATGAATAAATGTGTGTGTTGAAGTGCTATATATACAAACAAACAAACAAACAAACAAAAACAACTAGAATGTCCAATAGCAGGACAATAGTTAAATAAATCAAAATATAGCCATATTATGGAAAAGTCTGTAGTGTTCCAAAATGTTGTTTTTGAAGAGTGTTTAGTGACATGGGAAAATGCTCACAACAAGTAAAAGTTAAGTGAAGACTAGAATATTATACTGTACAAATTAACATGAAAACAAAGTACTAAGAAGAAAGGCAAAGGAAATAAGTATTAATGATGGTGGTCTCTAGACAAATGTTATTTTCTTTGTTTATCTGTATTTATTTATCTATACAGATTAAGTATTTTTTTCATAATCAGGAAAAAATATTATTAAAAACATATGTAAGGTTATTCATTACAGCAATTTTTATAACTGCAGAAATTGAAAACATCTAAACTCCATCATAGGAAGTTGGTTAAATGAATTATAGTTCAGTTAAATAATAGATTATGATAAAACACTTAAAAATTAAGATCTATTTCATCTGCTATGGTACATTTGTTACACTACATTAAGGAAAAAAAGCAAGGTGAATAAAACATACAGTATACTTCCATTTGCATAAACATGCACACACAAGCACACATTTCTGAAAAGATTGTATAAAAAATTGTAAAAGTGGTTTCCTTTGGGTGGGTAAAGCTAGGAGAGCAGAGAGCTGTGGGGAAAGGAAAATTTCAACTCTTAATCCTTTACCTTATTTGATTTTTAAAAAAATTGTGTGTGCTTTATCTTGAGTTATAGTATATAAGCAAATAATAAACAAATAAATAAATCAGATCCTGGCTCTGGCAGACACAACATAACTACCAGTCACCTTCCCTGCCCTTTTGCTGTCTTTAGAACATTTCACTAAATGCCTCAGTCCTAGGCTGGGTCATTGTTATGACTTAACAAGGTTTAGGGATTAAGAATGATTTCATTGATCTGCCTGCCATTCTGCGCGTAAATAACAAAGGGTTCCCCAAGGAGGCTGGACTCAGGCACAGGGAACAGGAGCCATCCTTTCACCTAGACTACAGGCATCTGGCACCCTTGCCAGGGACCCATGTGCCAAAAAGACAAACGTCTCGATTTGGCTGATATTGAACACTTCCTACCAACAGTTGACATCTTAAGCCCAGGCCTTTGTGGCTGCTTAGGGCCATTTAATTCTTGCGAGTTACTTCTATCCATGGATACTGAGCTGAACCAATCACTGTAAACAATCTCAGGGGCAACTTTTCTGAAGAAAGAAAGGCTCTAATGCTGATGCAGGAAACTTACTCTCAGCTTCCCAGAGCAAGGCATTTCTAATGATAGGTCCCAGTACAAGTTTGGTAAGAGAACAGTCAAATGTAGAAGAGAGTTTACTCTCAACCATTATTCTGAAACTGGGCTCTATTGTTCTCTGGGTTTCTGCCACACAAGCCTTCTCTCAGTACCTCCAACAGCATATGTTCCATCCTTCCCATCTTTGCTGGGCATGGTCTATGACAAATGTTCTGATTCACACAGCAAATCCCCTATCTAGGCACCAGGGATATAGTAGTGAACAGAACTGAAGAACCATCTCTACTCTTGTGGAGTTTATGCTCAGACAGACACACACAAATAATAAACAAAATTCAAAAAGCAAAATAGACAGTATGACACAAGTTCTACGGAGTTAAATAAAGCAGGATATGGGTAGGGAGACCCAGAGGGAGACCTTACTCCACAGGTGAAGCTCGAGTGAAGATCTGAAGGCAACAAGGGAGGGAGCCATGTCGATATCAGGGGAAACAAGCTTCACGAAAAGTGGCTGAGTTCTACCCCTAGTTCAAAAGGTAAAAGATAGCTAAGATGTAGCAATAATATTTTAAAATTTCTCCAATGAAATGCTTTAAAATTTATTTCCAAGATCTGAGCAGTTATAAGAAATAATTTAAATGTCCAACAGTGGCTATATTGTAGTATGATCATGAAATGGATTATGATCTAGTCCTTAACAACTATGGATTTATAAAGAATATTTAATAAGGTGGTAAAACACACTTGAACTAAAATGTCAAGTGAAAAAAGTAGAATGCAAAATTATATTCTAGTTTGTCTTGTTCACTGTGATAAATTAGTTTAGCAGCCCAAAAAGTGCTGGTATATTGTAGATACATAATAAGCACTAGTAAATATCTATTGATTAAATTAATTGTTCAGTTTAGCTATGGTGGGGAAAACCTAGAAGATACATCAAATTATTAATGGTGGTTGGCCCTCAGTGATGGAATTCTTCATAATTTTCTGTGGCTTCCAAGTTTTCTACATTGAGAACAAGTATTACTTATTTTTTAAAAACAGGATTTAAACACATAGTATTGCATCTGAACCCTTCTGCCGTGGACACATTTGGCTGCATTTGCCATGACTTTAGTGGCCGCATTAATGGCCGTAGATTTCTTCACCAAGCCTGAAGTTTCTACTATCAGGAACCTTCCTGGGGGGCATTATCGAAGAATTTCCAACATCAAATGTGTATTTGAGGGCCAGAAAATGTGTTATTCTTTTTATATTAGGTGTTCTTGGTTTTGGCTTCACATTGGAATCACCTGGAAGCTGTACTGCACACCAACTAAATTATATTTTTGGAGGTGGGACCAAAGTATCAGTATTTTTAAAGCTCTGCAGAGGATTCCAACATGCACCAGAGTTGACAACAACTGTCTTATGTATGTCTTATTTTGTTTTCTGAATAAGTATTTCAATCCCCAATGCATATATGAGGAACTGAGGTTCATAGAGGTGAAGGTCAGTTTGCCCAAGGGCATATGTTAGGAAAAAGGAGAGCAGATGATTTAACTGCAGAGCTGATGGAAATCACTTGGCCTGATATTTTTGCTTAAGGTAGCCAAAATGCAGAGAGGAAACTGGAAGGACTTACTCCAATGCATAGGCTAGTCCTTTTGAATAAGTACCAAAAGTGAGGTTTCTATGCCCTGCTTGGGACTCTTTCCAACTACTCATCGCTGCTGAGACAGGGAGGATAACAGAGCGCACGGCGCGCGCACGCAGACACACACACACACACACACACACACACACACACACACGCACACATAAAACTGTGCTGTGTCTGTGATTTCCACCTCTGCCTCTGGTATCATATGAATTCCAGGTCTGGTTCTATCTAGTCCCACCAGCATGAGACAGGAGCTTCCCTATCATGCTAAGACATGGCCTCTAGGAGTGCAGAGTCCATTCAAGGATGCTGAGAATCCTGGGCCATTAAATGAGGGCTGTCTGCATGGGGTGGTTGTATGGGGTTCTTAAGCCCAGAAAATCATTTCCTGGTTATTGGGGACCATCCAGCCAATGGTTGGTCATCCTCACTGATTGTGACAAAGAGAAATGGGTGCTATTTTAGCTGCCACCTGGCTCCTTCTGATAAATGGAGTCTGCTGTGTTTATCAGTCTTACATTGTTGAGTCTCCTTCCTTTTTTCTCAACCCAATGACTTTTTTCTAGTCAAAAGGTGGGGCAACTATTTTGCAGGTATCCATTAGAATGCTCCTTCTGTTTCATATTTTGGAAATTGATAGCATGGGCTTATGGCCTTTGTATCTTGAATCTGTAGTGGGTGACTCATGCCTTGTATCAGAAACAGGGTGGAGTGGGGACAGGCCTTTAGGGTCATACTCATCTTATCCTGTTGACTGAAGGTACAACGCAAACATGGAGAGGAAATCAAAATGACTGATAAAGCAATGCCTTCCTGTGACAAAAACAATAGGCCAAGCACCTCAATGTAGCCTTTAAAATGCTTCATTTGCCCCTGAATCAATGTATGTGAAACTGAACTGGGTATTATTAATATTACTGCAGCCATTATCTTGGCTTCAGGCTACCTACATTAAAGCTGAAAAGACATCTCCTGGCCAGAAGCCTGGCCCTCTAACAATTGATTTCCTTTTCAGGCAGTCCAAAAAGTTCTCTTAGAGGGCTGCATAAACCACCATGCACTCTGACCGGATAGAACACATGGCATAAATATAAAAGGTCACCTTGGACTCGGTAGAGTTGGTGAATGCCAATGAGCTGGAGCTCCCTGAAACCCCAGCTTATACAAAGCTGGGTGCTAACTTTGCCTTCAGGCCTAGGCCTCTGCCTTTGCTGCCCATGCTGACCTTAATAGAAAGGGTTTGTCCCACTGAAGGACCTCTTCAGGATTGCTCACACAGGAACTGATCCATCCAAGGTACTCAACCTGCTAAAAGCTCTGGCTAGGCTCTTTTGCAAGCTAGCTTTTTTTCTTCTTTTTTTTTCTTCATATCATTATTTACAGATTGGGTTTTCCCCTCCATGACATGAGGAAAAATAATAACAGGGAGGCTCATGAAATTGCAGAATCACGGAACACAGTTCTATGTGCCCTTTCTACAGGCACACCCTCTCAGCTACATGCAGGAGCCTAATTCTTATTATTCCGTGGGCGTTTTGCCCAGAAGTGAGCTTCAAAGAAATAGGAACATAAAGATCCACATGTCAACAGGTCTACAGAAGACCCTGAGAATCTCATCGGAATGGGAGACCCAGCACCCCCTAATATTAACTTCTCTGTCTCAGTCCCATTGCACTGGTCTAAGTCAGTTGAAAATTTTGTCTTCTACTAAAATACACACCTTATTGGGAAAGGTTCTGCTTCTGGTTACGTATCAACATCTCTTCAGGAGTCTGTAGTGTGCACAGGGACTTCCTGCACTCAAATCCATGTTCCAGCACTTAGTAATCAGGTGAACTTGGGCCTGTTCTTGAACTTCCCTCAGGCCTTGGTGCACCCATCAGTAAAATGGAGGTTACATAATATCTAGGGATATTTAGCTATCCTTAAAGCTCTATTTTATTCCCTAAAAGTAGGGTTGATCAAGAAAGTCATGTGGGCAGAATGGGACACTTATGGGGAAAAGAGATCGAGAAGAGGTGGAAAGGGACATGGAAAAAAGAAAGCTGTGGGCACTGGAATAGAAGTACCATTTCTAAATTGTGTTTCTAGTCTCTCTTGCAGACATGTGCACAAAACCAGGTAGAGATGGTGACATAGAGATTGGGGCCCCAGCATGAGTGGGATATATAGCACTGACAGGATGTGAAGGGACGCGTGAGTGGCAAATAACACCACTTTACAGTTTTGAGGGGTTAAATTTACATTAAAATTATAGTTATAATGAATTATTCTGTAGAAAATCTAAAAGAGCAAAAAGAGAAAAAATTTAAATCAATATTTCTACTATCCACTGACCATTTTGATGTATTTCATTCCAATATTTTTTCATGCAGAACTTATATAACTAATATGCATTTGTCCTACTTTACATCCAATTTTAACACAATATTGAGATCATATTTCAAACTACTTTTTCCCTACTTACTACAGCTTGAGCACTTTCCTCTTATTAAATATGGCTTTTAATAGCTACATTATATTCTATCATATGGGTTCATTTATCCAATTCACTATAAACATTTAGGCTATTTCTATTTTTGTTATTATAAATCATACAGAAAAGAACATCTATACACATAAATCTTTACATGCATGTCTAGTAACTTCAGGGTAAATTCATAGAAGTGGAATTAACAGATGAAGAGTTACATTCATTTTGAAGTACCTCGATACATACTGCCCTCTTTCTTGCTGTGCACACACAGGAATGACAGTTATAATTCAATCACCCTTTCTTCCTCCCTCCACTTTCTTCCTTTGGCTACATATTTGTCATCCTTGTATACTCAGTTCAAGCATCACCTTTCCCAGGAAGCCTTTCCCAACCCTTCCAGACTTGTTTAGATGCCCCTATTCTATACTTTTATAGCCCTAGGTCTTCACTCTATAGCATATTAGATTGCACTCGCTAATTTACCTGTATGTCTATCTGGCTAGATTAGAAACACATTAGGGTAGAGTAATTTCTATAATCCTGGCACCTGGGATATAACAGATGTTCAATAGGTTGGTCTGAGTCAATGCAAAGCAAGCACTTGAGTAGGCTGGTGCTCTGCAGGGGTATATGTGGCACACTTCTCTGCTTACATAGGCCTCCTCCATCGTAACCTCTTTAGGTAATGCACTCCAGGTAATGTGCTCTATTGACCTCCAGGTCAATGAAAATGCTGACTCAGGGATTATTATACCTCCTGTGGAAGGCTGACCTACATACAAGATCAAGGGAAAATAACTTATAAGGCTTGTCTAAAAGAAGCCAAGGCTCTTAAAAATCATGATCTTTGGTCTGGAAAACAGGGCCCTGAACAGGACACAGAAGGCAATTAAGAGGATCACAGATTCTTAAATATGAAAGGAAATTATGAGACTACTTTGGATTACAGCTCAATGTATCAACGCCTAGAAAAGTATGGATAATAAGCCTTATACCATACATTTTTCTAAGGATTGAAAGAACAACAAATGTTGAGTCCTCATAAATATCTGGTATGTAATATTTGCTCAATAAATTTATGAATTAACTAATTCAGTCTTTTATTCAGCCAGTACTTACTGACTATCTTAAATGCATTATGACTGAATTGTGTCCTCTCAAAATCTGTATCAGTTGAACCCCCTGTATTTGGAAATATGGGCATTAAGGAGGTAATAAGGTTAAATGGGGGCATATGGGTAGAGACCGATTCTTACAGGACTTGTGTGCTTGTAAGAAGAGGAAGAGACACCAGAGCACTCTCTCTCTGCACACACTGAGGAAGGCCCTGTGAGGATGGAGCAAGAAGTTGGCCATCTATAAGCCAAGAAGAGAGGCCTCACAAAAATCAACCCTGACAATACCTTGGTCTTAGAATTCTAGCCTCCAGAACTTTGAGAAAACTAATTCTGTTTAAGCCACCCAGTCTGTGGTATCTTGCTATGGCAGCCCAAGCTGACTAATAAATGTGCCATGGTCTGACAGCTAATATGTGGTAGTGCTCACCCCCAGTGTAACTTGTGCTAGGAAACCGTAAAAAGACCCCTGAGATAAAATGCAACATTATCCTTTTGATCAGTAAGGGGTCTCTGTTTTCTCATTATTCAAGGATGCTTCCCTGCTCCCAATTAGAAAGACATCCATTCATTACATTCTATAAATTGCCACCTCTTCAAGACCGACACACAGTTCTATGACCTCTACAGAAAGGTTATAAGAGGCAGCTTGCTGTTCCAGAAAGAGTGAGCACTTTTGAGTCACAAAGACGCAAGTCTGAACCTCAAATCTGTCACTCAACTAGATCTGGGACTGTGGAAAAGTAACTTCACCTCTCTGAGTCTTAGTTTCCTCATTTGCAGAATGGGTTACATTGTGGCAAACAGAATAATAGCCCCCCAATATGTCCATATTCTAATCCCCAGAACCTGTGGCATATGTTACCCTATGTGGCAAAAGAAACTTTGCAAATGTCATTAAGAATAAGGACCTTGAGATGCAGAGATTATCCTGCCTTATCGGGGGGGGGGGGTGGGTGGGTAGGAATCTAATCATATGAATTCTTAAAGGTGGAGCATCTTTCCTGGTTGTTGTTGGATGCAGTGTGGCAATGGAAGTGTGCCAGAGAGATAGCGGCATGAGAAGAATTTGGCCTAATGTTGCTGGCTTTGAAGATGGAGGAATGGGTCACACGCCAAGGAACGCACGTCATCTCTAAAAACTAGAAAAGACAAGGGAACAGATTCTCCCCTAGAGCTTCTAAAAAAGAATGCATCTCTGTTGACACCTTGATTTTAGCCCAGCAACACGCATGTTGCACTTCTGACCTACAGAACTTAATTTGTGTTGTTTTAGCCACTAAGTATGTGGTTCTTAGTAACAGCCACTGTATGAAGCTCATACTATTTTATACAATTGTTATAACTTTTAAAAGAGAATATATGCTTGTCACTTCAGAGACCCACTATGCAGACTCATTCACAGTCCTTTGAGGGAGGACAGATCATTATTGAAAAAAAGTGCTGTTTATATTTAAATGTCTCATCATAAGGGAAGTGAAAAAATCAATAAACAAGAGTCCCTTAACCACAGGTGATGAATGTGTGGTTGCATCCGTTCTCCACCCATCTTTTTGCAGCATTTGATTGAATCAGCAACAGCTAGCTGGCACAAGCTCTTCTCCCTACGGCCAACCAAAGGCCTGGCTGACAGTCCCAAGCAGAGCCTACCTTCTGATCTGATAACACATCTCCCTCCACCCCACTGAAGGCAGTCTCATAATGGACTTTTTTAGCTTTATGCTGAGGCATGCACATGAACCAATCACAGTCTGGGGCTCAAATTTTGTTGTTGCCATTTCCTGGTTGTGTGACCTTGGGCAAGCACCACATCTCTTTGAGCCCTAGATTTCTCTTTTGTACTTTGTGTTCTTAAAAATGTTTATTTATTTATTTTCAGAGAGAGAGTGTGAGCACAAGTCGGGGAGGGACAGAAAAAGAGGGAGAGAAAGAGAATCCCAAGCAGGCTCCACACTGTCAGTGCAGAATCTGACACAGGGCTCAATCTCACAAGCCTCAAGATCATGACCTGAGCCAAAATGAAGAGTCAGAGTCAGAGGCTTAGCCAACTGAGGCTTAACTAACTCCAGCACCACAGATTTCTCTTCTGATAATAAAGGGTAAGTTCTACTTTATACGGTTGGTCAGAGCAGGAAAAGAGATATTTGCAAATTGCTTAATATAGTGCCTGCTACATAGAAGTTGCTTATAAATGCATTAATTTATCCAAAAATATAAAAGGAACACTAAAAAATAAATATATATGTATATAAATGCATCAGAAATGTATGCTACATGCATAAACGTAAATATATTGTTATATATGCCTATATAAATATAAATATATATAATTACAAACACACATGCCCCAAATAAGACTTAGGGCTTGTCCTCAAATCTTCCACAGTCCAGTAGAGACAGAACAGGTAAAATAGGCAATGATAAGATAATGTAATAAGTGCTAAAGTACCAGGAGTACCAGGTACCAGGTACCAGGTAAGGTACTAGGAGGTAGTATCTGGTACTATGGGTTTAAAGGGGAGAGGCAACTAATCCAGCTCACGTGATCAGAGAAGACTTCTGGGTGAAGTCACTTCTAAAATTAATCCTTCAGGATTAACACTAATTGGGTAGGTAAAAGATAGAGGAATTGCATATTATATGCAGGTTGGTAGCAAGTACAAGACCTAATGCAAGGGAGAACACACCAAAAAATGAAGAAATGAACATAATTTAATATTACAGAGTTGGAAAGGAAAGGAAGTGTAGAGAAACTGCTTATTGACAGAACTGTTATGTGTGGGTGTGACTATTATTACCAGGTGTACCAAACAAAAGATATCTGCATTAGTATCCAGCCCATTTCTCTCCCCAGCCTACTAAGGAAAATTCTGGTTGCCACTTGACTCTGTCCTGAAACTTAATGGGAAGACTGAGGTAATTAATGAAGTAGAGAAGGGCTGAAACAGGGAGAGAATAATTTGCCAGAAGAAATGAGAACCTAAGAGGAGAGAAAGATTGGTGAGGAGGAGCAGAAGTCCTCCAGCCTTAGTGTTCCCTTAAACAACTGTAGTAAAGCTTTAAATTAGTTTCAATTTTTCCAACTATTACTTATTTGAATTTGATTTCATGCCAAAAGCAGGCTTTCTAGGGCCTGGTTTTATACAGCTGACACATACATGAATACATCTGAACCTTTTCCAGACAGACTATTTTATTTATTGTTCCTTTGAAATACCTGTCTCTAACCCTTATGCCATTTGTCCTGCTTGGAATGCGTTCTGTACTTCTCTAAATCCTTCCCATTCTTTAAGGCCTAACTTATACTCCATGTGTTCCCTCAAAGCTGTCCCAGCATAGAGAAATGCCCCTTAAATTACTTTAATGTCTTTGTTGTCTGAATTGAAGACTTTAGTACTTATTGTCCAAAAACTCTTCACAAAACTTCAAAGAAAAATATACAAGAAAATGCATCACTCCTTAAGACCATTGTCCTAAAGGAACAATTACACAAATCCCTTCCAATCCTTAATTATGAGTATAGATAATCAATGATATTATAACTATGCTAGGAATTTTGATTTCATCAGTTTTTAAAAAGTAAGCCTCTATTATTTTTTTAAGTTTTTAGTTCCAATTATTTAACATACAGCGTTATCTTAGTATCAGGAGTACAATGTAGTGATTTAACGCTTTCATACATCACTCTGGGCTCATCACAAGTGCTCCCTTAATTCCCATCACCTATTTCACCCAGCCCCCAACCCCCCTCCTCCCCTCTGGTAACCATCAGTTCTCTATAATTGAGGGTCTGTTTCTTGATTTTGCTCTCTCTTATTTTTTTTTCCCCTTTGCTTGTTTGTTTTGTTTCTTAAATTCCACACATGACTGAAATTATATGGCATTTGTCTTTCTCTGACTGACTTATTTTTCTTAGCATAATACTCTCTAGCTCCATCCATGTTGTTGCAAATGGCAAGATTTCATTCTTTATGGCTGAGTGATATTCCATTATATATGTACCACAACTTCTTTATCTATTCATTAACTGATGGACACTTGGGCTGTTTCCATATTGTGGTTATTGTAAATGGTGTTTCTATAAACACAGGGGTGCATGTATCCCTTTGAATTAATGTTCTTGAATTCTTTGGGTAAATACTTAGTAGTGTGACTACTGGATCACAGGGTAGGTTCTATTTTTAACTTTTTGAAGAACCTTTGTACTGTTGTTCACCATCTCTGTACCAGTTTGCATTCCCACCAATAATGAAGCAGAAGAAAGAGAAATTAAGAAAACAATCCCATTTATAATTGCATCCAAAATAATAAGATACCTAAGAATAAACCTAACCAAAGAGGTGAAAGACTTATACTCTGAAAACTAAAACACTGATGAAAGAAACTGAAGATGACACAAAGAAATCAAAAGACAAAACATCATGGAGGTATATATACAATATACAATTGTGTGTGTATATATGTATGTATGTATGTATGGAATGGAATATTACTCAGCCATAAAAAGGAATGAAATCTTGCCATTTGCAACAACATGGATAAAGCTAGAGAGTATTATGCTAAGCAAAGTAAGTCAGTCAGAGAAAGACAAATACCATATAATTTCACTCATGTGTGGAATTTAAGAAACAAAACAAATGAGCAAAGAAAAAAATGAGAGAGAGGCAAACCAAGAAAGAGACTCTTAACTATAGAGAACAAACTGACAGTTACCAGAAGAGAGATGAGTTGGGGATGGATTAAACAGGTGATGGGGATTAAAGAGTACACCTGCTGTGATCAGCCCAGGATGATGTATGGAAGTGTTGAATCACTATATTGTATACCTGAAACTAACACTACACCTTATGTTAACTAACTGGAATTTGAATAAAAACTTAAAGAAATGGAAATACATTCCATGCTCATAAATCAGAAGAACAAACATTATTAAAATGTCTATACTACCCAAAACAATCTACACAGTTAATGCAATCCTTATCAAAATACCAGCAACAGTTTTCACTGAACTAGGACAAGGAATGCTAAAATTTGTATAGAACCATAAAGACCCTGAATATCCAAAGCAATCTTGAAAAAGAAAAGCAAAGTTTGAGGCATCACAATTCTGGATTTCAAATTATATTACAAAGTTGTAGTGATCAAAACAGTATGGTACTGGCACAAAAACAGACACATAGATCAATGGAGCAGAATAGAAAATCCAGAAATAAATCCACAATTATATGGTCAATTAATCTTCAACAAAACAGTAAAGAATATCCAATGGGAAAAAGAATGTCTCTTCAACAAATGGCATTGGGAAAACTGGACAGCAACATGCAAGAGAAAGAAACTGAACCACTTTCTTACACCATAGACAAAAATAAATTAAAAATTCTCAATGTGAGACCTGAAACCATAAAAAGACTGGAAGAGAAAACAGGCAGTAACTTCTTTGACATCAGCCATAGCAACTTCTTTCTAGGTATGTGTTCTGAGGCAAGGGAAACAAAAGCAAAAATAAACTATTGGGACTACATCAAAATAAAAAAAAGCCTCTCACAGCAAAGGAAACAATCAACAAAACTAAAAGGCAACCTACAGAATGGGAGAAGATATTTGCAAATGATATATCTGATAAAGGGTTAGTATCCAAAATATATAAAGAACTTACACAACTCAACACCCAAAAACCAAATAATCCAATTAAAAAATGGGCAGAAGACATGAACAGACATTTCTCCAAAGAAGACATCCAGATGGCCAACAGGTCCATGAAAAGATGCTCATCATCACTTATCATCAGGGAAACACAAGTCAAAACTACAATAAGATATCACCTTATTCCTGTCAGAATGGCTAAAATCAACAACAGAAGAAACAACAGGTGTCGGCAAGGATGTGGGAAAAAGGAATACTTATGTACTGTTGGTGAAAAAGCAAATTGACTTTATCTTTTAACTTTCTACCTTACAATGTTAGTGACATTTTTATGTCTAGAGTGCATGCCCCGTCTACCTTTCTAGCTTTTATATAGCATGGTATCCTATAAGGTTGTAATCTTAAATTTGTGGTAGCTCTAGAGCAGTGTCTCAAATAGAGAAGATGCTCAATAAATGTTAAGTCCTCCCTTGAATAGTTAAAAGTTCCCTAGAGAAGGGATGTATCATTTTTTTTTTTGTCTTTAAAATCTCAACAACTTAACAAAGGTCACAAACTCAAACATCTCTAGGAACCAAGCAGGTCTTGTTAATTAATAAAACAGGCTGGGTATAGGGTGATTTGGACAGGTTTAGTACACTGCAGTGGTTTTACAGCTTGTTTAAGAGCCAATTGTTATACTGTGAGGACTTCTGTGGGCCAATTTAAACAAAGCTTTAATAACTTACCACTACATAAATTATATTAGAAAACAAAGGTAATAAATACTAAAAACTCATCACTTCCTAACTATTTTAATGTGTTGCCTTAGCTATGTTTCTGAGGTTGTGTCTATTGTACTAGTATGATGGAAATGCCATAGTGTGTGTTCCTGTGCATCTCTTTCCAGTCCTCACCCAGTGATGTCAAGTTGGTCGGTTGAAATTGGCTATGGTAGGAGTTTGGACATTAAGGAAATTGGCTAACGCTACAAATCAGTGTTTGGCCTATTGTTTTGTTGATTTTCTACTGAAGAGAGTGATGACAAAAATGTCATTAATGATGATAAAAGTAAAACTGTATTACGTTTCAGTCATTACATGATGAGTAGCATAAAAAATCGAGGCAATAGTTTTCTAGTATTCAGAACCTAGTTTGTGATTCAGTAAAGAAGTCACTTGTGTTATTGAAGAACCAGTGAAGTTCTTTAATGCTAGGTAAAATACAGGATGTCTAGTTAAGTTAATTTATTTATTTTAGTAATCCCTATACCCAACATGGGGCTCAGACTCACAACCCTGAGGTCAAGAGTTGCATGCTTTTCCATCTAAGCCAGCCAGGCAGCCTAGTCAAATTTAAATTTAAACTGACACAAATATTTGTAGCCTAAGTATGTCTCAACTATTGTTCAGAACATACTTATACTATTTTTTGCTTATCTGAAACTTAAATTTAACTGAGCCTTCTGTATTTTTATTTGTCAAATCTGGCAATCTTAGACATATATCTTCATTGTTGCAATTTTATCTTACGTGTTAACATAGATAAAAATATCAACAAACATTCACGTTGGAAATGTACTTGTCAGTTGCAGTTGGCTATGGATAAAAGAGTTTGATGAAAGGTATAGAATAATCCTGTGAGAATCAATTGGCTTTATGAAATTTACAATGAAGAATATTGTATATTTTATTATTATTTACAAATTTTATGCTACACATCCTTTTTATCAGTAATGTATGTGTGTGTGTATACATATATACCCATATACACACATTTTATTATTTTTTGGAGAACTGGTCATTAAACATTCATCAACAAACAACTGGGACATTGAGATGGTAATCAACCATCACTTGAGAATGCATAAAATTCTATGCATATAAACACTATCCTTCTAAACAAAACTTCTTCACTCTACCCTCTTCCCACTGCCATTTTTGCTGTGTCAGACCTATGACAGGTCAAGGTCAGGGCCCACTTGAATAATAACAGTAGAGTTCACAGTTTTGAGAAATCAATCATCTCCAAAGCATATAAACACAAGCAAAGAAATAGGTTCTCTCCCTGTATAAAGGCTAAGTTTAAAAAAAAATGAAGAAGGAAGATCTTTCTTCCCTAACCCTCCACTCTTTTTGTGAGCCCCATCCCAATTATCTGAACTGTTACACACCATGTCCATCTCTACCTGACTACCCATTTAAGCTAAGAAGGCATCTCTGGGTGCCATCGGGCTCTGACATATGGAACTTACAACCACAAGTCAATAGCATTTCCATTCTTGCCAGAGTGGTGTTCATATTGGGAAGACTGATGCAGCTGGAAAGCCTGAGTAGTTATGCTCCTGCTGCTATTCTCTCTGACCAGAGGCCACCCGGATCTTGCTTAGGCAGTTCTGGAGCTCAAGAGGCCTCTGGAATGCAGAATTCCTCTGAATCAATACAGTTAAACACAAAGTGCAGGAAGCATGTCCATGAGGAGATATCATTAGACTCTCTCATTCCCAAAGAGGCAAATTGGTGAGGGCAGAAAGGAAGATAAACTGGGCTTCCAATCCAGGTGCCTGGAGAGAGGCAGGGGGTCCAAAGAGACCATGTTTTTCCATCACAAAGCTTAGCTCAGCTCCTGATTGATTCTCTTGCCATACATTTGCTTTGTGTTAGCAATAAGAAAGTATCAACAAACTTCAGAGCAATAAATATTCTGTTACTTATTTTATGTGTGGTAGTGTTTCTCTCCAGAATGAGAAAACACACACTAGAAAAAACAACAACAATCTCTGGGGGTGTTAATGCTACAATTACCCCCAGTTATATATTCCCAACTCCAAATCTATGCCTTAGGCCAGCATTTCCCAAAGTGGGCTCAGTCAGATGTTTATGTATATTTTATAGAAAGAAGGGGAAAGGGTTCCATGGTCAAATAAGTTTGTGATATTTCAGGCTTAAAGTTTTAATTTTTGTTTTCCTGCTGGACTTCTCAGACCTTTAATATGTTGATGTACTTTCGGAATCTATTCGCTAGAGTAAAGTTCACTACATTTTCCAAATTTATTTGAATCAAGAACCCCCGTTTCATGGAGTATCTTGAGGAAGAAGTGTTCTGTAGAGGAGACTTTACAAAACTCTTAGGGTCCCACTATTTTCAACACCATCTCATTAACCAACAATAGATTGACATTCACATTTCCATGACTGTTCATCTACTCTCTTCTCTCATCTTCAACTATTAAAGGATTTCTCTTCCTTCAAGGCTCTTCAGGTGCTCTCAGAGCCTCTGTCATAATTCCCTCCTCTCCTTTCTTTGCTCAAACAAGACTTGCTGGATACCAACATCACCATCATTATCATAAGCCCCTGAAAGTCAGTGGGGCTTGGTGGGGAAAGCCTGGACTAGAAGCCACACGGCCTGGAGCCAAGTTCCAGCCCTGAATCACCTTAATCAGGGTACTTTACCTTTTAAAAGTTTAGTTTCCTTTTACGTAAAACAGGAATAATATTTTTTGTCACAAATTCATGATGATAATCTCATGAAAGGGTTTCATGAAAGTACTTTATTATCCTAAAATGAAACTGGAAAACTATTATTAACCTTATATTCCTAAATTCCTCTGATCATAAAATCACCTAGGATACTTATTAAAAAGAGAGATTTGTCTGAAAAGTCTGTTTCCATGGGTGGGACCTGGAATCTGTGATTTTAACAAGCGTCCCAGGTGATTTTTACCATTAGAAGAATTTATAAGGTTCTGAATTATCTGAAAGAAATGAGGAAGGAATGATGAATTTAACAGCAAGAACTACAGAAAAGTGTGAGATATTTGGTTGGGGGCAAGGTCAAGGAAGAAAACTCTACAGGGCTCCTCCTATTTATTACACCAGGTAAGCATGAGAATAACCCTTCACTGGGCAAAGCTAGGCTGGGCATTTAACCTTTGGAGTACATACTCCAAAAAATATATTATTAAATATCCCACTATTAAATATCAAAAATTATCCTGGTTACTTATTTATTTGAATCTTAAATCTTTTTTAAAATATCAATTATAACCTTGTGGACCATCATAATAGATCATAATTCAAGAAATCAATCTCACTACATTTTTAATCAAGGATTTGCTCAGCATAAGAGAAGGGCCAAAACACATGGGTGCACATGTGCGTGTGTGCACCCCCCCCACACACACACACCTGCCACATCTGCCACTTATAACTCTTTATATAATTGTTGAAGTGCTCACAACTCACACACAAAGAAATGATCCCATCTCTGAAATGATCTCTGTGTGTGTATTCTTTATGCTGCTGGCATGAAGGATCTGGGATTACTTAGAGATTTTATTTCTTGTGGAGAAGAGAATAAAAACAATATTGGCTTTATTAAAAATAAACTAAATACCCTAAACAAAAACTCATTATTTCTAGAAAATCCCCTCTCGTATCCAACCATCAAGGGAGACTCTACTACAACTGATTTCTTGAAAAATTCTAAATCAAAGACGGGAAAATCTTGTAGCCATTAGACTGCAATCTCTATGAATCACCAATTTGTTTTTCATGACTTTTTCTGCATTCCTTCTCTATTCTGTAGTTTATTTTGTTCAATGTTTTCAGCAACTGCTTTGCCAAGCCTCAAAGTGTAGAAGCCATCTAAGAAGGGAGTGTGCTTCCCACTCTAAGATCTACTTGTCCAAGGAACAGAGCAGGCATCTCTGACTTCTCTCCCATCCCATTCTCTCCCTGTGTGGTTACAGGCATAGGAAGAAAACAACCAGACTTAAATACTCACGGAATAAGGCCTTAAACAATTGAGGATGCCATGAGCAAATTCTGAGCAACAGAATGCTTTCTTTCCTATTACTCAGAGTATATTTACAGAGACTGAGGCCTTTAAGAAAAAGGAACAGCAGTTGTAACCAGTTGGCTGTGGCCATATTGTGGCTTAGTGCAGTAAATAATTTACTTTAACTCAGCTCCAGCTTACTGAGTCTCTCGCTTCTCTACCCCTATACACAAACAATTCACTTCTCATTTACAAATATTACACATCTGTATGTGTAACCACACTCTGTCTTGTTAAATAGATATTTATTTCTCTTTCTGCCCAACATGAGGAACTGGTTTTGAAGTTAACCAGATCAGCCTCTTTCACTGTACTAAGTAGACTGGTATTTCTGGATCAATCTTGGTGGTGACAGCAGGGTGGATATCTGATTTATTCATTCAGCCATCCATTTATTATCCATTCATCCATTTATTGAGTAAATATTATTAAGTGTCTATTCTGCAGTGCACAGGTATTGGGGTAGGCACTGGTATTGGGAGTACAATATGAATTAAACACATGGAGTCTGTGCTCTGATGGAAATGTATGTTATAATGGAAGAGACAAACATTAAACAAATGATAACACATGTTTTAAAATTTTAGCTTTAATGAGGACTGTAAGAAGAAGTAAAAGGAACTATGAAAAATTTTTAAAAAGGGAACTAAGGACCATATATTTTATTATTTCATTTATAAGTAATGTCTAGAACAGGCAAATCTGGAGAGAAAAAGTACATTAGTGGTTGCCTAGACTGGAGGTAGTACTTGGAGAGTTTGAGGATGATGGCTAACAGGAGTGTGCTATTTTCTAGGTAATAAAAATGTTCTAAAATTGATTGTGGTTATGGATGCACAACTCTGTGTATAGACTCAAAGCCTTGAATCCCTCTTTCTCCATTCACCGATACTTGCTTTGGAGCTAGATTTATTTTCAGGGACTATGTCCACCTGCAGCTATTGGGTGTGTATTCTACCAGCCTAGCAACCCAAAGATAGTGAGGGCATTTATCTTGTAGCTCCAGCCAAAGTCACAGGTAGGGCTTACCTTGTCTGACTTCGTAGCATGTACCTCCTTGCATCATTCATTGGTCAGGGGAACATGATGCCAGGGTGAGGAAGTAGAGTCAGTTCTACCAGAACTTCATGCTCTGAGGATGAAGGAAGAGATGGATGGTCTGTTACCAAATGTAGAGAGGTTAGGCAGGCAAAGGCAGCAGCTGCCTACTCAGAACAATCAGTTGCCTCAAGCAAACTTGGAATAAGTGTTTCATTTTGAGGGACCACAACCCTTCAGGATATAGACACACATTTCAACTGCTGCATGTAGGCTGCAATTGCTGAATCATTCAAAGTGTCACACAGAGAACCTGTAAAGTTTGCAACTCTTAATGGGTTCTTTCAGTTAGTTAAATAAATAAATAAATAAATAAATAAAATCTGATACACACATACATACATACATGCATACAATTCCCTAGCTATGGGATAAGATTAAAAAAACAGTTAATATATTTGTAAACTGGGTTATGTAGATATGTTTAATTCACATAAATAATTCTTATTTGCAGTGTGGGTTTGGGTGTTTTTTGGTGGGAGGTGATGAGGTTGGAATTTTCATTTGGTTTGGTTCCTATGAGTTTATATCAGCTTCTGTGCATACTGAGGTTCCCAGTGGTATGTAATGAAAAGCAGTGAAGTAATATACATCTTGGGATATTTCCGCCGACAAATTTAGAGGAATTATAGGTAACACATTTATCTGCTAATTACTACCATGTGAAATTTGCTTTGCTAGTGGGAAATGTAATCACACAATGATGGCAAATGCATAGCCAGCATGTCTCACTACCTTCTCACACGCAAACATCATGAATTGGTCAAGGCTCTCTTTCCCATTGTTTTGTTTGTTTGTTTGTTTGTTTGTTCATTTGTTTTAGTTTATTTAGTAATTTTAAAAAAGAGTGTGTGTGAGTGAGGGAGGGGAAGAGAGAGAGGGAGAGAGAGAATCCCAAGCAGGCTCTCCACTGTCAGTGCAGAGCCCAACACAGGGCTCAATATCAAGAACCATGAGATCATGACCTGAGCTGAAATCAAGAATGGGATGAGTAACCAACTGAGGCACTCAGGTGCCCCTCTCTTTCCCGTTATTAAACAATGTGACCTCAGAATTCTCCTCAACACAATGCTTCAAGAAAACACCACCAATCAAATGTAGTTAGAAACCAGGATGAGCTATGTGAGTTTGGAAGAGTTATTCAAGCTTTAGTTAACTTGCTTATACATATGAAATGCACTTGTGCTTGATAAAAGGTAGTTATGGTGATGATGAAAAATATGACTGCCTTTAGTTTATTTGTAAACAGAACTGCTTCCAAAGTTTTTCTCCATAGGTTTTCTCCATAGTGGTGAGGAGGTCAGCATAAGTGATTCCTTTTTTGGTTTATTTCAGGCTCTCTCAGCATATTAGAAAGGGGATTCCCAGTGACTAGAATGTTTGATTTCATAAATGGTCAAGATGAGACCATCCAGATGAAAAACTGCACATTATATAAGAAGCTATGGAGGGAGATATTGTCCATTCTGTCCCACAGTGACTCATGTGATAAATGCCTAAGTTTGGTTCCAGGAAAAAGTTTGTCTCTAAAGAAAAATGTGTATGCTTTCCATCGTCAGAAAACCAAAACTAAATAACCCAAGATGTTTCCACTTTGCCTTCACTGCCAGGAAGCTTGTGCCAAAAATATATTAGCCCAAGTGTTAGAATTAGCCCAAATCAGGTGCCTAAAGACATCAACTCCTTTTGAGTCCTTCGGATATTCCCAGTTTTCATTTTCCTTAAATGGTTTATTTTATACTGAAAGAATCTTCAAGCTTATTTAATCCCACTGGAAGAAGTGGATCACCTGACCTTTTAAGGTCCCTTTTGACTATAAAATTCCATGAAATCTTTAATCTAAAATCCAATTATTAGAGCAAAAATGACTAGTTCTAAACAAGACTTATGGCCTCTTGCATCTAAATAAACGGGAGAGAGATTATTTAAAATGTATTTAAAATGTATTAGGAACCCACTGTAGGTTAGGCATTCTACATCTGCAACAGGTGTTCTTGATGTTCTCACTAGCCTGTGGATACAAATATGGCCATGTTGCCATGTATAACCACATTTGTACCTCAGTGCCCTCCACCATCCCCTGCATGGCAGCAAGGCTTCAGAATTCCCCCAAATAATTTTTGGGACCCACTACTAGTGTCTCATGAATATTCCATGTTTTCAGGATACTGCTGTTATGAATATAGGGTGTTGGCTTTGTTGGGCAGCTGAGCATGACCCCATTCCAGCCCACTCCAGCTGCTCCCCTGGGAGGCTCTACTGTACCTCGGGCGGTATCTTCTGGAAAAATCCAAACCTGAAAACCACCTGGAATGCCAATATGTTACTATATATCCCCTTCCTCTTGTTCTGCTCCATAAAGTAATGACAAACCATCTTCCTATCTTTTCTAGTGGAAGAAAAATAAATATAGTATGTGTGAAATCATCCAGGATAAGAGTATCAAGGGAGAATTGTTTTCAGAAACAAATGTTGAAGAGCTTCATTCAACTCAAGCTAGCCTAGAGGAAAGAAAAGGAGACTGACAAGGAGGAGCCAGAAAGGTAGGAATAAAATGCTAGAGCGATGGTGATGGAGGCCACCAGGAGAAGAACGTGTTTCACAAAGGAGAAGCAACCGCTGCTATGTGTGTTATCACATAGACTCCTGAGACAGATATTATCATTCCTATTTTAGAGATGAAGAATATAAACTGAGACAGGTTAATTTTACATTTTCCCAAGACCACAGCACTAGTGTCAGAGCTAAAACTCAAAGCCAAGTCTGCTCTACAATTGCCATGACACGCCCGTGAGAAAGAGATTACAGAACACACCTTTCCTGTTTCTTTAACTTTGTTAATATCTCTTTCCTGAACCTACGATAGAACATCTCTGTTATAGTGCTTCCAAAATCAACTTCTCAACCTGACAAATGCCAAGGATAGCAACTAGTGGCTTAAAAATCAGACTGCCATCCTCTTATCTGAGCCATAGTAGCAAGAAAAGAAGGACTCACATGCAGATTAGAAACTGAGATCAATCTTGGAGGGTTTTGTTTTTGGTGTTGTTATTTTCTATGGGTATTGTAATAAATGCAAAAATGCTTCATATAAATTATAAAGCATACATATATATGTAATTTATAAATTAAAATTATATACATATATGATTATTAGCTTTATTAGAGAATAAGAAATGAATGGATCTTTGGAGATTTTGTGTTTGCTAATACTAGCTACAAGCCAATATCAAAACATAAAAGTGAGATTGATAAAATCTTTAATTCTTTGCCTTCACTGAGAGAAGACTGTCTCCGTATATATCATCTGTGTGACTGATCATCTGAAGGTTGGGTAGATTAAAGAGGTTAGAAATACTCTAAAAGTAATAGGATGAATTTTTTTTGTGTGAGAGGAAAAGCATATTATATGAATATTGGATGGGGTTCCGACCTTCTGGCACTGCAGCATCCTCGACTCCTAGGCAAGGGCCAACAGTATCTCCAAGCTCCTAGGTATGTGCCTGGAGGAGATCTTGCCAGGCTGGGTGCTCCAGCCTTCCCTGATCCATCATGAGGAGTCATGTACTGAGGCATCCCACTCCACCAGAAAATTTTATTTCTATGGAATCACACAATTTTAGAAACTGAAAACACCCTGAAGACCTAGCCAGTGTTTATAATATTTATTTTTAAAATATGGAACCCTTTGTGTATATAATAAATATAACAAGTTCAAAAACTATTATCTTGACATTTGACATCTTAATCCTTCTTAGGGAGGAAACTATCATTATTTGGAAAATACCTTGATAAACATACTTGGGATATGACATCAGCAAGAGCCAAGACCTCAGAGGAGAAAGAAGACAAACTATTCTGGGTGAAAATAGAGAAGGGTCATAGGCAAATTTTTAGCTGTTATTCCTGAATGGGAAAAGGAGAGGTCAGTGAGGAGAGAAAAGAATGCAGGAGTGAAAGGAACTAGAAATTAAAATAACAATAACCTTATTTTATATATAGAATTGAATAGAATAGAATATAATAGAGATATTATCTATCTATCTATCTATCTATCTATCTATCATCTATCTATGTATCTATCTATCATCTTTCCATCCATCCACCTCCCTCCCTCTCTCTCTCTCTCTCACACACACATATCTCGCCTTGTTCTAATCATTTTTCTTATATTAACTCATTTCATCCCCATACCAATCTTGTGAGTAGATATTATTGTAGTTCTCATTTTAAAAGTTATTCTGAAGAACAGAAAGGCTAAACAACTTAACCAGATCCTACAAGTAGCAAACATGAAGCAGGAAGGAAGCAGATGAAATGGCATCTTAAAAACACTCAAGTCTGCTATTTGACATGAAGTTAATTTGGCTTGCTGCAAAATAAAACTTCTGCTTTCCCTAACTTTGCCCCCACCTCTACCAAAAATGTCTGTTGTAAAGTCTACAAACACTTGGGTGCCTGAGATACTTACTTATGGAATGCAAAGAAATGGCCAAGTGCCATGTTTGGGCACAGTACCACTTCAAGGGGTGGTGTGGTAGCCTGGGAGATAGAGGAAGCCATGAAAATATACACCCCACTTCCAGGACTTCTCAGAATTTTGGGCAGGGTACTGAACTTTGAAATTGATGGATTTTAGGCAATACAACTTGGATCACAGGTGGCAAAGAAGACCCAAATGACAACTGGGAACACAGGTGGAAACAGCACTTCACTGACTGAAATTAGGTGGGGGGCAGTGCCCTGCAGATCCAGCCTCTCTCTTCCCCAACTGCAGGTTGTAAATCACCACACAGACCATCAGACTGCATAGATATAGGACTTTTCTCTTATTTATGAACAAATTGAGAAGACACATACCCTAGATTTTGTTTAGTTTTGCCCTGATCAGTGTTTTTAAAAACGAAATCATCAATATTTAACATGAGGGAATTTTGCATTTAAAAATTTTTTTTCAATATTTACTTTTGAGAGAGAGAGAAAGAGACAGAACACGAGCAGAGAGAGAGAGAGGTGGACACAGAATCCGAAGCAGGCTCCAGGCTCTGAGCTGTTAGCACAGAATGGGGCTAAAACCCACGAACCATGAAATCATGATCTGAGCCGAAGTTGGACACTTAACCAACTGAGCCACGCAGGCGCCCCTGGAAACTTTGCATCTTAAAGGTCAAGATTTCCTGCTTGTCTTGAAAATAGGGGAACCTGTGCTGTCTTCCAGCACAAAGAGAGTTAACCAGAGGTGGGGCTCACCAACTACTGTACATTTCCAGAATGGACATGGTGCCCACCCTGAGTGCTTCATTCTTTTGCTACCTGATCAAGTACTGAATCTGAAGCTCCTGATATAGCACTAAGACAGCAGATTTAGTGTTAATGCAGACCTGAACTTAAACCTATGACTTCCCTTTTCAGAGCTTTACTGTATCATAGAGATCAGACTCCAGCACCCAAGTTTTTCTTGCCAGTGTATTCTGGTGTTTAGCACAGTGTTTAACACATCAGAAGAACTCAATACCTATTTCTCAGCTCATGGATAAAAGCTCATGGTGGCCAATGAGCAGAAGGAAGTATACCCCCATTTCTCCTCCTACCACTAAAACCATCACCAAAGAGCTTCACAGACAGGGCAAGTGTCCCTCCTGACTTTTCCTCTTTAGAAACAATCTTCCAAATGAAACTACTTTATTAAGGCCTAAAACTCCCCACCTAGGGAAGAAATGCACCATCTATTCTTAAGTACGAACTCTTCCAGTCAGTTCTCAGGGGTTATGCTTCTCAGACTGGGGACGTGAAGAAGATAGGACAACCCAAACCAAAATCAGGGACGTGGACATCTCAGAGGGTCTTCAAAAAATGGGAGGGGTTCAAGGAATCAGACACTAAGTCATCATGATAAACCCCAGAACCCAAGGCACAGCCCTGTGCAGTTTTTCTGTTGGCTGGATGGTATTCTAAGCCTTAATTATTATTCTGTTTTATACTTGCAGCCTCAGAGTCTTGCTATTAAAGTGTTTTCAAATGTTTGGGAAGTCAGTCGTGTTCAAGTTTATCTTCTTACTGTTTGGTTGACAGAAACTATTTGTAAACGGAGCACCCTGCCAGTTACCAGCATTTATTTGCAGTTATATCACAAATGTTTTTGAAACTTGTGTTTATCTATAATTTGACACATCAAGAGGACTTTTGCTCTTGGCCTGAGCTCCTGCCAAAGCAAATGGTTATGTGTTAAAGTTGCTTTCATCAGGGCTTCACAGACCTAATGGCTGACTCTCACATCTCCCTCACATCAGGGTTACCCAAACTGATGTTAAGAAAGCAATTGAACACATATGTGACAAGTTGGAGGGCCCAAGTAAGAGGGAAGGGGTGGGGTTGGGGGCTAGCTCCACTTGGAGTAATGTTTTAAATAAAGGGCTGTTTTCAGAGAAGCTGGCTCTGACATCCACAAAGGCAATTTGGCAGAGGACTTACTTACTCTCTCATCCACCTCTTTACTGATTACGATGATTGCTCTTTGCTCTGTTGCTAAACTCAGAGAATGATATGTCGGCACCCGGAGGCATCTGTTTCACTCGGCTTGCTTACCCACCATTTCACTTAAGCCTTGGGAAATCCTATCTTGGCCAATTTGTGGAGAAAACCTCTCTGTTGGAAAGATGAATGCTTTTGGTGATGGATTTTGAAAATCATAGTACTTCATAGCTGGAAGGAGACCCTCAGAGATGATCTAGTCCAAACCCCAGCTTATCTAATACATGTATTCATTCAACAAATATTTGCCAAGCTCCTTCTACATGCCAGACACCATTCAACATGATGGAGACATACTGGGAACAAAGCAGACAAGGCTCCTCTTTTATGGAGCAAGTAAACAAATAGCATAATTTCAGGGCCTGTTAGTTTCTATGAAGAAGACAAAAACAAAAAAAAAAACAAAAAAAAACCCGAGATAATGTGATAAAGAAGTGGTTCTTTCAATAGAAAGACCCTGAGAGGAAGCAACAGTATTGGACCTGAGATGAAGTAATAAAAAACTAGTCAAGCAAAGATCTTTGGGAAGGCAAAGAGGAAAGAGCAAGTGCAAAGGCTTTGAGATAGAATAAGACTCCCGTGCTGGAGAACAGAAAGCTGGCCATGAAACTGTAGTTTACAGGGTAAAGCTAGAGAAGAGCAGGGACCAGGTCACACAGGGCCCTGGGATAATAAGGAGGCAACAATTAAGAAACTAGTTGACTTAATATCTGATACAGCATGCGTAAGCACAGGTCTCCACTCCTACTCAGAACTTTTTTACCTAGCACATGTTGTCCCTAAAACAAAAGCCACCATCCTTTCTCTCATTATATTTCCCACCAGATTTGCGTTCTGGGAGGCACAAGATATAGAAAAATATGTCTTGGCACAACACAAAGAGATTAATCCAGGAATATGTCACTCTCATAATGAAAATCACTCTATGAAAATGATGTCTCAGCCTGAGTTGTTTTGTATTATTTTTTTCTCCATGGGCTTTTCAATAAATTTCATCCCCTCTGATCCAGGTTAGCAGAAGAAAATCTCTATATTGAGCATTTCCCAAAATTCACCTATTTGTGAATCACTTTCAGAGTTTATGCCATATATGTGTCCCAGCTACTATTTTTATTTCATGTTTTCACTTAAACTTATCTATTATTTCATACTTCTTTCTACCTGTTCTAATTGATATCATCCATATAATTGTGAGTTTGGTATGCTAGCTAGTTTTTGTTTTCCTACACATAAACTAAATATAATATTAAGGTTTAAAAGTTCCAATTTTTATACCACCTAAAATCATACCCTATGGGTAAATTTTTTTTAGGGAAAAAAACCCACTTCCTAAGTTGAATAGGGGCATGCTGTCTCAGAAGGTTAGCAATATAAGCAATTCTCTTTCTGTTTCTCTTTTATTTTTGTTCCTGACATAAACTTTTATGCCAACTTTCAATTGCCGCTCTGATCTCAATGATAGAATATGCAGAATCTCTAGAATGCCCTTTCTTTTTTTTAAAGCTTAGGATTCCCAAGTGAAAATAAATAGTACAACCATTGATTCTTTTCAATTCTCTTTGAAAATACTGTCTATAAGTGGCTTCTGTAGGGGAATAAGGGAGAAGAGAAGACAGAGATCCCTTCTGGAAAGCCACCATCAAGTGTCAGAGGCATGTGCACACCATGGACCAGGGCAACAAACCATATCCACAGGCAATATTTGTTAAAATGATGTACATAAAAAAATTTTTATTAAAATATTTCCTGAATCTTAATTTTTTAAAATATTTACATAAGTAAAGAGGACAGTATAATACCCACATACCCATCACCTACTTTCAAGCATTACCAGCTCATGGCCAACCTTGTTTCTTCTCTACTCACACCCATTTCTCCCTTCCCAGTGGATTATAATGAGGCAAGTCACAGACATTGCTTCATTTCATCTGTAAATATTTCAGTATGTGTCTTTAAGAGGAGTTTGATTTTGACTGTAATCATGATACCAGTTTCACACCTAATAAAATTAATAACTATTTAAAATAATAAAATAGCTAGTGTTCAAAATGTAATTTTTTACAGTCATTTTGTTCAAATTAGGATCCATACAAAATCCACACAGTCTATTTGACAGGTATATTTCATAAGTCATTTAAAATTGATAACACCTCCCTCCCCCTCCTTTTTTTCATTTTTGAAAGAAAACAGATCATTGTCCTAAAATGTTTCCCACATTCCAGATCTTTTCTGATTACATCCTTGGAGTGTGTGTAACATATGCCTCTGTTCTCTAATTGTCCTACAAATTGGTGTTTAATTCTAGAGCTGTTCTATCCAAAACAGCAGCCACTAGCTGCTGCTTTTTAAGCACTTGAAATGTGGCTAGTCTGAATGGAGATGTTCTCTTAATAAAAAATACATACCAGACTTGGTGCAGAAAAGTAACATATCTCATTAATAATGTTTATGACTAAATGTTGAAATAATAGCACTTTGTTTATATTGGGTTTAACAAAATATGCAGTTGATTCTTGAATAACACAGGGGGTAGGTGAGCTGACCCACTAATGGTCAAAAATTCATGTATAACTTTTGGCTTGCCCCAAACTTGGCTATTAATAGCCTAATGTTGACCAGAAGCCTTACCGAAAACACAAACCATTGACTAACACATATTTTCTAGTTATATGTATTCTGTATCATATTTTTATAATAAAGTAAGCTAGAGAAAAGAAAATGTTATTAAGAAAATCATGAGGAAGAGAAGATATATTTAGAGTACTGTACTGTAAAAATCTGTGTAAAGTGGCCCACACAGTTCAAACTTGTGTTATTCAAGGGTCAACTGTATCATTAAAATTAATTTTTATCTACTTTTTTAATTTTTTTCACATGGCTATTAGAAAATTTGGAATTACATATGTGGCTCACATATTTCACATAGCCAGTGCTATACTAGAGGCTTGGTCAGGTTGAGAGTTGATGCTTTGGTGAGAATATTTCATACCCTACTACATGAGGGGACATAGAACAACTAGTTATCTCTCTTTGTTTCAGGTAAGATTGATCAGTGTTATCAGCCTGACCCATCCAGTCTAAAATTACCTAGCAGCCTCTCACATAACAGCTTAAGCAACAATTAATAATTAATGTCTTAATCAGAGTTTCTCAGCCTCAGCACTATTGGCATTTTGGACCATATAATTCTTTGTTGTGGGAGCTGTTCTGTGCATTGTAGGAGGTTTAGCAACATCCCAGTCTCTACCTACTAGATTCCAGTAGTAGCACCTCTTCTGCCTTCAACTGTGGCAAAAAAAAAAAAAAAAAAAAAAAAAAAAAGTGTAGACATTGCCAAATGTGCCCTGCAGGGCAAAACCACTTCTCCTACCACACCCACCCCCAATTTGAGAATCACTGGTTACAAATTTAACCTCTTCAGTGAAGTCTTCCCTAAAGCCATATTCCTACAACCAAGAATTTAAAGCTTCAACTTTGTACTTCCCTAGTGTCCTGTGGCTCTCTATTAGCATTTATTGCATTATTTCATAATTGTTCAGGTATGTTTCCCTCCCTAGAATGTGAGCTCCTCAAGAGCAGGCTCCACATCTTTGCATTCCTACCACCTGAAAGAATACCTGAATGTGGGGCTCAGTGAATGAAATGTCAAATAAGAGCAAGAAGCAAGAACTTCTAGGTTTCCTGATGCCATTAAGAGGAAAAACATGACTACTCATCTGGCTCCTCAGGAACCATTTCTAAAGTTTGTTTATGAGAAGGCCCTTGTGTAAAATGTACTGTTTTTGAGAAGTCTGGAGTCAAATATGTCACTCATTATACCTGAGAATTTATTTATTTGTTCAAGGAACATACATTGAGCATTAACTATTGGACAAACACTTTTCTCAAAATGAGATATACAGTGAAGAACAAGACAGAGATGGTCCTCCCCAAGGAAGCTATATCCTGTGGTAGAGGGATGAGGCTAGAGTGTCAATAAGCAAATACACAAATAAATACATATATAAACAAGATTGGGGATTATAAGTGTATAAGGACAAATTTTAAATATGATGTGATAAAATGTATGGAAGGAGAAGCAATTACTTTATATAGAGAAAAAACAAAATGGAGAAAGCCAGGGGCAAAGCAGGAAAGGACATTCCAGGCAGAAGGAAGAGCAAAAACCAGGACTGCAGTAGAAACTACATGTATTCAAAGAACAGATTATAGGTCAGGGTGACTAGCATATACTCAGAAAGAAACACGTGGAACAAGACAGTTCAGAAGCGTGGGCAAGACAGTGTAGACCATGGCCAAACTTTGGACTTTATCCTAAGAATGAAGAGAGCTATTGAGCAGCTTAAAAGATGTATTCAGAATAATATTAATTTATATTAAAAAATAATAGCCTTATTAAACTATAATCCATATACCACAAAATTCATCCTTTTTAAAGTGTACAATTTAGTAGTCTTAGTATGTTCACAGAGTTGTACAACCATTACCATTACCTAATTTTAGAACATTTTAATTATTTCAGAAAGAAACTCCATACCAGTTAGTATTCACTCCCCATTCTCTCCTACTCCCAGACCCTGGCAACTACTGATCACTTTCTCCGTGGATTTGCCTATTTTGGATATTTCCTATAAATGGAATCATCTGATGTGTGGCCTTTTGTGTCTGGTTTCTTTCACTTAGCATAGTTTTCAGAGTTTATCCATTTTGCAGCATGTATCAGTACATTCCTTCTATGGTTGGATAATATTGCATTGTATGGATAGAATTTTTTATTTACCCATTCATCTGTTGATGAACATTCTGGTTGTTTCTACTTTTTGGCTGTAGAAATATGCTATTATAAACATTTGTATAAAAGTTTGTGTGGAAATTTTTTTAGATTTATCTTGGGCATATGACTAAAAGTGGAATTATTGAGTAATATGAGTGACTCTATGTTAAACTTTTCAAGGAATTGCCAAACCATTTTACAATCCCATTGGCAATATATGATGATCCAATTTCTCCACATCCTCACCAACACTTGTTATTATCTGCCTTGTTTAATTTTTAATTTTAGCCATCTTAGTGGGCATGGAGTGGTATCTCATTGTGATTTTGATTTACATGTCCATAATGACTAATGATGTTGAGCATCTTCTATGTGTTTATTGGCCATTTTTACATGCTCTTTGAAGAAATCTTCAAATAATTTGCCCATTTTTAATTGGGTGACTTTTTATTTTTCATTTTGAAGAATCTTTATATTTTCTAGATACAATCCTCTATCAGATATATTATTTGCAAATATTTTCTCCCATTCTGGGGGTTGTCTTTTAGTTTTCTTAATGATGTCTTTTGAAGCACAAAGGCTTTATTTTTTATGAAGTCCAATTTACCTATTTTTAAATTTTGTTCCTTGTGCTTTTGTTGCAATAGCTAATAAGGCTTTGTCTAACCCAAGGTCAAAAAGATTTACTCTTATATTTTCTGTTTTTAAGAGTTTGATAGATTTGGCTCTTACATTTAGGTCTATGTTCCATTTGAATTAACTTTTGCGTGTGGTATGAGGAATCCCACTTCATCTTTTGAATGCCCCAATACCATTTATCAAAAAGATTATTCTTTTCCCATTGAATGATCTTAGCACCCTTGTCAAAAATCATTTGATAAAAAACATGAGAGTATATTTATGGATTTGCAATTCCCTTCCCTTATCTATATGTCTATCCTATGATAGTGCTCCACAGTCTAGATTACTGTAGATTTGTGGTAAATTTTGAAATTGAGAAGTGTGAGTCCTCCAATTTTGTTCTTCTCTTTTAGGGTTCTTTTGAATATTGTTGTTCTCTTGCACTTGCACAAGAATTTTAGATTTAACATGTCAATATTTGAAAAGAAGCCAACTGGAATTTTGATAGAGATAGTGTTGAATCTGTAGATCAATTTGGAAAGTATTGCCATCTTAAGTCTTATAAACCATGAATACAGCATGATTTTTCATTTATTTATGTCTTCTTTAATTTCTTTCAAAAATGTTTTGTATTTTTCAGTGTGCATATCTTGTACTTCTTTTGTTAAGATGACGCTTAATGTACTTTATTCTGTTTGAGGCACTGCAAATGGGATTTTTAAATTTCATTTTAGATTGTTCATTAGTAGTTTACAGAAATACAACTGATTTTTATATATTGATCTTATACCTGTAATCTTGCTGAACTCTTTTCTTAATTCCAATAGCATAAGGATGTGTGTGTGTGTGTGTATGTGTGTGTGTGTGTGTCTTTTTTTTTTTTAATTGCCCAGACTAGAATCTCTAAAACAGTGCTGAATGTAAGTGGAAAGAGTAGACCATCTTTCTGTTATGCCTGACCCTAGGGATAAGGTTTTAAGTCTTTCATCATTAAATATGATGTTAGAAATGTGTATTTTATAGAAGTCCTTTATCAGGCTGAGGAAGTTGCCTTCAATTACTACTTTGTTAGGTATTTTTATCATGTGTACTATTTTGTCAATGCCTTTTTTGAGTCAAAGGTATTGTTACATTTCTGTTATTTATTCTGTTAATATGATATATTACATTAATTTCTTTTTATATGTTAAGCCAAATTTTCATTCTTAAGATACATCACACTTGGTCATAGTATATAATAGTTTAAATATGTTGCTGGATTCAGTCTGATGGTATGTTGTTGAGCAGTTTTTGCATTTATATTCATAAGGTATATTACTCTGTGGTTTTCTTGTAATGTCTTTGTCTGGTTTTGGTATCAGAATAATACTGGCTTCATAGAATACATAAGAAAGTGTTCCTGCTTCTTCTCCTTTTTGGGAGAATTTGCAAATGATTAGTATTCTTTTTAGACATATGGTAGAATTCAATAGCAAAATCATCCATGCCTGAGCTTTTCTTTGTGAAAAAAAAAACAAAACACATTTTATTAGTAATCCATTCCACTTACTTACTGTAGGCCTATTCAAATTGTCTATTTCTTTTTAAGTCAGTTTTAGTAGTTTGTGCCTTTCTATGATTTTTTTTATTTCATTTCATACAATTGTTCACACTATTCTCTTATACTACTTTTTTATATCTGTAAGTTCAGTAGTGGTGCCTCCTATTTTCTTTCCTGAATTAAATAATTTGAGTCCTTTTTTTTTTTTTTCTTGATCAGTTTGGCTAAAAGTCTGTCAATTTTATTGATCTTTTGAAAGAACCAACTTTCGGCTTTATGAGTTTTCTTTATTGTTTTTCTAATTATTAACTTCAACTCTCATCTTAATTATAGTTTTCCTTCTCATAGCTTTGGTTTTAGTTTGCTCTTCTTTCTTCTAGTTTCTTAAAGTGGCAGTTTAGGCTCTTGATTTAAGATCTTCTTTAATATAAAAAGTTAAAGGTAAAATTTTCCTCTAAGTACTGCTTTTTACTACATACCATAGTTTTGGTATTCTGTGTTTTTATTTCATTCATCTCAAATAATTTTCTAATATTCCTTGTGACTTATTCTCTGATCCACTGGTTATTTAGGAGCACAGTGTATAATTTCCACATATTTGTGAAATCCTCAAATCTACTTTTGTTAATGATTTCTAATTTCATTCCATTGTGGTCAGAGAACATAATTTGTATGTTTTCAATCCTTTTAAAAATTTTTTACTTCTTTTATGGCCTAAAATATGTTCTACCCTGTGCTTAAGAAGATGATCTATTCTACTCTTGTTGGGTAGTATTCTGTAGATATCTGTTAGATCTAGTTGGTTTATAGTGTTGTTCAATTTTTGTATATCTATTTGATTTTCTATATAGTTGTTCTATCTATTAATGTAGATATTGAAATCTCCAACTCTTATTGTTGAATTATCTTTTTCTCTTTATAATTGTCTCTTTTCATGTATTTTCAGCTCCATTGTTAGGTGTATATGTTTATAATTTTTACATTTTCTCCCTTATGGATTGACACTTACACCATTACAAAATCCTCTTTGTCTCTAGTGATACTTTTTGTCTTAAAGTCTATTTTGTCTTGTTTTAATATAATCCTTTCCCTCAGTTCTCTTTGGTTATCGTTTGCATGATATCTCTTTTCATTTTTTTATTATTTTGTATGTATTTTATGTTTAAATGTGTCTCTTTTAGATAGTATACAGTTGTATTTTTAAAAAATCCATTTTGTCAATCTCTGCCTCTTAATTAGTGTTTAGTCCATTTACAGTTAATATAATTACTGATAAGCTAGGATTTACATTTGCCATTTTGCTCTTTGTTTACTATACGTTTTATGTTCATTTTGTTCCTCTAGTCCTCCATTATTGCCTTCTTTTGTGTTAAATACATATTTACTCACATATCATTTTAATTTCATTGTCATATATAAACATGATGTTATGTATTTATTATTATATATAATATATAGTATCATTTTATTTATTTATTTATTTATTTATTTATTTATTTCAGTTAGTCTTAGTGGTTGCCGTAGCATCTTAACCTAAAACAAATTAGAGTAATACCGACTTATTTTCAGTATCATACAAAAAAATTCCTCCAATAAAGCTTCATTTCTTTCCCTTTATTCATGCTTTTATGGTCATAAAAATTACACATTTATACATGTATTAGCTTTGATATACATTACAAACTTTATATCTTTGTGTGAATTCAAGTAACTCTCTAGTGTCCTTTTATTTCAGCCTAAAGGACACCTTTTAGCAGTTCTTGTAGGTCATATCTGCTAATAACAAATTCTCTGTTTTTATTATCTGAAAATTATCTAACTTCTCTTCATTATTGAAGGATAATTTTCTGGTTATAGAATTCCTAGTTCACAGTCTTTTCTTTTGACACTTTGAATATGTCATCCCATTGCTTTCTGGCCTCCGTAGGAGGTTCTGAACAGAAATCAGTTTTAATTATTATTGAAGATCATTTGTACATGGTGAGTTCTTTTTCTATTACTTCGTTCAAGATTTTCTCTTTGCCTTTCAATAGTTTGGTTATAATATAGTTAGGTACATATCCCTGAGTTTTTTTCTACTTGGATTCATTGAGCATCTTGAATATGTAGATTCATGGTTTTCACTAAATTTGAAAAATTTTTGGCAACTGTTGCTTCAGATACTATTCTTCCCTTTCTCCTTCTCCTCTCCTTCTAGGATTCCATTTTGTGTATGTTTGTAGGCTTGATATTTCCCATAGGTTTCTGAGGCTCTGTTCTTTTTTCTTCATTCTTTTTCCTTTCTGTTCCTCAAACTAGTTAATGTCACAAATGATCGATCTTCAGTTTTGATGATTCTTTCTTCTCCTAGCTCAAGTGTGCTTTTAAGCTCCTCTAGTGGATTTTTCATTTGTTATTGTATCTTTCAACTCCAGAATATTTATTTTTAAAAATAATTTATATCTCTTATTGATATTCTCCATTTAGAAAATATCATTTTCACACTTCATTTTTACATGGTTTCCTTTATTTTATTTATTTATTTCTTTGAACTTATTCATAGCAGCTGATTTAAAGTATTTAACCAGTTAGCCCAATGTCTGGGATTCCTCATGGAAGTTTGTATTAACTTCTTTTTTCCTTGTTTTTGGGCCGTACTTTCCATTTCTTTGCATTCATCATTTCTTTTGTTGAAAAAGGAACAATTTCAATAATACATCTAACAACTCTAAAAATCAGATCCATCCCCCTTCCAGAGTTTGTCATTATTGCTATTTGTTTAGTAGCTTTCCAGGACTAGTTCTATAAAGTCTTTATTCTTTATTGTGTAGAGCTGCTGAAGTCTCTGCTTGGTTAACTTAGTGTTCAACTAATGATTTGACACATATTTACTTAAATGTCTTGAGTCAATGTATTTCTCAGCCTTTATCAAGAGGTTTTCTGTGTTTATTGGGGGCATGATTTCAACACTCCAACAGGCAGCTGACAATTCTGCCTTAATTTTCACTTTCTGATTGTACATGTCCTCAAGATCAGCCAGAGGTGTGATTAACATCTCCTCAGAGGTGTGATTCAGGTCTTCTAATGTCTTTTCTGGGTATGTGCACTGCCCTGCATATATGCAGGTCCTTCTAGATTCCCAGGAATATGTCTCAGGTTTTCAAATTCTTTCATGGACATCTCATTCCCCAATTTTTCGCTTCATGTATTTTCAGCTCCTAACCATGTTAGGTGTATATGTTTATAATTTTTACATTTTATTCCTTATGGATTGATAAGTTTTTTGTCTGAAAGTTTCTTGTTAGCCTCAACGGATATTTCCACCACAGGCAACTCTCATGTTAAACAATTGCCACTGATTTTTTTAATGTTTATTTATTATTGAGAGAGAGAGAGAGAGACTGAGAGAGAGAGAAATAGTGACAGAGAGAGTGGGAAAGGGGCAGAGAGAGAGGGAGACAGAGGATCAGGATCTGAAATGGGCTCTGTGCTTACAGCAGACAGCCCAATGTGGGCCTGGGACTCACAAACCACGAGATCGTAACCTGAGCCGAAATTGGACACTTAAACAACTGAGCCACCCAGGCGCCCTGTCACTGTTTTTGACAAATTTCCTAGGGATAGGGTTGTTCAAAGACAGCAGATCTTTGCATCAGCCAAATAAAGACAAGCCCTAAGACTGGAGATTTTTACACTTTTTGACATTTTTTTTAAGTCAGGTTTATTGTGACTTACATACAATGAAATCGACCTTTTTAAGTACATAGATTGATGAGTTTTGGCAATGCCTATACTCATATAACCAATGTCACAATCAAGATATAGAACATTTCCATCACCCCCCAAAAAGTTTCCCTTTTCCCCTTTGCAGAGTTAATCCCCTCCCTAGACATTGGAAAATACTGTTTCTTTCTTTCTTTCTTTCTCTTTCTTTCTTTCTTTCTTTCTCTCTTTCTAGTTTTGCCTTTTCTATAATGTCATATACAGGAAATCATACAGTAAGTAGCCTTTTGTTGGATGTACATTTAAAAAAATGTTTATTTATTTTTGAGAGAGAGAGAAGGAGAGAGAGGCAGAGAATCCCAAGCAGGCCCTGTGCTGTCAGCACAGAGCCCAATGTGGGACTCAAACTCATGAACAGTGAGTTCATGACCTGAGTCAAAATCAATGGTCAGCCACTTGACCAACTGAGCCACAGAGGTGCCCCTGGATGTACATTTTTAAAAAATGCATCCCTGCTGCCTTGTGGAGAATGAATTAGAGAAAGTCAAGACAGGAATCAGTAAGAATCATTAAAAAGCTATATCCTAGTCCAGGTGCAAGATGGTGGGAACTGAAAAACAATATAAGAGTGGAGATAGAGAATGAACTCAAAGTAATAGGGGATTAGGGCCATGGAAACACCAAAGATGACTCATAATTATCTGTGTGGTTGTGGCCTTTCCTGAGTTGGGGATACTACTGGTAGAGAAAAATATCAAAAGTTCTAATTTAATCACATTGGAAACATTTTGGGTTAAGAAAAAAATCATGCTTCCTATAGCACACTAATGAAACTTATGTACTTTATTATTTTTTTAATGTTTATTTTTGAGAGAGAAAGAGAGCATGAGAGATGGAGCGGCAGAGAGAGAGGGAGACACAGAATCTGAAGCAGGCTCCAGGCTCTGGGCTGTCAGCACAGAGCCTGATGCAGGGCTTGAACCCATGAACTGAGAGATCATGACCTGAGCTGAAGTCGGATGCTTAACCGACTAAGCCACCCAGGTGCCCCAAAACTTACGTACTTTAACATGTAAACCCATTCACCCTTTCTCATGATGCTCAGAGTTCCCCACACAAAACCCATTTCTATAGGCATTCAAGAAAATGCCACTATCAGGCAGCTCTACCATGAACTCTATATCTGCAGGCAGAGTCCTAAGTAGAGCTTTCATCTTCTCCCCGTGTACCGACAAGCCAAACAGGAGACACTTTGCCTTGCCAGTCTTCCACTTAAAACAACCTAATTAGATTGTCTTCTAGCTTTGATCAGAGAAGGTCTTTGGAAAGTTTAATGGGTCAGAATGGACTTGATGGCCAGACAAAAACCAGCATGCCAAAAATAAAGCATTAACCAAAGCCAAGAAAACTGTTGGCTGAGACACGAGGTGGTATGGGGCTCTAGGTATTTCAAACAGCCGGGTTTGATGGAAGCAATTAGGAACAGCAGTAATTGCCTGTCAGGCAACATTGCCATTTGCTGAGGACAGAGTTGATACATTTAGACACAAAGGCTGCTGGGCCTCTGTTGTAGCCTTCACTTTTGGAGATTGTCTTCTGGTTTCCATTACAATGAAGCTCAAGCTGCCGACCCCATTAAAATGTCAAGGTGGGAAGGAAAGGAGGTCTTGAATTAAGTCTTTCAAGGCTATTGCCATGGTTGGTTTTATTTATGAAGTAAGGTTCCTGTACACACTTATTTTACCCTTTCTTACTCTTAAGTGATGAAATAACCAAGTCCGTTAGCACCTTCACCAGGGAGCTCAAAAGCCAACGTTTGTTCTCTCCATCAGGAGGCTATTGTCAGGCCATACTCCACCATCTGCTATACTTCCTCACACCTGGAAGAATGAGTTCAGGTGCTCCAGAAGGACTTTTTTTTAACAAGTCCCTTGACTAGTGACTCTTAGACCTTCATAGTGTTTTAAATACCTACTTACATAACTAGAAATGTGGCAATTTGGAATTCCCCTTTTTCTCTTTGTTCAGAAATGCCCCATCACAAAGTTGTTCTTGCATCAGATTATCTGATCCTGAATTCAGAGTCAAGGAAAAAAAGAAGGGTGCCCATCCCCAGGGCTAGAGAGGATTGTGATAATGCATGTATCGTGTCTAAAGGAGAATATAAGTTTGCCAGTAAGGAAACAGGTTATTGAGCTCCCTAGAGAATAGCAAAACAATCCAGGCACATTCACAAGCAGTATAAGAATTGCCAATTTTTAAAAAAAATTTTTTCAATGTTTATTCATTTTTGAGAGACAGAGAGAGACAGAGCATGAGCAGGGATGAGGGAGAAAGGGAGACACAGAATCTGGAGCAGGCTCCAGGCTCTTGAGCTCTCAGCACAGAGCCTGACATGGGGTTCAAACTCATGAAGTGTGAGATCATGACCTTAGCTGAAGTCGGACACCTAACTGAATGAGCCACCCAGGTGCCCCAGCACTGCCAATATTAAAGTCAGTCCTTACTTTGGAGGATATAATGAAAATAAACCAAAACAGAAATGCTGATCTGGAAGTCCTGGCACTTGGGTGTCATCATATTATTTGTCTTTAACAAGCTGTATACCCTAAAGCATGATTTTAATTTTGTTTTATTTAGAGCTGTATGCATAGGGACTGGAAGAGTACCTGACACACTGCAGACTCTTGACAAATACTTCCTGATTGAACTCTCTAAACTTCAAAATACTGGTCAGAAAATGGGGATTGTATTAGTTTCCTAAGACTTTCATAACAAAGTACCACAAACTAGGTGGTTTAAAGTGACAGAAATTTATTTTGTCACATTTGTGGAGTATGGATCCAATGTCAGGGTATCAATCCTCTGAAATCTGTAGGGAAGAATCCTTCCTTACCTCTTCCTTTTATGGTGGTGGCTGTCAATCCTTGGCACTCCTTGGCTTAGAGCTCCATCACTGCAACCTCTGCCTCTGTTGTCACATGGTGTTCTCTCTGTGTGTTTGTTTCTCCTCTTCTTATTGGTACACCAGTCCTACTGGGTTAGGGGTCCACCTATTCCTTAACTACATCTGCAACACGCTATTTCTTTCTTTTTTTAAATAATTTTTTAAAGATAATTTTTATTTATCTTGAGAGATAGAGAGTAAGCAGGGGAGAGGCAGGGAGAGAGGGAGACAGAATCCCAAGCAGGCTCCATGATGTCAGCGCAGAGCCTGATGAGGGGTTCAAACTCATGAACCATAAGATCATGACCTGAGCCAAAATCAAGAGTCGGACACTTAACTGACTGAGCCACCAAGGCACCCCTGCAATACACTATTTCCTTTTTTTTTTTAAGTTTTTTTTTTTTTAACATTTATTTATTTTAGAGAGACAGAGCATGAACAGGGGAGGGGCAGAGAGAGAAAGACGGAGACACTGAATCCGAAACAGGCTCCAGGCTCTGAGCTGTTTGTTAGCACAGAGCCCGACGCAGGGCTTGAACTCACCAACTGTGAGACCATGACCTGAGCCAAAGTTGGACGCTCAACCGACTGAGCCACCCAGGCACCTCTGCAATATACTATTTCTAAATAAGTTTGCATTCTGAGGTCCTGGGGGCTAGGATTTCAACATATCTTTTTGGGAGACACAATTCAGCTTGGAACAGGGATAATTCCACCTCTCTAATCCATCTCATCACTTGTTATGAGGACTCAGTAAGCCAATGTCTTTAGACATAATGTCTTCATGGAAAAAGACTTTTGAAATGATATATTAATATTCACATGCCTGGAAGAGTTTCTCCCCTTTACTATTTGCTGTGAAGAGACAGTAATATTTCATAAAACATGAATTGTCAACATTAATACTTACTAGGACTTTATAATGTATAAATCCAAATTATATACGTTATCCCACTTTAGCCTGTGAAATGGACAGGGCAAGAGATACCATCCTTATTCTTTCTAGAGGTGAAAAAAACAGAGTGAAATATTAAATGACACAATCAAAGTAACACAGCCTAACAACAGTGTCCCTGGCACTAGATCTCAGGCTGTCAGCCTCTTGGTTATGACGCTTTCTAGGTCACCATGATGCTGAAATGACAGTTTCTCCTTGGAGCTTTCATTTTCTCATCATCTAGTGGCCTGTTTCAGAGACCAGAGTTCATCTGCTGATCCACTAAGACTGGCTACTGCTATGAAACCTTTGTTCAGTTGTATCTAACTCCCTGAATTGTGGTGCTGGAAATGAAAGCTGGAATAAGAGAGAAGGGGGCAGTAGGGGCACCTGGGTGGCTAAGTCAATTAAGCATCGACTTCAGCTCAGGTCATGATCTTGTGGTCCATGAGTTCGAGCCCCACGTTGGGTTCTGTGCTGACAGCCCAGAGTCTAGAGCCTGCTTCAAATTCTGTGTCTCCCTCTCTCCCCACCTCTCCCCAACTCACAGTCTGTCTCTCAAAAATGAATGTTAAAAAAAAATTTTTTAAAGGATGAAGGCAAGAAGTAATTATAATGAGTAGGTGAACTCACAACTCAGCCAACAACACATAAATTAAGTGTGGTGCATAGGATAATTAGCAGTCATTTAGTGCAAGAAAATTACTACCAGCTGTTCAAAACCCAAGACTCAGGGGCTGGTCTGTAAATGGTTATCTGAACAAGTAGGCAGACAGCTTCAAAATGAGGCTGTTCCTCAGGGCCTAAAGGCTATGTTTTATTGTCCAGAGATGGCATTGCCTTGAGATGAAGCCATTATGCTCATTAATTGCTGATACACAAATTTCTTGTCTTGATCAAAAGCTCCCAGAGAACAGTGGGTCATGAATCTGTGGGTAATCAGACCTACAAAGAGGTAAACAGGAATTTCAGAGTCCTGAAACCACAAAAACTGCTCTTAGTATGGATCTGCCACTTTCCTCTCAGTGGCTCAGTCAACAAATACAGTCCTATCCATTATCAATGCCCATTTCCTCATTGAATCTTCTTGCCTACCTCTAAATATATTAGCTGAAGCACTATTCCAAAAAAGTCTGATATCTTTCTTCAATTTAGCACCCAAATATAGCTGAGTTACCTTGGAACATTCAGAACAACAACAACAAAAACATAGGCAGAGAATGTATAAGATGACCCTGGAATGTCTTATTACACCTGAAAGCAGGGACACCATCAAAGACAATGGTAGTCAAGTCAGAAGGTCAAGAATTAGCTCAAAATGGCTTCCATTGACTAAAACAAGGCAAGTCAAGCACTGACATGAATAATATACCAAGGAAGGAAAAAACTTCAAATACATATATTTTTTAATGTTTTATTTATTTTTTTGAGAGAGAGAGCATAAGCAGGGGAAGGGCATAGAGAGAGGGGGACAGAGGATCTGAAGCAGGCTCTGCACTGACAGGCCGACAGCAGTGAGCCTGATGTGGGGCTTGAACTCACAAACTGCAAGATCATGGCTTGAACTCACAAACTGCAAGATCATGGCCTGAGCTGAAGTCAGACGCTCAACTGACTGAGCCACCCAGGTGCCCCCAAAAACTTCAAATGTATTAAAATCCATGAGTTCATAAGATACTAAAAACAATACTCAATGTCTTCTCTGGAGCTTGCTGCAGTACCACATTACTCAGAAACTGGTAAAGGAAAGAATTAAGCAGTTGGCCTGATTTCCTGTAGGACCTGTACCTCAGATAAGGGTTGATGAAGAAAAGTTTTTTCTTTATATAAGGGTTCCCAATAATAAATGAAGGAAAAATGCTATTATTCTTTTGCAAACCCCCAACTAACTAATGGATTTAGGTAAAGATCAATGATAGCAACTAACACAAAAAGAGACACTGTGTTCTTCCTGATAAAAGGACACATCACTACCTATAAAAAATCCTTGTAAAAATTCATGTCAGATGAAGCTGCTATATCTAACTACCAAGTTACAGAAATGCAAAAACTGAGAAGCATGTTAAATGATACTATGGATATGCAATCAGAAAAATACAGGATGTGGGAAATTCCACAGGACAAATTATTTGGTTTCTTCAACAAATAAATTATAAGCAGGAAAAAATGAAGAAAGGAAACTGTGATCAACTGACATGTTGGCCTCCATTATTTACCCTTTTCTACATCCATACCCATGGCATGGCTTCACTGTGGAAGAAGTGTACCTTACTGCCCTTGACATGGGCCTGGCAATGAAAGTTGCTCGAAAAATAGAATGGAGCAGAACTGACTGCAAAACTCTGAGCTAAGGCCTTAGGAGACCTCTTGGGTTTTCACTCACCATGTTCTATTCTGTCCTTGTCTTAGGAAGAACTTCCTTTGGGTTGCTGTTGATCCTTTAGCTTGAATGATAAGAATATCAGTGGCAATAACAATGGATTGAAGATGGGAAGCTACAACCATGGTATTCTAGACAAGATGTACAACCTCAAGAAAGGGAGAGCATCATCCCCACCCCAACTCACCCCCATGATCTGCCACCACCACCACAATCGTAACTACATTCAAATTTCCTGACTTCTCTGCAGATGCAGACCAGAGGCAGTTGATTTAAGAATAAACTAAAAAAGAGTGAAGTATTTAATTCAAATCCATTATAAATTAATTTTACTTCTCAATCCTTAGTAGCTTGAGGACCAAAGACAGAAACCTACATTAACTGGCCACTGTGACAGAATACTTTACTCTAATGGCAGAAAAAAACCAGAATGTGTTATCACCATCACCACATTAAAATATTTATGTGGGATGTTTCTGAGTAAAGAACCGAGCATGCAAATGGACAGAGATGAATGCTCCTTACACGCAGCTGTGCTGCAAGAAAAATGACTGCTTTTCTAACTTGATCCCTAATTCAGATTCCTAGTCTGGACTCCTTCCCTATCATCAACTTTGTAGGACCTTGGTATCCAAATGTTGGGATTTGAGGGGTAGCAATTAAATACACTTTCAACAAAAAGGCAGAAGATATGGTCAGTTGAATCCTTTAACTTATTTAAAGGGCAGCATTTCCTGTGGAAGGTTTGTGGCCTGGAGCAAGGCAATAAACATGTAAAAGTATTTGCTGCTGTAGGTCTTCACTTTCTAACCAGAAAAGCTACAAACAAACAAATAACTGGAGAAACTCTAAAAGAACAAGGCCATACTCAGCCTTCAGCATAATTTATAAGCTCAAATCATCAACCCAAGAGCCCCCAGAATAACTTCATTTAGCTGTAATCCCCAAAGCTGCAAGTATATGATGATCTTTCCCATCTCAGGAACTTTAGAGCTTATAAACTATGAAAAGTCATAATTTCCAAAAATGGCCACAGCAATATTTCTGGTTCCACATGCTCTTCCAGAAGCTTGTAGAATCTATTTTCCCTTCTCTTGAAACTGGGGAAATCTTTGTAACTAATCTGATGAACACAGTGCAGTAGAAATGATACTGTGTGACTTCTGAGGCTAAATTATAAAAGGCTATCTTTCTCAAGATGTTTGAGCTTGGAACCCAGTCACCATGCTATGAGGAAGCCCAATCAAGCCCATGTGAGGAGACTGTCTCACGGGGCCCACAAGGAGAGTAACTGAGGTCATAAGCCAACAACCAGTACCAACCACTAAAAATGTGAGTAAATAAACCTTCAGATGATTGATTCCAGCCTCCAGCCTACAAGTCTTCCAGTTGAGACCCCATACATCCTGGAGCAGAGCAAACTGTCCCTTTTCTGCCCTATCTGAATTCCCAACCCATTGAATCTATAAGAAAGTAGAGAGTTAGTACTCTGAATCTCAAGAATCTCAAGGGCCAAGATCTCCAGTGCTCTGAAACCCTTCTGCTGGTTTCCCATCATAGTCATTTTGGCCTCAACAATCTGTTAATAAAATGACCAGAGGAGTTAGCCCTGGTTGAAAGAAGACTGCAGTTGATTTTTCAAGGATTCTGAGGTCATGCTTGGTAAGTGAGATGTTGCCTCTTTAGAAGAAAGTACTTAAGGGAACATAAAGTGGGACAGTCAAGACTACAGTGGCAGCAGGAAATCAGGGTCACATGGCATAAAAAAAGCCTCCTTTAAAAAAAAAAGACACACAAGAGTGGAATTAAAGAGAACAGAGTAAAATGAACAACACATCCACTTGAGATACATCCATAAGTAATATAATAAAGTGTTTAAAATTCAAACCACTATAGGTTTGGATCCCCAAGAAGAGTAAAAAAACTAAAAAATAAGTTGTTTTCCTTAAGGACATTATGTGCCCCAAACTTCCATTTATATTAAGTAAATTTAACTTTACAAAAACTCTGTGAGGTTATTTACCTTTCTATCACCTTTTACTTTTTTTAGTTTTTACTATTATAAAAGACTTACAGTTTCTTCATGAATTTTTTCTTAAATTTAGAAGTCTTAGAGTAAAAATGAAGGTTCCCCTTTATTTCCTTATCTAACTAATTTATTCATCCCATTTCAAAAGTACCTAACATAATATCTCAAAAGTACCTACTGGAATACTATACTTCATAGATGTACCACTGATGTTCTACATCTTTCAAGAGCTTTTTCTATGTGTGTGTATATTCATACATACGTGTGTGTGTGTGTGTGTGTGCGTGTGTATACACCCATTTAAAGAACATAAATGAGATCAGATAATTTTGTATCATGCATTTGCTTTTGCATTTAATAATATGTTGTGGATAGTTCTTCTATATCCAGCATATACAATGCTATCTCATTGCTTTTTAACAAGTTTTAGGTATCTCTACGATAAAGATACACATATGACTTATGTAGCTTTCCCTAATTGATGGACCTAAAGTTATTACATACATCAGTACAACAGGTCTCTTTACACATACATTGTCGGACACATGTAGGAATTCTTCCATGACACTGATTCCTAAAAGTATGATTTCTGGGTCAAGAGCAGTGAATTTTAAATTTTGTGTTATCCTAATTTTTAAGATAAGGAAACATATTGAGAGAGGTTAAGAAGTTTATCCTAGGTCACATAATTGGAGACTGACAGAGCCAAGATTTAAACCCAAGATATCTGATTCCAAGTCCTATGTGTTTTCCATGATGTCATGCTATCCAGGAAGAGCCAGAGCTGAACTACAGCCAATGCCCATTAGATTGAGGACAATATTTTCTTAAATCCTTGCCCATTCCTCAGGAAACAAGAAGGAAAAACAGAGTCTTAATCATTCCCTACATAACTTTTAAGTGAAGTGACTCACTTTGTATTGTCAGGGTATACTAACTGGTATACCAAACATCCCCCTCCTGCACAAATCTCAGTGGAAAACACAATAAAATTTTATTTATTATTGGTGTCACAGTTCAAAAGAGAATGGTGGTAGAGAGGTGATCTGCTCCTCACAGTCATTCAGAGACCACGATGTCTTCCCATTGTTACCTCAGGTTCTCAAGTGTTGAGAAGGGCATGGACAAACTACCCATCTCTTAACTATCTTGACCTGGAGGTGTCACATGACTTCTACTATCACTTCTGGCAGAATTCAGTTATACGTCTGAACAAAACTATAAGGAAAGTCGAGCCATGTGACTAAGAGGAAAAGAAAACATGGTTTTGATGAACACATAGCATTGTCTCTACCATAGTAAGGATTTGGAACACATAGTGAACATTGTGATAGTAAATTTTAAGTTAACTTGATGTGCCATGGGGTACCTATATACATTGCTTCTGGGTGTATCTGTAAGGGCGTTTCTGGATGACATCAGCATTTGAATCCATGAATTCAGTAAAGTATTTTGGCTTCTCCATTGTGGGTAGGCATCATCTAATCTCTTGAGGGCCTGAATGGCACAAAAAGTGGAGGAAGGAGAAATTTGCCCATTTTTTTCTCCCTGCCTCACTAATTGAGCTGGGCCATCATTTTGCCCCTGTCCTTGGAATGGGATTTACACCTTTAGCTCCCCTGGTTCTTATGGCTTCAGACCCAGACTGGAATTACACCACTGACTTTCTGGGTCTCCAGCCTGCAGAAGGCAGACTGTGGGACTTCTTAACCTCTGTAATTGTGTAAGACAATTCTTCATAATATTTTTCTGTCACTCTCTTTGCCTTTCTCTGTCTCTCCCTCCCTCTCTCCCTCCTCTCTCTCTCTCTCTCTCTCTCTCCACACACACACACACACACACACACACATACACACATATGCATACATATGTAGAGAGATAGATATTGATATATGGAGATAGATATCCTATTTGTTCTGTTCCCTGGAGAAGCTCAATTAATATAAACATTTATTCGGCAATTACTACATGTCAATGTTCTAAGAATGCTAGTGAATGATCTCATTTAATCCCACATCAACTCTGAGTTACTAACAATTCCTTTTTTCACATTTTACAGATGAGAAAACTGAGGAACAGAGATTAAGCTATTTTCCCAAGTTCACATAGCTAGTAAGTGGTAGAGCATGAATTCAAACACAGTGTCCCAATAAAGCTGCCATACTCCCCAGAACTTCTTTAGGTGACCTTTTAGATCTCAAATCCTCTCATCTTGGGAACAACAACAACAACAACAAACATCACTTCTTGTGTTACAAAGACAGTTTTAAATTCAACCTTTTCATGTTAATATATTTGCATTTTCTCCATATATGTTCTTATTGCATCCTGGCCTAATTAATCATCGTTTTGTGTTTCCCATTATTCTTTGTGGTTCCCTGTCTATAAAGAGAACCTTCAAGTCTTGCCTTAAGTGGAAGGCTGGGGGAGAAAAGGAAGAATCTTGTTCCTGTTTGAATCAAGTGTTTACTTAACCCCATAGCTGAATTATAAATGGATTTTTTTTTAAGACTAAAGAGAGAATGAAATTGTTTTAATGAATGACTTAGAAGGGACAGGGCCAAACTCTGACCAGGGCTCCAAATGTATAGGAGTGCATCCACCTTTTTTTTTTTCATATGTTTGTGTTTTTCTTTCATACTGTGTTGAAAGTAACAAGGAGGAGGAGGAAAAAGGCAGAAGTAGAAGGGGAGGTGGAGATGATGAAGGAGGAGAGAGGGGTGAAGGTAAAGGAGGAGGAAGAAGCAGCTTCAAGCATATTGTCCTAGTCTTTGAAGATACTGAAGATAAGGTTCATGTTTGTTATATCTGGGTAAAAAGCAAATCTGATACTCATCTGGTAGTCTCAGCTAAGGCAGTACTGAAAAATAGTTACACACTAAAAATGCTGACTTGCAAACTGGTTAGTAAATGTCAATTGCTTCCAACCCCCTGAATGTTCTACTATCATATCAGGTGCTTGGTCCACCCGCTATGATCCACACTTCCACACTACCCAGCAACAAATGGGTGTCTTCTAACACTGCAGGGGTCTCTCCAAACCTGATCCACTACCAGGGTGGCATTGCCCAATCTTTCTGTCCTATAGGTCATTAAATATTTTGACCATCACCCCCAAGGCAGAAATTTCTATTCTGCAGCCTGTAATGGGGTTGCTATTATCCAAACCATTCCTTGTTGATGAGTTCAGGGCAAGCTGCCCCAAAAGATGTCATTTTGGCATATTGATAATTTAGAAATTAAAGTTACTTAAGAAAGAGCCAGTGCAAAAAGGACATTCTGGCCCTCCTTTGTCCCCCCTGGAAACAGGAAATGAATCTCCCATATGAAACTTACCCTCCCTGTACCAGGAGTTAAAGAGGCATCGTTATCACAGAGATGGAATTCAGAGCCAAGAAAGTTTTAAACCTTGTTACTTCTTCACTATCTCAGGCCTAGACTTCTTAGGTCTTGTTCATTCTTAATAATTTCATTGTTTATTTGTCTAAAGGTATGAAAGCTGCCTGCTTTGGTCACTTCTTTAAGTCTGATATTTTTTATGAGCTCTTGTATAGACAAAATTAAATTATTTTTCCTTCTGTTAATCTGTCTTATCTCAATTTAATTATTAGGCCAGCCAAGGAAGGAAACAAAGGAAAAGTTTTCCTCCCCTAAATTGCTTTGTTCACCCCTAGCTGTCTCTGGCTGAGCATCTGATAGTCTGAGAACACCAGACACCAGGCCAGTTTGGATGTTACCAGCAACTTGCCTTTGGCCACCACTCAAGACAAACAAAGCTAGTGGGAAGATGTACCATCTCTGAGCTGGGGAAGAAAAAGATGGAAAGCCTGAGAGAATATGGAATGGGGTAGGATCTGTAAAGTTCTCAGGGTGAGAATAAAATCCAGAAGCCTTCTTTTCACATAATAGAAATTCCTAGAATGATTCCATTTGGGTTCTATACAGTTTCCATGATGTCACGCAGATTGTAAAACTCTTTCATATATGTGATCTCATCTGATCTTCATGACAAATATTTTGGTTTTCAGGGCAGAAGTGATAATTCCAGTTTCACAGAAAAGAAGACGTAAGTCCAGAGAAGAGATGTGACTTGCTAAGGTTCTGAAGGTAGAATTTGAACTGTGGCATGTAGATGCCAAGTCCAGCCCTCCACAGTGCCTTGTTACTAACAAGCAGGCACTGTCAGAAGTTCCCAAGAAGAGTGATCAAGTTGGGTATGACATCAATTAAAATCCCTACATTTTTACAGCATGTCACTCATTGAATTTATTTTGCTTTCACTCTTTGATGTGTCCTTCACAATAATCATGTGAGGACATCAGACAACATACCATCGCCTATATTTTAAAATGAAGAAATGGGGTCCCAATGACATTCAGTGATTGACAAGGTCACATACATGGTGGGTGAGAGCAGAGCCAGGCTGGGGAGCCAATGTTCTGAATGCCTGTGCAATACTTGTCACTGCCCTGTACATCTACTGCCACACATAAATCTGACATCTTTCCAAAGAAAAGAGACACTTTGAGTAAGAAGATGCTGAGTCATTATCAGCTGATTCTCCATCATCATGAGGAGAGCAGGAATGCAGATGATCTACAACATGAAATAAACCAAAAAGAATTTATCACTTGAGAATATTTTCTTAGGTAGGAAATATACCTTTTCCATCATATTTCATTCTGCTTACAATAAAAAGAAAGGAGGCTGAAAAGAAATGAATATTTACTACTTCTGTGACATTATCTCATTTAGCCATCATAACAACTATTACGCAAGCATAACATTACCCACTTCATATAAATGAGGAAACAGGTCCTGAGACATTACATAAACTGCTCAGTCTTACAAGAAGGAATTTGCTCGGGGCGCCTGGGTGGCTCAGTCGGTTGAGCATCCGACTTCAGCTCAGGTCATGATCTCAAGGTCCGTGAGTTCTAGCCCCGCGTCGGGCTCCATGCTGTCAGTTCAGAGCCTGGAGCCTACTTCAGATTCTGTGTCTTCCTCTCTCTCTGCCCCTCCCCTGCTCACGCTCTGTCTCTCTATATCAAAAAACGAATAAACGTTAAAAAAATTTAAAAAAAAAAAGGAGGAATTTGCTTTCCTACATGCTCATGAACTTTGTAAGGAGGTGCCCCTTTCACAAGGTATAGTTTTTCCATTTGGAAGGAAAAGTATGAATTCTGGTTCCATCTCTCAGAATCTGTGTGATCTGCAGCCAGTTATTAATTTATTCTCTGACATTCAGTTTCCTCATTTCTAAAATGCAGATAATATACCCCCCTTCTTAAGAAGGATATGAAGATTAATATCAATAGCTAACATTTGTTGAGCATTTACTGTTCTACACCTTTTTTATTATCTCACTGCCCCAAACATCTCTGTGCAACTGGGTACTACTTTTTAGTCACATTCTCCAGGTGAGAAATTTGAAGCTGATAGCATTTAAGTGATACATCCAAATTAACAGCTTAGAAGGGTCAGTATTTGAAGTCAAGGTGTCTGACTCCACAGTCCATGCACATAATAGGAGATCAATAAACAGTGCCTATTTCATCATCATAAGGGATAGTAGCTGAAGAGAACCTTGGATGGGCAAGTCACTGGGATCAACCCACAAAGCAGCTTAAATTACCCACCTAAAGTGTACAAATGGGTGAAAGGCAATGAGTCCTCCATAGACACAGAGGTAATGCAAGCACTGACAGGCTTTAAATGGTGTGATGGAGGCCTCGGGGAGAAAGAAACCATCCACTCCACCTTCTAGGTCACACAAGGGTCCTACACAATCCGTGGGAAGTTTGGGGCTCTCATGCCATTTGTCTCTTCTCTAGCCTTGGATGGGAGAACGACATTTGTACACACACACACACACACACACACACACACAATTTCCACAACTTTTCTTCCATCGCTCTTTCATATACTTTGCAAACACTTTCTTCAGCATCTGGCAAGCTGTTTGTTTCTCATCCTCCCACTCAGCTGAATGCCAGTTGTCCCACCATCCCAACCCAGCCTCTCATAATGGTTTCAGTTTCCAAGAGACAGCTTGACTCAAAATGTCATCTAGTCCTATGCCAGGGAGAGGACTAGGACTTGTCTAGCAGGGAGGGACAGAAAAGATGATGGCCAGAATCCTCCTCACAGGAGAACTCTAGGAACATGAGCATCTGAAAGGTGTTTCTGCCTAGAGGTGGGCCTATGACCTCTGAAAATTACCGGCCTATCAGGGACTATCTCATTGGGCATTAGGGGCCTTCAGTATTAGCCTCTGGCCTCAACCTGCCTTAAAAGTTAAACATATGGAACAGATCATACATTCCATGTCACTTCTCTGAGTCTTCTTTTTCCTCACTTAGTGATACATCATAACTATTCCACTTTGTCCTAAATTTTACTCATATTTTAGCAAGAAACCCTATACACCCAAGAGGGACACATTCAAAATCTGAGAGTTCTCTGACTTACCTTTCTTTGATTCAGTCTCTATTGACTGTCAAGTTTGCCTGTAATGTATTTGCAATAATACTGTGGAAATGTCTATGCTATGACTCTTTCACTGGTAACAGACCTTGGCCCCAACCAGGGCCACTGAGGTAGACTGGTGCCCAGGATGACCAATCATAGCTTCTCATCACCTGTGCACATGATCCAAGCCAGCCGATCAGAAAACTTTCTCTGAATTTTCTAAACCGAAGAAACCAAAGATTTCTTATTTGGTTGGCATACTTTAAGGATACGAGCTAAGCACTTCCTGGCATAGTTCCAGACCACCGAAGAGAGCTTCTCAGAGAAAATGGAAAGATAATAAGATAACAACTTCTGTAGCATTTCCTGGTTCTCTACTTCCTGGTGTGTGTATATATATATATATATATATATATATATATATATATATATGTATATATACATATGTGTGTGTGTGTATAATATATATATATATATATATATATATATATATATATATATATATATATATATATAGTATAAGCCAGGCTGTTTTGGTCCTTTGACTCAAATAATTGCCAAGGTTTGAAATGTGGTGGGGTAGGGAAAGGAGCTGATAAGCCATCTAGTCACCCAAAGCTTGTAATAGTATAGTAGCCAAAGATGAACAGACTTTTGGAGTTTATATCTTAGGACCATGTGTTGTTAAGTTACTTGGAAAAAAAACAGTTCAAAATGGCTAAAAAAAAGTAAAGGAAATTTATTGACCTGTGCAGCTAAAAAGTCCAGAAGTGGTTCTCACAAATAGACAGCCATGCTCAATCTAACAGCTCAAGCACTGTCCCCAACAGTTCAGACCCTTTACATCACTTTTTTTTTTTTTTTGCCTTCTATGGTTCAGTCATATCCTTGTGCTCCATTCAGAAACCAAGAAAATCCTCATAAGGGAGGTTGACTCCTGCCTCAATTGTGTCAGTGCAGCCATATTTAGTTGTAAAATCAATCTAAAATGTTCAAATATGATCCAAATGGGAACTGTTTGTCTATTTTTATAAAATAATTTCTAAGTTATGTATCTGTGTGTGTACGTATAAGCATGAAAATGCATGAAAGGGTACATAACAGGTCATTAAAATTGTTTATGTGGGGTGGAGAGGCAGAAACCAAGAAAGGAGACAGAAAGACTGGGGGGGAAGTGTTCTTCATAATATCAGTATTTACATCATGTATTAGTTTAAAATGCTTTTACAGTTTCGAGAAGCCACCCACATTCCTTGGCTGGAAGCTCCTTTTTCTATCTTCAAAGGCAGCAATGACTGGTCTAATGTTTCTTACATCATATCACTTTGACAGTAACTTTTCTGTGTCTGACTTTCATGTTGAAAATCCTTATGACCTTATTGGGCCATCAGAATAATCCAGCATAATTTCTCTACTTTAAGGTCAGCTGATTAGCAACCTTAATTCCACCTGCTACCTACCTTCATTGCCTTGGCCACTTAATGTAACATAGTCATAGGTCCTGGGGATCAGGACATGAACATCTGCGAGAACTTGCCTACCACAAATTATGATCCCATTCGTGCAAAATGTGGATGCATACACACAAACACACACACGTGTGTGTGTATATATTATGACAAATGGAAGATGGTCATCAAATGATAGTGGTTATCACAAGCAGTAAAATTCAGTTCTTTACCTTTTCCCTCAAAATTCTACATAGAGTTTTATCTTTTTGAGTATTTATGTCTATGTATGGAATAAAAGCAACAAAGCTAGTTTCATTGGTGAAAATGATTACTTTTACTCTGATGTGTGATCTGAATACCCTCAAATATCAGAAGTACTGGGCCCTGGATGGGGAGCTTCAGCCTCAGAGAAACTTTGGTCCTACCGAATCCCACCTCCACCAAACCTCCCTCTTCCACACACAATGGGAAATATTGACCCAAGTCAATAGACTTCCATCTGCTAAAAATTTAATTAGAGAGAATCAAAGCCAAGCAAAATATGCAGACTGATGGATACACAGAAAAGTACTTTGCAGTGACTCTGCATGGAGCTGGGGAGGGTGGGGAGAGAATGAAGGCAACTTGGAGGGTCTTGGAATACATATCCCAAAGGAAGTCACTTGCCCCTCCTTTCCCCAGAACCCACTCCAAAATGTCTACTCATTTTCATCATCTTCCAGCTGTCTCTTTCCACATCTTGGTCACTTTCATGCACATCCCTTTCAACTTCCCCATTTCCTGGTTCCAGAGTGTTGGCACACCAGCCATCCAAAGGCATCCTCCCCCAGTTAATCCCTGCTCTCTAGAAAGCAATCTGTAACATCACCATCCCCCAAATCATGAGGTATTTATTAGGTGTTTAGTGAAACATATGATGCTGTGGTCAAAATTTGGAAAGACAGAGTAAAAACAAACTTATACCAGGGCACTTAACATGCCAAAGTACACTGCAATGCACTGCAATACTCTAGGAGGTGGCTATAATAGCAATAAATCTACCTGAATGTGGAATCATGTTATCAAAGGGTAACTGGGAAATTAGTCCTCCATATTTTGGAAAAAGTGTTAAAAACCTCTGTGTGATGGTAGGGTAGGTTAAAAATAAACTAATCTTGGAGCCTGAAAGAAGTTAGAGACCATCTAGTCCAACTTTACCTTAAAACTGCATAAAGGAACAGAGAGGGCGAGTGATTTGCCTGAAGATACAGAGCTAGTTAATGGCAAAGATAGGAATCTCTTCATAGTGGCCATCTCCTGCCTACTATTTTAAATCATCTCAAGTTATTTATATCACACATATAAAGGAAGCACACCCATGTGGAAGATCTGTAGAAGATTACAAATTAAGCTGGATATTTTAAACCTTATCTAAGTTGGTATATTGGCTTTGCTACCTCTTAAAGGCATTTCAGTTATCATGGTAAAGATGACTTAGGTTGTTTGGGTTTATGATGGCATTGAAACAGTGTAAGGCCCCTGAAAAGTTTTTTGTTTAACATTCCACCAAGAAAATCAATTCCATATATGGCAATATGGAAAAATGATTATAGGATTTTTAAAACTGAATTATTAAGATTTAATTGATGTACAATAAACTATACATAATTAATAAACTACCCATTTATAGTTTGATAAGTTTTGATGTATGTAAGCTTTACCCATGATACTCTCATCACAATCAAAAGAGCATAAGTGTATCTATCACCCCCACATATTTCCTTATGCCCCACAGTAATCCTGCCTTCTCAGGCTCTGACCCCTCATTCCCAGCAAGCACTGATCTGTTTTCTATCATTATGGATTAGTTTGCATTTTCAGGAGTTTTTTGTAAAAGGAAATATACAAGGTATTTTGGTTTTGGTCTGGCTTCTTTTGCTCAGCATAATTATTCTGAAATATATTAGATTGTTTCCAGCATCAATAGTTTATTCCCCTTTATTGCTAAGTAGTATTCCTTTGTAAATATATACCACAATTTGTTTATCCATTCACCTGTTGATAGACTTTTGGGTTATTTCCAGTTTTGAGCTCTTACAAACAAAGCTACTGTGAATATTCATGTACAGGACTTGATATGGACATATGTTTTCTGTTATCTTGAGTAAAAACCTAGGAACAGAATGGTTGGATAATATGCTATGTGCATGTTTAATTTTTTAAGAACATGCCAAACTTTTTTTCTTAAGTGATTGTTATCATTCCACATTCTCAACAGGAGTATATGACAGTTCCTGTTCCTCCACACCTTCACCAACACTTGATAAGGGTTAGTCATTAATTTCAGAAATTCTAATAAGTATCTAGTGGTATATAATTTTGTGTTTAATTTGTATCTCTTCAGTGACTAATAATATTATTTTTGTGTGTGTGCTTGTCATTGGAGATATTCTTTGATAAAATGTCATTTCAAATGTACATGTATTTTTAAATTGCATTGATGTTTTATTATTATGGAGTTATAAGGTTGTCTATATATTCTGAATGCAAGTAGTTTATCAAGATATGTTTTGCAAATATTTTCTACTAGTTGTGCATTGTCTTTTCATTCTCTTAGCAGTGTCTTTCAAAAAGCAGAAGTTTTTATGTTGGTGAAATATTTATCAAGTTGTAGTTTTCTTTTTTTATAATGTCTTTGTCGTACTTTGGAATCAGGATAATATTGGTACCAAATAACGAGTAGGAAAGTATTTCCCTCTCTTTTCTTTCTTAGAAGAGTTTTTGTAGAATTGGTGTTATTTCTTCCTGAATTGTTAGGTAGAATTCACCAGTGAAGCCAACCATGTCTAAATAGCTTCTTTATGGGAAAATTTTTAATTACAAATTCAGTTTCTTAAAAATAGGCGATTCAGGTCATCTATTTCTTCTTGAATGAGCTTTGGTAGTTTATGTCTTTCAAGGACATTTGTCCAATTTATCTAAGTTGTTCAGTTAATAGGCATAAAGTTGTTCATGATATCCCTTTATTATTCTTTTAATATATTCTTTTAATATTCTTTTAATATCTATAGTGAACATCTGTAGTGATGTTACCTCAATGGTTCCTGATATTGGTAATTTTTGTGCTCTTCTTAGCAGTTTGGCTACACCTTATCGAATTCAATGATATCAAAGAATCAACTTTTATTTGATTGATTTTCTCCATTATTTTTTGTTTTATATTTCATTGATTTCGGCTTTAATCTTTATTAGTGCCTTTCTATCCTTAGTTTGGCTTTAATTTGTTCTTCCTTTTTGTTTGTTATGGAAGAAGCTGAATGCATTGATTGACACCTTTTTTTTTTTTCATTTTCTAATGCAGTCATTTGCTGCTGTACGTTTTCTCATTACTACCTTAGTAACATACCACAAATGCTGATATGCTATGTTTTCATTTTCATTCAGTTCAAAATAACTTTCTAATTTCTTTTTTATTTATTCTTTGTCTCATAGGTTATTTAGAAGAGTTAGTTTCTAATTATTTGGGGGTTTTCTATTTCTCTCTGTGGCTGATTTCTAATTCAATTTCACTGTGATCAGAGAATATACTGTTATGACTTGAGTCCTTTACAATTTATTGCAACTTGTTTCATGGCCTAGAATATGGTCTATCTTGGTACATATTCTGTGTGCATTTTAAAGGAATGTGCATTTTGCTGTTGTTGAATCAAGTGTTCTCTAAATGTCAGTTAGAACAAGTTGGTTGAGAAAAAATATGCAGCCAAGAATCCTTTAGCCAGCAAGTCTGTCATTCAGAATAGAAGGAGAGATAAAGGTTTTCCCCCCCCAAAAAAAAAACTGAAGGAATTAATCTCCACTAAACCAGCCCTACAAGAGATCCTCAGGGGGACTCTGTGAGTGAAATGTTGTAAGGACCACAAAGTACCAGAGACATCACTATAAGCATGAAACCTACAGACATCACAATGACTCTAAACCCATATATTTCAACAAAAACATTGAGTGTAAATGGACTAAATGCTCCAACCAAAAGACATAGGGTATCAGAATGGATAAACAAATGAGACCCATATATTTGCTGTCTACAAGAGACTCATTTTAGACCTGAGGACACCTTCAGATTGAAAGTGAGGGGATGGAGTACTATCTACCATGCAACTAGAAGTCAAAAGAAGGCTGGAGTAGCCATAGTTATATCAGACAAACTAGACTTTAAATTAAAGCCTTTAACAAGAGATGAAGAAGAGTATTATATAAAAATTATAGGGTCTATCCATCAGGAAGAGCTAACAATTATAAATGTCTATGTGCCAAATATGGGAGCTCCCAAATATATAAAACAATCACAAACATAAGCAACCTTATTGATAAGAATATGGTAATTTCAGGAGACTTTAATACCACACTTACAACAATGGATAGATCATCTAGACACAGAATCAATAAAGAAACAAGGGCCCTGAATGATACATTGGATCAGACGGACTTGACAGATATATTTAGAACTCTGCATCCCAAAGCAACAGAATATACTTTCTTCTCGAGTGCACATGGAACATTCTCCAAGATAGATCACATACTGGGTCACGAAACAGCCCTTAATAAGTGTAAAAGAACTGAGATCATACCATACACACTTTCAGACCACAATGCTATGAAACTTGAAATCAACCACAGGAAAAAGTCTGGAAAACCTCCAAAAGCATGGAGGTTAAAGAACACCCGACTAAAGAATGAATTGGTCAACCAGGCAATTAGAGAAGAAATTAAAAAATATATGGAAACAAATGAAAATGAAAATACAACAATTTAAATGCTTTGGGATGCAGTGAAGGCAGTCCTGAGAGGAAAATACATTGCAATCCAGGCCTATCTCAAGAAAGAAGAAAAATCCCAAATACAAAGTCTAACAGCACACCTAAAGGAAATAGAAGCAGAACAGCAAAGACACCTGAAACCCAGCAGAAGAAGAGAAATAATAAACATCAGAGCAGAAATAAACAATACAGAACCAAAAAAACAAAAAAAGCAAAACAAAAAAAACAAAAAAAAACAAAAAAAACAAAACTGTAGAAGAGATCAATGAAACCAAGAGTTGGTTTTTTGAAAAAATAAACAAAATTAATAAACCTCTAGCCAGACTTCTCAAAAAGAAAAGGGAGATGACCCAAATAGATAAAATCATGAATGAAAATGGAATTATTACAACCAATCCCTCAGAAATACAAGCAATTATCAGGAATACTATGAAAATGATATGCCAACAAACTGGACAACCTGGAAGAAATGGACAAATTCCTAAGCACCCACACACTTCCAAAACTCAAACAGGAAGAAATAGAAAATTTGAAAGACCATAATCAGTGTAGAAATTGAATCAGTTATAAAAAATATCCCAACAAATAAGAGTCCAGGACCAGATGGCTTCCCTGGGGAATTCTACCAGACATTTAAAGCAGAAATAATACCTATCCTTCTCAAGCTGTTCCAAAAAATAGAAAGGGAAGGAAAACTTCCAGACTCATTCTATGAAGCCAGCATTACTTTGATTCCCAAACCAGACAGAGACCCAGCAAAAACAGAGAACTACAGGCCAATATCCCTGATGAATAGGGATGCAAAAATTCTAAACAAGATACTAGCAAATTGAATTCAACAGCATATAAAAAGAATTATTCACCGTGATCAAGTGGGATTCATTCCTGGGCTGCAGGACTGGCTCAATATTCGCAAATCAATCAGTGTGATACATGATATTAATAAAAGAAAAGATAAGAACCATATGATGCTGTCAATCGCAGAAAAAGCATTTGACAAAATTCAGCATCCTTTCTTAATAAAAACCCTGGAGAAAGTTGGGATAGAAGGAACATACTTAAACATCATTAAAGCCACTTATGAAAATCCCACAGCTAATATCATCCTTAATGGGGAAAAACTGAGAACTTTCCCCCTGAGGTCAGGAACACAACAGGGATGTCTACTCTCACTGCTGTCGTTTAGCATAGTGTTAGAAGTTCTAGCATCAGCAATCAGATGACAAAAGGAAATCAAAGGCATCAAAACTGGCAAAGATGAAGTCAATCTTTCACTTTTTGCAGATGACATGATACTATACATGGAAACCCCAACAGACTCCACAAAAAGTCTGCTAGAACTGATACATGAATTCAGCAAAGTCACAGGATACAAAATTAATGTACATAAATCAGTTGCATTTTTATACACCAATAATGAAGCAACAGAAAGAGAAATCAAGAAATCAATTCCATTTACAATTGCACCCAGAACCATAAGATACCTAGGAATAAACCTAACCAAAGATGTAAAAGATCTGTATGCTGAAAACTATAGAAAGCTTATGAAGGAAACTGAAGAAGATATAAAGAAATGGAAAAACATTCCATGCTCATGGATTGGAAGAATAAATATTGTTAAAATGTCAATACTACCCAAAGCTATCTACACATTCAATGCAATCCCAATCAAAATTGCACCAGCATTCTTCTCGAAGCTAGAACAAGCAATCTTAAAATTTGTGTGGAACCACAAAAGACCCCAAATAGCCAAAGTAATTGAAGAAGACCAAAGCAGGAGGCATCACAATCCCAGACTTTAGCCTCTACTACAAAGCTGTAATCATCAAGACAGCATGGTATTTGCACAAAACAGACACATAGACCAATGGAATAGAACAGAGACCCCAGAACTGGACCCACAAAAGTATGGCCAACTAATATTTGACAAAGCAGGAAAGAATATCCAATGGAAAAAAGACAGTCTCTTTAACAAATGGTGCTGGGAGAACTGGACAGCAACATGCAGAAGATTGAAACTAGACCACTTTCTCACACCATTCACAAAAATAAACTCAAAATGGATAAAGGACCTGAATGTGAGACAGGAAACCATCAAAACCCTAGAGGAGAAGGCAGGAAAAAACCTCTCTGACTTCAGCCACAGCAATCTTTTACCTGACACATCTCCAAAGGCAAGGGAATTAAAAGCAAAAATGAACTATTAGGACCTTATGAAGATAAAAAGCTTCTGCACTACAAAGGAGACAATCAACAAAACTAAAAGGCAACCAACGGAATGGGAAAAGATATTTACAAATGACATATCGGACAAAGGGCTAGTATCCAAAATCTATAAAGAGCTCACCAAACTCCACACCCGAAAAACAAATAATCCAGTGAAGAAATGGGCAGAAGACATGAATAGACACTTCTCTAAAGAAGACATCCAGATGGCCAACAGGCACATGAAAATAATGCTCAACGTCACTCCTCATCAGGGAAATACAAATCAAAACCACACTCAGATATCACCACACGCCAGTCAGAGTGGCTAAAATGAACAAATCAGGAGATTACAGATGCTGGAGAGGATGTGGAGAAACGGGAACACTCTCGCACTGTTGGTGGGACTGCAAACTGGTGCAGCCGCTCTGGAAAACAGTGTGGAGGTTCCTTAAAAAATTAACAATAGACCTACCCTATGACTCAGCAATAGCACTGCTAGGAATTTACCCAAGGGATACAGGAGTGCTGATGCATAGGGGCACTTGTACCCCAATGTTTATAGCAGCACTTTCAACAATAGCCAAATTATGAAAAGAGCCTAAATGTCCCTCAACCGATGAATGGATAAAGAAGTTGTGGTTTATATATACAATGGAATACTACTTGGCAATGAGAAAGAATGAAATATGGCCTTTTGTAGCAACGTGAATGGAAGTGGAGAGTGTTATGCTAAGCGAAATAAGTCATAGAGAGAAAGACAGATACCATATGTTTTCACTCTTATGTGGATCCTGAGAAACTTAACAGAAGACCATGGGGAAGGGGGAAAAAAAAGTTAGAGAGGGAGGGAGGCAAACCATAAGAGACCCTTAAAGACTGAGAATAAACTGAGAGTTGATGGGGGGTGGGAGGGAGGGGAAAGTGGGTGATGGGCACTGAGGAGGGCACCTGTTGGGATGAGCACTGGGTGTTGTATGGAAACCAATTTGACAATAAATTTTATATTTAACAACTACAACAACAACAAAGAACAAGTTGGTTGCTAGGATTGTTCAAGTCTACTACATACTTGCTGACTTTCTGTTTGCTTGTTCTACAATACTGAGAAGGAGTTATTTCTCTGAGTATAATGGGATGATTTTCTATTTCTCTTTATAGTTCTTTTGGGTTTGCCTCATGTATTTTAAAGCTCTGTTATTAGGAGCATATACATTTAGGATGTTATATCCTCTCAACAAATTGAACCCTTTATCATCGTGAAATGACCTTTTAATCTTTGGTAAAATTATTTGCTCTGAATGACACTTTGTCTGAGATTAATATGGCAACTTAGACTTCCTTTTGAATAGTGTTGGCACAGGATATCTTTCCCATCTTTTTACCACTAATCTATTTTTTTGTCTTTATATAATATATTTATTGTAGACAACACCAAGTTGTTTTTTACTGAATCTGAAAGTCCCAGACTTTAAATAGGGTGTTTAAAAAATTTACATTTAATGTGATTATTGATTGGTTAGTCTAAGTCTATCATCTTGCTAGTTGTTTTATAGGTCTCCTTTGTTCTTTGTTCTTCTTTCCCTCTTTTTCTGAGTTATTTTGCATTAAGTATTTTTTATTATTTCATTTTATCTTTATTGGCTTATTAGTTATAACTCTTTTCTTATTTTATTGGTTGCTTTAAGGTTGTAATACACAGGAGCACCTGGGTGGCTCAGTTGGTTAAGCATCCAACTTCAGCTCAGGTCATAATCTCGTGATTTGTGAGTTTGAGCTCCAAGCCAGGCTCTGCTGACAGCTCAGAGCTTGGAGCCTGCTTCAGATTCTGTTTCTTCCTCTCTCTCTGCCCCTCCCCCGCTTGTGCACGCTCTCTCTCTCTCTCTCTCTCTCTCTCTCTCTCTCTCTGTGTGTCTCTCAAAAATAAAAATACACGTTTTTAAAAAAGTTTTTAATATACAGCTATAACATTAAAATCTAGCTTCAAGTGATAGTATAATACTTCATACATAAAACCTTGTAATAAATACTACACTTCATTTCTGTCCTTTCAGGCCTTTTGCTATTTTTGTCGTACATTTTACCTATACCTATACCTATACCTATACCTATACCTATACCTATACCTATACCTATACCTATACCTATATCTATATCTATACCTATACCTATATCTATACCTATACCTATACCTATGTAATTAATCCCCGAATATATTGGTAGTCATTGTCTAAACAATTTTCTCTTAGAGACCATTACTTAATATGAAAAAAATTATATTCATGTACATATAATTACCACATCTAGGGCTCTTCATGCCTTTGTGTAGAAATTTTTATCTGTTACATTTTAATTCTGTCCAAAGGATTTTCTTTAACATGTCTTTAACATTTCTTGTAGTGCAGTAATTCTGATCATGAATTCCTTCAGTTTTTACATGTCTGAAAATGTCTTTATTTAATCTTTAGTTTGAAAGTTATTTTCACTGGGTATATAATTATGACTTTATTTTTTCTTTCAGTACTTAGAGATGTTCCACCATCTTCCTGCTTAAATTGTTTCTAATAAGAAATCTGCTATCATCCACATCTTTGTTTCTCTGTATATAGTGTGCTTTTCTTTCCTTTAGCTGTTTTTAGTATTTTATCACTATTTTTGAACAATTTCATTATTATGTGCCATGATGTAGTTTGTTTGTTTTGTTTGTGGGTTGTTTTGTTTTTTTGGTGTGTTTCATTTTGGATCATTTCTATTGCTATGTATTCAAGTGCATCAGTATTTTCTTCTGCAATGTGTAATTGGATATTAATCCCCTCCAGGGTATTTTTATCCTAGACTTTGTAGTTTCATCTCTAAAAGTTTGAGTTGGCTCTTTTTTCTATCTTCCATGACTCTAATATATTCATACCCCTAGTTTTGTGAATATAGAGGATACAATTATAACAATGTTTAATATCTTTGTCTACTGTTATCATTTATTTTATTAATTTTTAAGTTATGCTTTTAAGTGAAGTATAGTTGACATACTATGTTAGTTTCAGGTATACAGCATGGTGATGCAACAATTCTATGCATTATGCAATGCTCACTTTATCTGTTTTATTTTTGGAGCAGTTTCAATTAAATGTAATTTTGGTTGAATACAAGACATTGTGATTTTTACATTGTTGGCTGTTGGTTATTTTTATATTCCTATTACTTATATTACTTGGAGAGAGTTTGGTCCTTTTGGTCTTGGTTATAAGTTTTGTTAGGTGAATTTACTCTAGGGCTAATTTTACCATACTACTAATGGAAAATCCATTTGAGTACTTTCCCTTACATGTAATTAAGGATCTAGCTAGTAAAAACAAACACTAACCCTGGTCTTGTATATAGGAGCCCTAGATTATCTCTTTATCAATCTCAGGTGATTGTTTCCTTGGTTTTGAATAGTTTCCTCATATGCATGCACTAGTACTCATCTGAATATTAGAGAAACACCATCCTCAGATCTCTGAAGTTCTCTTTCTATGCAGTTCTCTCCCTCCTATATCCTATCCTGTGAACCCTAGCTGTCTTGGTCTCCCCAGAGTCTCTACTCTCTCTCTCTCTCTCTCTTCAGCTCATGGAGTCCACCAGGCAATATCAGGGTTCCCTCTGTGCTGTAGCCTGGAAACTCTCTCAAGGCAGTAAGCTGGGGCAATTTTAGGGCTTACCTCATGTTTTCCTAATCTCACATGAATCACTATCCTTTGTTACTCAATGTCCAGTATTTTGAAAATTCTTGTTGTATAATATTTCTGTTTTGTTGTTGGTGGTGGTGGTGGGTTTTTGTGTTTTTTTTTTTCAGGTGGGAGAATGAATCTGATCACGTTTGCTCTATATTAAGTGAATGTGGAAGTCCCTGGTTATAACACTTTGATGAGACTGTGTTTCCTTAGTTTTTCATGGGCTTTAGTTCTGTTCACTCTTTAAAACACGGTGTTTTTCCATCCATTTGTTCTTCACCTTCATCACTCTCTCTGGGGTATCTCATCCCAAAGTTTCAAGTAAACCCATGTGTTAATGAATCCTAAATTCATCCTAAATTTCCATCATAATCTGAGTCCATACTCGTAAATTCTAGTTCTATCTAGCCAACAATTTACTGGTCATCTTTTGCTAGATGTCCCACAAGCTGCTTGAACTCAACATATACAAAATAAACAGCCCCTTCTACATGTTCCCACAAACACTTATGTAAATCTCCCTGTCGTATTCATCACACTATTTACAGCTAGTTGTTTGTATTTCTCTCTCCTTAAATTGTTAGTAGAGATTATGTTTTCATCATTGCTGTTTTTCCGACACTTAGCACAGTTCCTAACAGTAGATATCTTCTCAATAAGTATGTTCAGTTAAATTGAATTCCACATATAAGGGGATCTTCAGAGACAGGGGAGACAAACAGTCTAAGCTAAAAGCTATTACACTGAACAGGACCTGGTCTTTCTCTCTGAAGGATGGATTGAGAAGCAGAGCCAGTCTGGGGCACTGACTGGCTTTCCATTTCAGGCCACTGTGAAGTATATACCTGGGGATAAGCAAAGGATGGAAAATTAAGTGGAAAGAATGGAAGGGAGCCAAATTTCTGGGCTCCTAAATGCTAAACATTGCCTCTTAGAACTGTGTCCAAATTAACCACTCCTATTGCTCCCTTCTGTTCTGAATGTGCTTACACTAAATTCATTATGCATTGCTTTTTGAAGTGTTCTTGAGTCATTTTATGTGAAGATGTTTCATTTCACCAATTATATTATAAATTCTAACTAGACATAACACTACCTATTTTCTCAGTAAGTTTGGGAGAGCTTAGGAGCAAAGACCATGTCTCTTTATCAGACTACGTGCATCCTAAGGTTAGGAGCATGCCTTCCCCCCCACCCCCATCCAGGGAAAGTTAATACACAAAAATAATGACTATATAAGGAGTAGAGATGCAAGGCTGGCTTGGTGTCTACAGTCCATATCTGATCATAAGGCTCATTTTTACCACAGTTTCCCTATCTATACAACAACCATGCTTCAATCATATTGAGGACCTGGGATGTTTCACATTGGCAAGTCAACATCAGCTTTGCCTAAAGCTTGTTTATCAAAGAAATATTGGCCCAGCTTCTCTGATGCAGACTCCCTGGCAGAGCATGTTGGTTTGTCTTTGGAGAAAGTGTCAGCATGCTCTGCCTCTGTTCAAACTGGCTGTTTAGAGCTAGAGTCAACAGGGGATTTGGAGAGCAGGCCAGGAAGGAGTGAAGGCTTCTTCCAGCAAGTCAATTATTAGAAGGCTTTTCAAACATCTTCTGGTGCCTAGGTCTCATTCCTCTCAGAGATGGGGCTGGGATGGGTCAGCTCTCTAAATTCCCAAACCCAGTGTTATAGAGAGTATGAAGTAATTAGACCTGCCTTAAAGACTATTGTTATAAAGAACAGTCCAACTTCTCAGCAACCACACTATACTCACATCCTGTTCTAATAAAGTTTAATAAAAATTTCCATACTGGAGATGCAAGGCCAAAAGAGACTTAAAATAAAGATTAAAATATGATGTTTAATAAATTAAAACAATGATGGGATATCATTATTCATACCAATTGACAATTTTTTTTTAACTGAAAATATCCAGTGTTAGCAAAGGTGTGAAGAAATGGTAGTTCTCTTATACTCTTGGTGGAAGTATACATTGAGACACCATTTTAAAAGGGCACTTGGGGATAATATATCAAAATTTATTTTGCCGTTCAACTCAACAATTCCCATTCTAACTATCTATCCTTGAGAACTACATTCACGTGTGCACAAAGATACACACCAGGGGATGATCAACTCAGCACTGTTTTTAATATCAAAAAGTTAGAAGCAATCTAAATCTGTTTTTTTTATATCTTTAGTTCATTCATATATTTTGAGAGGGAGGGAGGGAGGGAGGGAGGGAGAGAGAGAGAGAATGAACACAAGGTGAGAAGGGGTAGAGAGAGAGGGAGAGATTCCCAAGCAGGCTCCGTGCTGTCAGCACGGAGCCTAATGTGAGGTTCGATCTCACCAACCATGAGATGATGACCTGAGCTGGAATCAAGAGTTAGATGCTGAATTGATTGAGCCACCCAGGTGCCCCTAAATCTCTGGTAATAAGGGTAAGAAAAAGTTATTCCATATACCCACATTATAAAATACTATACCACAGGTGTGCCTGGGTATATCAGTTGTTCAAGCGTCTGACTCTTGATTTCAGCTCAGGTCATGATCTCATGGTTCATGGGATAGAGTCCCAAGTCAGGCTTAGCACTGGGCATAGAACCTTCTTAGGATTTTCTGCTATGCTCACTCGATCTCTCTCTCTCTCTCTCCACCCCTCCCTCCCTCCCTCTCAAAAATAAGTAAACATTTAAATAATAAAATAAAATAAAACAAAATAAAATATTATACCACAACTCAAAAGATAAAGAAGTCTTTGGTATTTAACAATCTTTGAGAGATACTGTTAAATGACAAAAACTATTATAAGACAATATGGATAGATAATCAAGTTCATGCAAAAAATAAAAGAACCTTGGGACTCTGTTTATAAAGCACATTTCTATACGGCAGCACATCAAACCATTTACAGTAGTTAATGTTGGAACTCTGAGAAAGTGAATGAATAGGGAATAGTGAAAAATAGGAATGTAAAGAGACAGTTTTAAATTTAATTCTATGCTTGTTTTGAAAAGTTAATAAAAGGAAACAACGTTAAGAAAAACCTCATTCCCATGTGATATTCTTGAAGAGATGGGAGTTTAGGTCTTTCTCAGAAGGAGTGCTTTTCAATTCTGGCTATAAGGTAGAATCACTTGGGGAATAGAAAAAAAAAAATGGTGTGAATTCAAGTTCTGTAGGAAGCAGAGCCTGAGGCAAAGATTAAAATGCTTGACACTTTATTTGGGTGGTGCAAGCCCAGGACAAAGAAGGTGAAGAGATAAGGGAAGTGGGCAAAGAAAGATGCAAAGTAATGTTATGTAGTTTTCCTTTGATGGCCAGCACTCATCAGGACCTCTCCAGAAATGCAAGGAACAGTGACACATCTGAACAGTCCACAGAAGAGAGAAAGAGGGAAGAGGTTTATCTGCCAATTCCCTCTCTATTGCTCATTACTCAAGGTTCACCTCACAGCAAGCTGCTTCCTGGGCATCATTTAGCCCATGGCTACTCTCAGGAAATCAAATTCCATGTCATGGGGTATAGCATTTTATCCAAATCTACATAAAAAGAGAAATGACTTTTAGCAGCTAACATCAACATTTGGTTCTTGAGATTCTTGCTGCTTGGAGTTTGAGCTCCAGCCAGCTCAGGAGAGGTGGGAGTTAAGGAGTAGTGTGTCTGCATGTGGGGGTGGGGGTGGGATGGGGGGGGTGGTGGTTAAGCAAGGGTCTAGCAAAGGAGAAACAGTGAAAATGATCAGAGAGGCAAGAAGATCCTTTAGAAAGATGGAAGAGATGAAGGAAAGCTAACAAGGTGCATAAAGCACATGTCCTTTGTAATTCTGACCCTACCTCACTCCTGATTAAGAATGTCTGTGAACTTGCATTATTTTTAAGGTTACTGGATTATTTAAATGTTCAGCCAGCACTGAAAAACACTACCCCAAAGCATCCATCACAACAAACCAAGAGGAGTAAATTTCATATCGTGGTACCCTATTTTTTCCTTTCAACTAAAAAATGGCGGAGCTACCTAGAAGGACACCTTAGAAAGCCATTACACCTCAGAAGCTTATGTTATTTCAGAGTAGATTCTGGAAGGTGTAAACACTTCATGACCTTGACTTCCTGTCAGACAAAAGGCAACAGAAATTCTTCATGCAAAACAATGAAATTTACCATTAGGTTACATTTAAACAGCGATTTTGCAAAAGGTAGAAACAGCAGGTTCCTCAGTCAGGCTAAGTAGGTTTTGTTTGAAAAAAAAAAAAAAAATCAGTTCACTGCCTTGGATTTGCGGGGCACATCCTTCCTCAAAACGAACAATGTCATGTTTTATTTTTTCCACATAAATTGTGTTCTAACCATGTGTATCCGGATGAAACCAAAACATGAATAAAGTGATTTCTTGGGCTTTTCCTAGATATGTACTTCCACAAATTTCCAGTTTCTACATTTGTACTCTATTGGATGCTGCTTTATATATGGATAAAGAGCAAGAAATTGTTCTGAAAAGAAGTTAAATGTAGCCATCAAATGTGACTTTCTTAGATGGCCTAATGTCATTTGGATGCCTTTGCTCTTTACTCCATTTCCCCACTCCAAGCTGCCCCTTTACCAGTTCAGAAATTATAGTAAAAAATATCACAAGTGATGATGAAATTGGAGTCTACCAAGAATAAGATATATAAGCAGTACCCTGTGAGATATAGCACTTATGTATACTACTTCTATCTGGTCATAGTTTCTCCATCAAAAATGAGGTGGTAAGCCTTGATGATGTCTTCAGTCCTTCCAACTCTGAGATTTTACATTTCTAAATTCTTGAACAATTTCCCCTATACAACTTTCAATATACATACTTGGCTCTGAATTCTGCCTACAAAATTCCCAAAGACTAAATGGACAAGACAAATATCTCAAAATAAAATAACCAAAATTCCTATTTAAAACGGGCTTGTAGATTGGGTGCAGTATATGCTGCAAAACAATGTAGAAAGATGTAGAACCCACCTCTTGGAACTTGCAATTCATTCTGTTGTCAGCAGAGATAGAGAAAAAAGTGATAATGACAACAGAACCCACATGTTGAGAAAATGTATGCCAAGTAAATTTTTTACAGTATGTTATAGTTTGGGGAATTTGAAGATTATATTTGTTGATGGGATAATTATGAGCTAAATATGGATGACTTTTTTTTAATAAAGATTTAATTTTTAAGTAATCTCTCTACTCAGTATGGGGCTCAAACTCACAATCCTGAGATCAAGAATTGCATGCTCCACTGACTGAGCCAACCAGGCGTCCTGTGGATGAATTTTTTAAATGACAAATAATAATGAGGACCCACTTCTTTATGTGTAAAATATCCCCTTCAGTCTCTGTCTATACATATCAGCTAAAGATCTTGATAGCTGCAACTCAGATTCATGGAGTGCAAGGAAGCCTTTTTATAGAATATGCATATGATGACCATGTATTCCCACAATGTCTATTTCACATTCTCATTGGAACCTGTGTTTCTAATTTTTAGTAATTAAAAAATACTTAAAAAATTATTTAATGTCTATCATTCCCAATGGGTTATGAGAATCATGGGGATGAAGGCAGAGGTTCTAATTTACCTCTGATTTCTCTGCAAATAGCACAGTTAACCCAAAAGTATCTGTTCATGCTGGTGTGAATAAATCAATGAATGGATAATAACTACTTCCTAGAAGAAGAGTTGAGGTGACTCACCATATATGGGACCATTTTAAGAAGGACATTGGATCAAGAACGATGTAATGGTGGAGAAGGGAAATTTAATTCCACCAGAACGCTTACCTAAAGCTATTTATCACTATTAAACACAAAATTTTACCTCTGGGATTTCTGGTAATTAAGACATAAAAAGTAAACATCATCATGAGAATATAAAAGACACATGCTGTTCTGTGTTTAAAGGGAAGAACATGACATTAAGATTCTTTTTATAGGTATCTTAAGGAATATTGATCAACACACCTCCATCATGGAACCTGAACTCGGAACACATCAGTTACTCAGGTATCTGACAGCAAGCCTGCCTTGGCACATGTTTTTCTCAGGTCATTTGTGTTTGGCAAGCAGTTCTTTGGCCTCTTAAAGGCTCTATTCAATGTGAATTGTTCTGATCCACTGCTTTTTGGTTGGGAATAGTCTTGAGGACACTGAAATTAAATAAGTGCATTTCTGATAAAAATGAAACAAGATGATTTTAAGGTTTTGAGTCAAGCAGGAGGGGGGGGCGGAATGTCATAATTTCTCATGGCACATCCCTGAAAACCAATGCCCATTTCCAAATGTTTCACAAATGGCAATAACTATGAAGAGGCTCATCTATAACTAGTATCACTCCAATTCTCAAGAGCCCTAATGTCCAGATCTTCATCCAGGACAGTTTAAAATCTGTGAATAAAATGGGACTCTGCTTTGATGAATTCTTTAATACAGTTTTAGGCAGATTCACGGATGGGAGAATAACATGTCTGTGTTTTAGCACAGTGACTGGTGCCACACAGAAAAAACTCAATATTATTACTACATGTGTAATTTTTAAAAATCACTTCAGTAACTATGGGACATGAAGATTATTTGTTCCATCCTACAGATAAAGAAACTCAGACACATACAGATTAAGCAAATTTTCCAGGGTCATAGAACCAGTAAGTGGCACATTAGGTACTTAAACCCAACTTTTAGAGACTACAAAATCCAGGCTCTTTTCTATAGTATTACTCCAAGGAATACAAGGTCTATTGCTCTTGAAATCCCAGAGTACCTGGCACGAATTACTTGGAAGATGAAAAATACTGCTCTTGACTATGAAGCATAGTTAACTCTTTAACAAATGACTAATTTCCCTAACACATTTAGTAGCACTGGAAACAATGGAACCACCTGGTGATGTTAACCAGGCCTTCACTCAGAAGGATCTACTGATATGTATCAGTAAGAATTATTTTTGTTGCAAGTAACATAAATCCCAACTAAAAGTAACTTCAGCAATAAAGAGGGTATGTATTATCTCACAAAATAAGATGCCCAGTGGTAGCTAACTCAGAGTTGCAGTTAGTTACTTCAGCATCTCAGCAGTATCATTAGGGTTGGTCCCTTGCCATCTTCAGCATGCCTTCAAAATGGTCCTCACTTTCATATGTTGAATGCCTGTAAGTTTTAAGCAGTTCTAAATGTTTTACAAGCATTTTGACATAGCTGGTCCTCTCGAAACTCCTATGAGATGGATATTGTTTTACTGAGATAGAGAGTCTTCATGGACATAAGATAGCTGCAAAAAGCCAAATATTAAAGCAGATAAAAGCACAATCAGTAATAAATGGAATGGGTATTGTTACTATCTACCATGTACCTCTTCCAAAAAGCCACTGAGCAGACTTTCTCTAAGGTTCCATGCTCAAACTAATCACCAGCAAGAGGAATGAAAATTATTACAATTATCTTAAGCAAATCATGATTCACACAAGCTTCTCCAGAGTAGAGGCCCCCCATTTCTTCAAGAACATGGCCACAAACACCAGAACAAAAGCTGGGCTCTGATGCTATAGCTAACTTCTCCATCTCCAGCTATAAAAGGAACACCCATAGACACATTCAAGCAAGGTTGATAGGTTTCTCAAAAAAGCAAGGTGGGCAGGCTGGAGATATTTAAAGGAATTGCTAGTTCCCTTGGTAGATACTGGAAGTGTTCTGTTAGATCAATTGTAGAAATACTAAAGAAAGCTAGGAACAGAGCTGAGACAAACAAACAAAACAGCATTGGCTCTTGCAGAAGACAGAGCTAAGGTCTGAGTTTCACAAGTATAGCACGGTTTAAAATAATACCATTTGGAGTTTACAGACATGGGGAAAAAAAGCCCCAGTGTGATTGTAAAGAGTGCTGCAAAACAGAAAACATTCCTGGTGGGCTACATCATGCTGTATTCAGTAGAATTTACTGCATATCCCCCACTACATGCCTCCAGCCATGGCAGAAATCCTTCAAACTTTGCTAAAATGCATGTGTGTTATTGTGTAGCAGCTAAAAACATGTGTGTCTTCAGATGTAGGGTGTGTGTGTTATGTGTGCATATGTGAAGAAATTTCCCCAATTTCTGTTATGGACTGAATTGTATCCCCTCAAAAGTGTATATGTTCAAGTCCTAACCCCCAATACCTCAGAATGTGACTGTATCTGGAAATAGGCCTTTAAAGAGGTAATTAAGGTAAAATGAGGTCATATGAGTAGGCCTTAACCTAACAGGATTGGTATTCTAAGAGAGGATTAGGACACAGACGCACAGACTGAGGAAAGCCCATGTGAACAAAAGGGAGAAGACATCCATCTACAAGCCAAGGAGAGAAACCTCACAATGAAATCAACCTTGCTGATACCATGATCTCAGACTAGCTTCCAGAACTGTGAGAAAATAAATTTCCATTGCATTCTGAAATGCTTCTTACAGGAAAGGTTGGCCTTCTACAAATGGCTGGTTCTTCCTCATTTCCTTTCTCCTGAATGTATTGCAGAATGAAAGATAATGTGGTTGAGCACTGCCTATTGAAGAGTTAGCATCTTGACTAAATCAGATCAAATCTGCAGCCAATTGGGTCCACTGTGCAAAAATTAATCATTTAGATAACCCTAAAATGTGACCCAGACAATTGTTTTCTCCCTAAACTCTGGCTATTGAATCCATGAAAGCATTTTGGTCATCAACATGAACACACAATTTACCTTCTCTTCCTCCAAAAAAATTAGATTTCATAAGAGAAATGAGAGGTGAGGTGGGAGTAGTTTATACTAATTATCCTACAGAGAAAATCTTAAAACTGGCCTTTAGACGTTTTCATACTCCCTCAAATATTTTCCTTAGAATTGACAACTTTGGAAGTCTTCTCTCTTTTCTTTTTCCAACAACATTCACCCTAAAGGCTTACCCCCTCTAGATGCTCACAGGAAAGCCAAATCCCAAATTTCTTCTCCAATCCATCCAGCAGCAAAACCTCTTTCCTCTCAAAACCTGGATGCCAGATGATAACACCTAGGCCCTGAAAACCCCAAAGTGAATTTATGAGTGCATTTTCTCAACAAAAGCCAAATTTCATTGTAAGAAGTTCTGATACCAGCTGTGGAGAAAATAAAATTATTTTCCTGTTTTTGTAAGAAAAATAAAATAGAAAGTAAATAAGGAAAAAGTAGTTGCAAATAAGAATCTTAGATCTTCTAATTTTCTTTTGTCCTATGAGACAGACCAGTGTTTTGTGCCCTAAATAAATGGACAAATTTACCAGCCTAGAAAAACTAGAGTATGGAAAGTCACATTCCTCTGCCTGAGTGAAGGTCTGCTAATCCTATACCCAGAATAAAAACATCGCTGTTTTCCTTTTGAATTGTCGTTAACTTGCATCACACAAACACACACACACACACACACACACACACACACACACACACACACACACACACACACACATTATATTCAGAAATGTTTTAGCGCTGACTTCTCAGCAGGATAAGTGCCTCAATTTCCTGCAAATCATTGTCAAGTGTCTAGACAGGAGAAGTGGAAGCAAAGATAAGAGATCCTGAATTTCAACAGAGGGGCCATCAAGCTAAATCCAACTCAGCTGTGTTTTTTCACTTGGCAACAAGCGATAACCCTCTGATAGCCACATATCTTTCACACTGCCTTTGACTTTTGATAAAGGAAGAGGAAAGTGGGAAACAATGATGAGCCTTAATGATAAACACCCCTGGCTGTGCTTGTGCCTTGGTCTTTTTAAGTTAACTGAGCCCCAAAGGAATCCCAAGCCCTATAGGCCTATCTAATATCTGGAGAGGTTTATGAGCATTTGAAGCTACAGATTAAGATGAACAATATACTTTAAAGGGTTTGTGACTTGTTTAGCACCTTAATTTTAAATACACATCTAAGTCAACCAAACATGCTTTGTAGAAATTCCTGGTTTCAATACCTTTTCTGAGAGTTTTATAGTCTCTTAATCTTTAAGAATTGAATGAGACCTCAGAGGCCCCATCAGCAGTAGCCTATATACACACACTAAATCCACTATGGGAATACCTGGGATTGGTAGCAATGTTTCTTTCCTTACAAACGTTCAGAGAATGCCTTCTTTGAGAAGCTAATCTCTTACTGTGCAAGAAGACTTGAACATGTCATACATGATCCATTTCTCATTCCCTCCTGCATCCATCAACCCTTTTTTGAGTCCCTTGTTGAATAGGGTAGGGATTAAATGGGTAGGTAGTAGAGTCAGGCTGCCTACTTTAGAACCCTGACTCTACTACTCACTAGCTGTATAAATATGAGCAAGTTATTTAACCTCTTGTGCCTCATGTCCATATCTGTAAAATGGGGATAATGATAAGACTTACCTCTCAGGATTGCTGTGAGAGTTAGAGAGCTACAAATGAAAAGCCAGGGTTTGACACACAATGAGGGTTTAATGTTTTAAAGTCAGAAGAGGAAAAGATAGGTGAAAAGAATGTTTTTATAAATGAGGGTAAAGAAGAGAAAGCCATCAACTAATTGAGAATTAAGAAATCAAAAAGAGAAAGACAAATGTCATATGAGCTCACTTATATGTGGAATATAAATAAATGAAAATAAAACCAATACAAACAAAAAATCCAAGCTCATAGATACAGAGAGCAGATTGGAGATTTCCAGAGGTGGGGAATGGAGGGTAGGAGAAATGGGTGAAGAGAGTCGAAAGGTACAGACTTCTAGTTATAAAATAAATAAGTCATGGGGTGGAGTGTACCACATAGTGACTATGTGGTAATAATACTGAATTGCATATTTTAAAGTTGCTAGAACACAGATCTTAAAAGTTCTCACTACAAGAAAAAAAAATGTTTTCCAACTATGTAAGGTGACAGAAGTTAACTACACTTATTGTGGTGATCATTAACAAATGTTAATCATGTTATATACCTGAAACAAATATCAGGTTACATATCAATTAAAAAAAAACATATATCTTTAAATTTTTTGAAGAGAATTAAGAAACCAGACAACACAGTGGTGTATAACTGGATTCCTAGCTCTTGTCTAGACATAATGATGAGCTTCAACAATAACTTACAAGACAGTGCTGACTTAGATTAAACTCAGAACAGTTAAATAGTTTGGCTTCAAGGACTGTAGGAGTTCAAAGAAGAGAGAGATCACTGTGGGCTGAAGGGGACAGAGAAGACTCTATGAAGGAGGCATGGGCTCTTGTCCTGGGCTGCACTGAACAAGTAGGATGTAGATGAGAAGACAGATAGGAGGTTATTGAGAGAAAAGCATCAAAAGCAGGGAGATAGGGACTATTGCGACATCTGGACTAGTTTTCAGTGATCAGCCCAGGAAGGAGGCTTGACATCACCCTTATTTTCTGACCTACAGCTTAAAAGTAGACCTCTGCACAAGCCTCAGGCTGCCTCTGGGCTCATCCTTTCAGTGGATCTTATACACCCTCCACCAGTTCAGCTTTCTTTCAACACTGCTGACCTCTTGTCTCTCCCCTGTTCCTAAGCCTTCAGTGTCTCCCCCATCCTTAAGCCCATCCCACTATCTTCAGGGTAAAACCAAGCTCCTTAGCCCAATATGTGATGCTCTTCGCAATCTGACAATGAACTGCATTCAGTTATGTCCCAGAATACCTTTGTCCTCCTTTTTTCACAGTTCTTCCAGCTAGGCTTTTTGTTCCGGCTTCAATCAGTCCAAACTCTAATACAGAATTACCTCCATTCTCCTCTTAACCATCTAATTCATCATTGTATCTGTGGACAATATATTTGTGAACTTCCTTGCTCTTTTCCAATTTTCTAATTCTTTTATTGTTTGCTAACTTTCCAATCTCTTTCCTAACTTCTCTAACTCACCACATTCTCTCTCTTTTGAGAGAGAAGACATCTGTTCCACTCACCAAGCAAGTAAATTTGTAGTATTTCTTAGCGAGATTTTTGTATTGTTATTTCATTTGGTGGAAGTTTGACTATTTTTTAAAATGATGTCTTAGTTTTTAATCTGAATTACAAATTCCTCAAGACCAGGGGTTGTATCTGATTCTTCTTCTTGCAAGCAGAGTAGTTGATTAATTAATTATAAGGGATGACAGGAACAAGGAATATCAACTTATAAAACTAATTTAAACAACCCAAACAACCCAAGCGTAAGAAAAAGTTGGATTTCAAGGTCCATAGGTGATAGATCAGGCTCCCTGTAAGATAGACCATGAGAACTCTAAGGGTTTTTATCATTATTTTGTTTTCAATTTTACTTTTGCTATTGTTCCAGATTCTGAGATTTTAATTCAGGAAGTCATTGCTCTTAGATCAACAACACCTCTGGGGCATGAGGGGCAAGAGGTAAGGATGAAGATTGGGTAGAGGAAGAAGTAAGAGGCTGAATGTGCTATACTTAACAATAGTCTTCAGTCAATGTTGTAGGGAGCTCTGGTGCTGAAATGCCCCTTAAATTGTCCCAATTGTAGCAAAAGAGCCAGGTATTTGCATGTTCACTAAGACCATTCCTTGGATGTAGTTTATTCCTAAGGATAAAGAATAACATTAGGCAAGGCAACCGGTTTTGGCAGTTCCTGGAAAGGGATGCAGCTGTAAGCTATCAGGAGTCAACAGTACTAGCAACTGGTAGAGTAAGTGCCTTGGGCAGAATCTGGTGGTATACCACACTATCTGCTACAGTTGGGTAACATGACAATATGATCTCTTGGCCTTCTCGGCTAAACCTCTATGCTTGGCACTCAGCTAGCTCCACCCGTTCTCTGGCTATGATGTTTTACCTGCCTGACCTGACTTAAAACATGTTCATTGTAGATCAAAATTTTAATTCATCACAAGTTCTTCCTTCTTTGCAGTTTCTTGTTTCATTTATCAGAAACAAATTATCAAAAACTACTTATCAGCTGAACTAGCAATTGGTCAGTATTCAAATCTCTCAAATCAGATAAGTAGTTGTTCAGTCAGGTGATTCCTAGAATCTCAAGTGAAGATTCAGTCTTTGTGGGATCCCATCTGAGATAAGACTAGAGAAGTAGCCTTGGGGTTTCAGTGCTTCCCAGAAACACCAGCTGACCAAACACTTGAAAGTGTCACAGAGCAGACAATAGGGTAGAGCTGTTTTAATGCAAGGAAAGGAAAACTAACTTAAAGAGTAACAAAGAGTAACTTAACAAGAGTAACTAATATGCTGATTCATGACCACCTTGAAGAGATACAGGTTCCACCTGGGTGGTCTCTCCAACAATTCCACCACTTCTCGTCTTTAGATCTTTTGTTATTGATGATGATGATAATGATGATTTGAGAAATTTAACAAATACAGACAAATACCAAACATAATAAAACAAGCATTTAGATGTCCTCTTCCTAGAATTCACTCTCATTCACTTTTTGCCATATTTTCTTCTGTGTTTTTTTTAATAAAAAATATAGGTATAATTCAAATCACCTCTGTTTTCCTTTCCAAAAGTAAAGAGGATCATGATTTTGATGTGCATCTTTCCAGTTTATTTTTTTTATTTCTAAATGAATATGTTAGTATACATGAGAATACAAAATATTGTAACATGTGGTTTTTAAGTTGATATTAGTGTATACTATATTGTACTTTAACTTTTCTTCATTAACTATTTTTGAGAATTTTTCCATATTGCTATATATTGATTTAGTTCATTTTTAACTGCTTATAATTGTCCATCAGGGAACTATATTACATTTTATTTTTTTATTCTCCTACTGATGACCATTAAAGTGGCTTCCAAGATTCTCCTTTTTGTGCATTTCCCCCCTGACTTTCCTGACAGTTCAAAATGAATGAAATATCTTTTTTTTTTCTATCTGAGATTGACCAGGCTTCCAGAGAAGAATTCCCACTGTATCTTTGTTGTTTGCCCCTCTGCCTCAGCCCTGACACATACCAGGTGCTGATTTTTAGAATTCCCATTGTTTTCTGAGTGGTTCTTGTCAAAGATTTAACTCCTTAGACAGACTTTGGGAACAGATTTTGGAAGTGACAAATATGGGCAAAACATGGGCAAAATATTGGGCCTTAAAATAAAAACTGGAGCTACTTCTGGATTTATCCCAAGAAAATAATTCAAAGAAGGAAAAAAAAAATCTATGTGAAGATTTTTACTTAGAACTATTTTTTAATGGGGAAAATGAGAAATAACCAAAAATGGGGAGTCAACAATGGGGAGTTCTTATACAAATCATGATATATCAACTCAATAAAATATTATTCATTCCTTTACAATGATGATTCTGAAAAGTCTGTAGTAGGTGGAAATATACAAAATCTTCTATCTGGCTCAAAACAGATGAATATGAGCAATTTCATCTAACCAAACTTAAGAGTAACAGAGGAAAACAAATGATGGTGTAACATTAGGTGAAAATCTTAAGAAGCAAAATTACATCTACAGGAAGTGAAAGTATATCTGCATTTGGACAAGAACTTAAAGAAGTACAGCAAAATTACAAACAGTTATAGTAAAGGAGAGTGGGAGAGAACTAAAACTTATTAAATGTACATGTCCAGGACCTTATAAACATTATTATTTTAACACACACACACACACACACACACACACACACACAGCTTTTATTATTCGCACTTATAGATGAAGAAACTGCAATTCTAGTGGTTAAGTTTGTTTTGTGTCATAAATCAATAGAGTGGCAGAGCTAGAATTTGCATCCAGTCCTTCTTGATTTCAAAGTCTGTATTCTTCTCATGTCCTTCTCTGGTTAGATGAAAATACCATCTTCTATTCATAGCTCTCAAGATATTACTTGTGTAATAAACAGAAATTCAAATTAAAAATTTCTCAAGAAGGAGAAGATACAGAAGATGGGTCACTAAACACCTTTTCCTGTTCCTGTCTGGTCCAGACTGACAGGGCACCTACTAGAAGGGCTCTTTGATTTTCCAAGCTTGCCCTTAGGGTTCCTAGTGTAGAACAAAAGACTGCAGGGAAGAGGGTGACAGTCAACAGATAGAGACAATTGGATTGGGACTGGGATGAGCCATGTATTGCCTAAGGCCACTTGATTAAAGCTCTTGAACAAAGAGAACTTAGATATCATATGAAGCTTTTGAGAGCAAGCTGAAAATCGTTTGTGGGTGTTGTGGATGTTCTCAGGGAGAAGCCTCCAAGTTCCAGCCTGAGTCAATGAACAGAGGAACACAGGGAGGGGAGTCAGGACTTCTGGGTTCCTTGGTCCAGTTCCTAAGCACATGTGTATCCTTGGGCGAGTCGCCGAGGTTCTCAGTTTTCTCGTCTGCAACACGAATGAGCTTGCCTCTTCCAGCACTAAGTGTTTCCCTGGCTCTTTCTTACACACAGAAAGAATTCTACAGTCTGCTAAATGGGAGAAATCATGTGTCAGATGTCTGAGTATTAAATGAAGTGCTTATTCTTCTTACTTTTAGTCTTTCAGAAAAGGGGGTACTTTCACCAACACTTCTACTCTTCTCTCTACCCACTAATATGATCACTCCCTTCCTGCCCAGTAAATTTGGAAGGCCATGTCCTGGCTCTAGTCCATGGAGATACTCTGCCACAAAAGTGGGAAACAGGCTCTGTCCACTCTCACTTCATCCCACCTGCCAGCAAGGGGGCCAAATTGTACTTTGTGCTCCTGCTGTTAGGCAGAAAGCATGCTAGGTCAGGCTGTGGATCTGCCTCCAAGAGAAGACTTGGAGACTCAGTCCCCTCCTCAGCTCTCTATCCTTCCAGTTACCAGGTACAGCCTTTCAGGTAACTGGCTAGCTAAATGTCAGTCATGCAGACCCCAGAGAGGGTACCAAAGTTTACATTTGGGGCATAGGGAAGAGGAAGTAGTGGGAAGAACCATTATTATTTCAAGGCCAATCTGTATATTTCAGCACAGAGTGCCAGCAGCCCCAAATCTGGAATTCACAAAACTGATCCTAGAATTTGGTCTTCCCCAATCTCATTATATCTGTCTGCCACTGGTAAAACAAAACAAAACAAAACAAAAACAACAAAAAGCAACAACAGAAAATGAATGGATAATTAGCATCCTCAAACCTTGAATACAGAACCAAAATCTGGAAGAAATACTAGTCCAAAATCAAGTATAACCTCCTTCTCAAACTGTTATTATAATTATGAGAGAACGAGAATGAGAAAGGGGTCAGAAGACAGAGGGAAAAAAAAAGTACACTGCAGAACTGAAATAACATTCTGCAACTGTGCTTTCTGAGAGACAGAGCTGAGTTAAAATAAAAATGCTGAATTCTAGACTCCAGGATCTAAGGGGAAAGAGAGATATTGGTGAGTAAGCCAAAGCCTGGCCAGAGATGTGTCCTGGTTCCCAGGGCACCATCACACATGTAAACAGGATAGAGGTAAGACATGTAACTCTGTTTACAGGACCGCATTGGGAAGTTGGGGAGAAGGCTGAATAGGTGTACTGTCTTCCACCCCAGAGTGCCTGGAATCAAATGCCACCATCACCACCTTTAGGATACATGACCATAGGCAAAGATAAACTATGCACACTCTCAACTTTCCTAACTATAGAACAGGTATCATAATAGCCCCCCAGTAGGGTTGTTGGAATATTTAATGAGAAAATCCCATGTAAAGTACTAGTGTAGCCAGTGGTCTGAAAAACGATGGGCTTCCCTCCTAACACATAGATTCAGAAAGGACCAGTGCTACATTTGCTATTGGCTGATCACTGCCTAACAGTGTCTCATAAAATATTTATTGCCATTATTGACACTTGTGATACTGGAGAAGAGACTGAAGAAACATTTGTACCCTCTTCGTTCTCCCTAGAAAGAGAGATTCTCTCATTTGAAGCCAGATAAATACATTTTTGAGGGTGAGCGTAGGTCTTTCCCATCTAAAGATTCCATTTTCTCCTGCAGTGTCAGCAACTATCACTGTATAGAAAGATGGGAACTAAATAACCTCCAACAACCTGGCTGGAGTCTTGGTCTGATTCTTGCTCCTTCAGACAGATTCAGCAAGACAGTAGCATGCCCTGATTGGATTGATATGATTTGATTAACTTGATTTCATTTGATTAGATTTTTAAATTCTTTTTGAATTTTCGTTCCAAGTTCCCCAAAATTCAAAAGAGAGAGAACAACCCACATGGTAGGAGACAATCTCCAATGTCAGAATAAGGGCCCTTCCCTCACTTGTTTGGTAGTAGCTAGAGAGAAAGGGACCTCTGTTGGAGTAAAGACTAAAGAAAGAGATGCTTTGTCCAATTCAGATTAACTTGTTTTTTGAGAATAAAATTTATACACTTTCTTATAGGCAGACTAAACAGTTGGAAATGAGGGTTTTTGGGTCCTGGAATCCTGCCAATTATGAGGAAAACTAAATTCCATTCATGGTAGACCAAAGCTAGTAGTCTAACTGAGTTCCTAGTATCACTTAGGATCTGGATTCTGTGTAGACTAGATAGACTTTTTTCCCATTCATTAGTTCATTATCTTGTAGCCCCTGAGTTGCCACAATCAAACAACATCTTTGGCGGCCAGGTGACCAGGCTGATGTAGCATCAGGAGCATCTTAGATGATTAACAGACGTTCAGTCAAGTTTAAACATTGAGATTGTCTGTCTAGACAGCTATTCAAACCTCTTCACATCTCCCATGAGCCCTGCCCTGACTCTCCCTCTCTCCAGCTGTGGAGATGACTGACATTTTGGAAGCTTAGAGACATATACTTTCTAAACATGGGTTCTTAAAGTGAGAAAATAGAACTTAATGGGAACTGTAGAACTCCATTAGGGAGCGTTCATAAATGAAGAAACTTGTTCCAAAAAAAAAAAAAACAAAAAAAACAAAACCAGTCTGTGGCATATTAAGACCTTGAGCTCAGGTTTTTGGACTCGAAGGCCAGTGTTTCTACTAGAAGATATAGATATTGAGAAATATATTCCCTCTTTCTCCACATTTAACAGAGTATTGATCGTCTGTGAAAATGGGATTTACAAAGCCATCTTCTGCACCTGCTGGTGGGCATTACAGGCACTTTGGAAGTTCCCATCCTTTGGAAGTCCACACTTCTGAGATTTCAACAATCATCCAGGAGGCAATTAGTCTCAATCATATGAAAATAAATTCTGTAATAGTTTTCTAGGGCTACTGAAATGAAATAAACAAGATGGTTTAAACAATAGATATTTATTGCCTTGTAGTTCTGGAGGCTAGCAGTTTAAAATCAAGTTGTTAGCGGGGTAGGGTTCATTCTTTCTGAGGGCTGTGAGGGAAGAATCTGTTCTAGGCCTTTTTGCTTGATTTATAGATAGCTTTCTTCTCTATATATCTTTTCACATTGTCTTCCCTCTTTGCATGCCTGTATTTGTATCCAAAATTCCCCATTTTATAAGGATGCTAGCCATACTGGATTAGGGCTCACACTTAGTAAAAGAACCTACCTCTAAAATAAGGTCATATTCTAAGGTACCAGGGGTTAGGACTTCAACATACTAATTTGGGGGGGAACAACTGAACCCATACAAAACTCAAAATCAGTGTTTCCCAAATTTTAGCCATGTGTGTATATATTATCATCATATATCTGCTACATTCATATACCCTGTATATGAGTATTTACTATTTAAAAATCACTTTGTTGTACTAACATAGATTTACTGTAAAAGGTGATTTTCTCTCATATAAATAATAATCTATTGCTTTTCTAATATATATTAACATTAACATTAAAACACAAAGTATTAAAAATATTAATTAATATATTAATTTATTTTAATATTAATGTTAATTAATTTTTATTTCAAATACTTTTTATTAATGTTAATTAAAATTAATGTAATTTTAATGTTAGTTAATATTAAAATAATAAACATTAAAAATAAAAATACCACATAACATTATCTCATGTACTACCACTGGTATGAATAACCACCTTTTGAGAAACACAAATCCAAATGGCTCATAAATGTGCAGGTTTGTACATATTCCATGTGATATGGGGTTTTATAGGTTTTTATTGAATGAGGCAAATCCCATTTAGGGGGTAGTCCTTACATTTCCAATTGCTCTAAAGCATCTCATCAGTCTTACAGAAATAGTCCACCTAACTTTCTGTATGGTAGGGTCACAAAAAGATTTTAAAATGGGAAAGCAGGATGGGGAGGGATATACTCTTCACTTTTCTTCTCTTTAGGAATTTGCTCAACTGCTGCAAGTGACACATAGAGCTATGGAATAATTTTGAAGAGATAAACTAAGGTGGGGTCAGATACCTTCAATTCTGCAGCTCATTCACTAAATGTTTTCTGAATTAGTTATTAAACCTCCTTCAATGAAAGGCTTGGAGTGGAATAAGTTGATTTTAAGGGTAATAGTGGTAAATACATCATCCTCACAGTTCTCCCAGCTCACCTCCAAGACATCAGACCACTGGACAAATCCTCTAGAACAGGAGGGACAATTTTGACCCAGGGGGCTTTCACAGCAGGCACAACCAATTTTCCATGGACCTCTTTACTACTGGGCCCTTAAGGACCTAAAAATCCTTTTCAACACAACATGCCAGGAAGCCACTACCAACTTATCAGCATTGCATACAGACAGAAAACCAACAGGTCAGCTCCTATCTGGTAGTAGAGGTTGCTTTCCCTGACCTCTAGAAAGGCCCAATCCTATAAGAAGCCTAGGAAAAGCTCTTCCCTGCCCTATTCTCCCTTTCCCTCTACTCCCTTCTCACACCTGACTTCTTACCCTCCCAATCAGCCAAAACACACCTCTCCAAAGAGACTTTCCATAGAGACCTTACTTAGCTCTCTAAATAAATGCCTAAATGCCTCCCATTATTTTCTATCTCAGATATTACTTTGATTCCCTCATATCATTTACATGACTTACAATTTCTATTTGCTTATGTGCTTATTTTTTTAACAGTCTTTCCCACTTGAATTTAAGCTCCTTGAAAGTAAGTGTTGCATTGGTCTTGGTCACCACTCTATCACCAGCATACACTATGCACTCAATAAATATTTGTTGAAAGGAAAATATAAAGAAAAGGGTAAGAAAATAAAACAAAACAAAGTAAGGAAACAGGAGAGAAAAGAAAAAAGGAGAGAATGGAGGAAAGTGGAGGAAAGGGGAGTGAAGGCAGGGAGGGGAGGGGAGGGGAGCAGAGACAGGGCCTTTCCCCTAGGCCACCAACAACTGGTCACAACATGGAGATGCATAGTGATTGGTCAGCAGTTTATTTGGGAGTGAGGTATTCCTCTGGGTGTGTCATAAAATGGAGCATTTTTCCTCTGTTCAGAGTCTTGCCTCCCAAATAAGAATGTCCCTTTCTCAGAAGCCTTAGGGGTGGGGAAGGAGTGGGAGACTGCGGCCCCCCACTCTACCTGTTTCTGGTCCTTCTCCATGACAAAGAGTGATTTATCTTTTTGGTGAGGTGATCAGACTCTGGCATTCACTGTCTGCAAGTCTTTATGGGCAGGGTAATGATTTTAAGCCAATGTTTGCCTGGAGCCCAATCTCTGTGTCTCTCTTTCAGGCCTCTGGTGTCAGGAGGGTATGAGGTTGGCCATGTCTGTCTGCATGGCAGGCTGGAGGAGAGTGCTATGCAGAAACACTTTCTCCGTGTTCATCCTGAGGTCTAGACTTGGAGGTAAAGAACAGGATGCCCACTAGGCCCTCCGAAGTCACATTCTTCTACCAGCTTTGCCAATTATGTTATGGATATTGTGAGGTCCATCTAACTTGGGTGTCTATTTCTTAAAAGGCTTAGAACTCAAAGGGGGTGAAGAGTGAGTTTTATTTCCCTCTCGCAAAACCCAGTAGGTAAAGAGAAAGGTATTTCATGTTACCAGCTCTACTCTGCAATGCTAGAAACCCAGCTGATAGAACATGCAGGCCTTTTTGGCAGGCCAACAAAATGTTCCAACACCACTCTTCTGGCATTAGGCTTCCTCCTCAGACTCTTCCTAAACTTGTGATGAGAGCCCTAGGACACCCTGTATATCAGAAACATCACAACAAACATAGAGAGGAAAGTCCTGGGGGAATGGGTGAGGTCATTTCAGAGAAAGCCTGGCTCACCATAAGACAGCTTTATGGATAAGCACCATTAAGATGGATGTCAGGCCCTCTTGCAAGATGTCCCCATCAGATATTGAGAATATTAACATGAAAGTGGAATATTCCCAGAGTGATTTGCTGCAGCACTTTATGGGATGTGGGAGTCTTGTTTATAGTTGTTAGGAATTTGCAAATGCTCTTAGATATGGAGGCTGCCAGCATCTGCAAGGATGTACTTTGTGCTGTTTGTATGTCAGGGTTAGCTTTTATGGTTTAAGATGTGAGATAATTTTCAAAATACATAAGTTAGAGAGACTGAGGACATTTTATAGAGTGAAGAAAAAGATTTGAAAAAAAATGAGAGAGAGAAATAGATATGTTATTTTTTAAGGATCTACATTAATTTGTGTCATTAGGTGGCCATGACAAAGGAAATTCTTCCCCTCTGAAACAGCTCAGCCCATGACCCATCTCACGCATAATTCTTCCCTGATCATCACAGAAAGTGACGTAGCTTCCCTGACCTCTTATGCATCTGGGGCTTAGAGCCTGTTCCATTCCACTGGACTTTCCTTCTACAGTTTAGGGTGGTTAGTCTCCCCAATTAACTGTCATTGCATTTATGTCTTACACACATTAGTATTACCACATTATCTAGCATTTTGTCCTAGAGACATTAGAAGGAGAACATAGTTCATTTTTTTTATTGGTACATCCCATATGCTAAGAAGAGGTCACATTCATGAATTTAACACTTTCAGTGTACATGCAATTGGCCAGGAATTATTCTGGGATTTGAAGCTACCCTGATATTGAGGTTGCTGAGAATAATACAAATACCACTAACATTTATAATGGTTATAATAGCTAATAGTTACTGAGTATTTACAATATGCCAGGTAGCATCAAAAGCACTTCATATATATTATCTCATTTAATCCCCATAGAGACTTCCTATTAGGTGGTTACTACTATTAAGCTTATTTTTTGAATGAGAATACTGAGGCTTAGAGAGAATAACTGCAACACAGTCAGTCCCTGCACTTGAGTAGATCAGCACCTGGTAGGGTGTCAGACTGTGGAAGGATGATGATGATGATGATGTTCATAATATTAATATTAGTAGCAATTTAAATTGCTTTAAGAAAAAAACTAGAAGATCATACATAAGACAGAAGATGTGCCAACTGTATGAGTGGTGTGGTGTGTGTGTGTGCGCATTTAGGGGTGTGTGTACATGTAGGGGGTGTGGGGTGTGGGTGTATGAGTGTGTGAGGGGTATGGGTGTATGGGTGTGTGTAGGGAGTGTGGGGTGTGTTGTGTGTGCATGTGTGTGAGGAGGGGTAGTGTGTGTGTTTGTGTGTGTGGTGCGTATGGGGATGGGTGTGAGTGTGTGTGCATTTGTGGGGGGGTGTGCACACGTAGGAGGGGTGTGGGGTGCATGTGGATGTGTGTGTGGGAGTGTGTGAGGGGTATGGGGTGTGGGTGTATGGGTGTGTGTAGGGAGTATGGAGGTGTGTGTATGAGGAGGGGTGGTGTGTGTTTGTGTTTGTGTATGTGTGTGAGGAGGTGTGGGGTGTGGGAGGGGGCAGGGTGTGGGTGTGGTGTTAATAAGGCATCTCAATCAGAGGAACCAGTGCTTCTTTTCCTCATAAATTGAATGAGTGTGATCCAGACATATTGATGAATGTTTAACAACAAGATTTCCAGGTGTATTTCTGATGAATGTTGGTTGATATTTCACTTGTGTTAATGAGTAAGGTGAAAATGAGATAAATAATGAGAACATGTCAAAATTTCATTCATTTGTGAAGGATGTGAATAACTTTGTTGTTGTTGAATCATGTAACAGTTTTCAAACATTGGAAGAACATTTCCTTAATTTTTTTCCACTATTCACAAATGTGAATACTATGTATACAATGCACTCTTAAATTAATCTGCAGTAACATTTTCCCTAACACTTTCTTATGTTTAGACCAGGGGCTAGCCAACTACAGACCACTGGCTCCTGTTTTTGTAAATCTCATTAGCTGACTGTTTTTGACCCATTTTAAAAGGATTATAGGGGCACCCGGGTGGCTCAGTTAGTTGAGCATCCAACTTCAGCTCAAGTCATGATCTCACAATTCATGAGTTTGAGCCCCATATTGTGTTCTGCACTGATAGTATGAAGCCTGCTTGGGATTCTCTCTCTCCCCCCATCTTTCTCTGACCCTCCCCTACTTACACTTTCTCCCTCTCTCTCAAAATAAATAAATAAACTTAAAAAATGTTTTTAAAAAGGATTATAAAGAAGGAGGAAGAGTGCTGGGGAGAGGAAGAAGGGGGTAGGAAAGCAACTGAATGTGCTCAGCAAAGCCTAAAATATTTACTTGGTGGATCTTATGGAAAAAATTGGCCAACTCTTGGTCTACATAATCAACAAAACAATCAATCAAGCCTTGATTTGGTAGCACTGCTGATTTCTATAGTGTAAATCTTCCCTCTATGGCTGATTTCAAGCTAACAATACAGCACAGAGTTGAGAGGAAATGTAGAGTCACACACCATTATACAGTATTTCCACCACATGGAAATGATAGATATAATTTCAAGAGCATAATCACAAGGTCTAGTAAAATAATTAGAAAGTGTTGAGTTTTGAGTACTTATTACCTTTAAAATATAATTTTATTACATTGTAAAAGTACAGATTGCATTTTTAATAATGGCTGTTCTTAACTGCCTCGCAAAATTCATAAAATTTTAACAATTGCCTCTTACAAAACAAAACGAGCTGGCCACGGTGTGATCACAGAAGCAGTTGGTTGCCCTTGATGTTAATGTTGATGTTACAATAACCCATGTTTCCTGTAAAGCAGACAAGTCTAGCTGGTACAACATGTTAAGAACATCCTTTAAGAGGTTTTTCATTATAGCCTATTTCAACGTTTTTTTTTTTATTTTATTTTTGGGACAGAGAGAGACAGAGCATGAACGGGGGAGGGGCAGAGAGAGAGGGAGACACAGAATCGGAAACAGGCTCCAGGCTCCGAGCCATCAGCCCAGAGCCCGACGCGGGGCTCGAACTCACGGAGCGCGAGATCGTGACCTGGCTGAAGTCGGACGCTTAACCGACTGCGCCACCCAGGCGCCCCCATTATAGCCTATTTAAAATTGTGAATATTTTAAAAAATCTAAATATCCACAGGTAAAAAAAAATAGATAAATATAACATTATATATTTGTATTATGGAATATTTGTATTATGGAATTCATATTATGCCACAATGGTAATGCATCAAAAGTAGATAGATCTCAAAAAAAAAAAAAATAGTGAAAGGAAGTTTCATAAAAATGTGTACAGATGATGCAATTTACATTGATTTAAAAAACAAAGAACCAAACCTAAAAAATGTATATATATATATATATATATATATATGTATATGTATACGTATATATGTATATACATATGTATATGTATACGTATATATGTATATACATATGTATATGTATACGTATATGTGTGTGTGTGTGTGTATATATATATATATATATATATATATATATATATCAAGTATGGTAAATGTATAAAAATAAGCAGCAGGGAGGCTCCTGCGTGGCTCATTGGTTAAGCGTCTGACTCTTGATCTCAGCTTAGGTCATGATCTCACAGTTTGTGAGGTCAAGCTCCATGTTGGGCTCTGCACTGACAACTTGGCCTGCCTGGGGTTCTCTCTTTCCCTCTCTCTGCCCTGTGAGTACATGCATGCTCTATCTCTCTCTGTCTCTCAAAATAAAGAAATATACTTTTAAAAATGCAGGGGAAGGATGCTCCTAATTTGTATTATCAGTTGTCTCTGAACAGTTCAGAAGAGCAAGAGAACAGTGGGACAGAAAGTGTAAGCAAAGAGAACTTCAATTTGATCTATTTATAATGGTTTGTTCCTTTTTAAAAAAAAATTAGCAAGTAGAACAAATGTTGGAATTATTAATATTATATTGTAGGAATAAGAGTGCTTATTATATTATCTGATTAAAAAATTATACAAACATAATTTTAAAAAAACCCTTCTAAATGCAATTTAGAAGACTTAAAACTATCACTTTAGGGGCACCTGGGTGGCTCAGTCAGTTAAGCATCTGACTTAGCCTCAGGCCATGATCTCACAGTTCGTGAGTTTGAGCCTCGCATTTTGACAGCTCAAAGCCTTGAGCCTGTTTCAAATTCTGTCTCCCTCTCTCTCTGCCCCTCCATCGCTCATGCTCTGTCTGTCTCTGTCTCTGTCTCTATCTCAAAAATAACAACATTAAAAAAAATTTAAACTATCACTTTAGGTCCTGTGTTATCCAGCGTACATGCAAAAAGAGTTTCTCTTCCATCTCACAAGATCTAAGCAAGATGAGGACACAAATATGTTCCCTGCTGACAGAGCATAAGGCAGGCCTTGTTTTCAACTGATGGCAGCCTGCACATTTTGCAGATGTCATTTTATTGTAACCAATATGAAAATATTTTCATTGGAGTGTCTGGTTTTACAGGTTGGGTTCTGAATAATGATAGCTCACCAACCAGTTGTGGGCCAAAGTATAGCAAACACTCAGACCTCTCATGGCCAGTCTTAGAGGAGAAACCCTGTCTTTCCTCACACAGGTTTCCCCCTGACTTTGCAAAGTCCAGAAAGTACAAACCCAGTGGTGCTTACTCATCATGCTCCAAGATACAGACCTGCTTGCTCTCACCTGCAAACTCACATTGAGGCTGACGTCTCCCTGTCACTGCCAAAAAGATACCTGTTTGCCAAAGATGCCTCAGTTGGAGCTGGAAGACTGGTTGGAATCCTAGCCCTTCTGGAAATACATACCCCAACAGGGTTATAAGCTTGGAATGTCTCCATGCCCTACTTACTGCTGCTGTATGCACCAAAGCCAGAGCCCAACTCAACATTCAAGGAAATTCCAGCAGTACAAAGAAATATGACTGGGGCTGAGTGTCCTGGTAACTTCGCTAATGTGGCAACTATTGCAAATTAATGATACAAGGTGATAGTGGTGGTCTGATTCTGGTCTGTTTAGATTCATGGCCACCATTTTTGTTCTAGGACTGTGGCTTGACACCTAGATGCATAAATTGGGACAAGTTTTAGTGTGCCTGCAACTCTGCAGACCCTTTTAACCACCAGCCCACAGGCACCATCTCATTCTACCACAAAAATGATGTGATTTCTGAGTATAATCCTGCCCCATGGACTTGACAAACACCAACTTCACTCCATCATCCACATCCAGATGGATTGTGATTCTTCTGGGTGTCTGGGAGGAAAAGTTTCAAAGGCTTCCCTTCCAAAGGTGCCTAATATCTAAATGCAAATTACCCATGCTTTTCTCTAAACTTCCAAGCTCCAACAAGAGTTCTTGTAAAACAAATACTAAAATATTGAAAGGTATCAGCTCTAGAATAAGGGCTTTATTTGCATTTTGTCATTTAGTCCTCACAACCACCCTAGGAAATTTGAATTCTTCACTGGCCTCATTTTACAGAGAGGGTGAATGCAGGCCTGAGTGGTTCAATTACTTCCCCAAAACCACACTCTTGGTAAGTGGCAGAGTCAAGACTCAAATTCAAAAGGGCTAATGTCCAACATAAGCTGCCTCACTCACCCTTTCATGCTATTGCTCTGATCCTTCATTCCCTGTGTCTGCACCCTTTCTTGGTTGCACTGTTACATCACTGGGCCATTTTCAGTATCCCACCTCCAGCTGGAGGGAAATTTTTTTTTATTCTCAAAGTATTATAAAATAGTTTTTATACACAAAGGAATATACATAAAGTATTGTAAGTTATGAAGCAGAATAGCAAAGCTAGAACATTACCAATATCTGTGTGCTCCTGTCCAATCCTGTCCCTGTCCTTCTCTTCACTCCCCAAAGTAACCATTATTGAGTTTTAGACTGATTCTTTCTAAAAACTCTTTCATGGATGTGTTCCTAAATAATAGTTTCATTTTGTCTTTTTAATGAACTTTATAAGAATAGTATACCTTATGTCATCTTTTTTACTTTTTTCACTGTATTATTGCATCAATATGTAGATGGATGTTAGCAGAGATTGGTCTGAGAATATGAAGAATCACTGAGGACGTGGACCCACCTCAACTGCTTGAGTAGTGTAAATTAGTGTAAACACTTTAGAAAACAACTGGACACTATTTCGTAAGACTAAACAATTGCATTTACTATTTCCCATCGATTCCTCTCTTGGGCTGATACACCAAACTGCTGTATCCCTGCGCCAGAAGGCACATGTAAGAATGTCCATAGCAGCATTGGTCATAATAGCAAATACTGAAAATCAAGTATTTTTTATCCTGGGGATCATTCCTATACACCTTCTCTGAATAAACTATTTTTGAACTAGGCAACAGATTATTTGCTATAGGATAAGACATGAAAATGCAGTTTTATCTGTCTTATTAGTAGTAAAACAACTTAGATTAGTGCTAGGCTAAAACATGGTTTTTATGATTGCATCATACGTTTAGGCTAAATATTTTAAAAATGCTAATTTTTAACTCTTAGTGAAAGGGCGGGCCTACGCCAGCCGACTCCATCTTGTTCTGTGTCCTTCACCTTGACCACACCTCCTCCCCTTGAGTAACACCCCCCCTCACCTGCCTAACAGGACTCGGACCCTTCCCCAGCCAATCGGCTGAGGCCATAGCCATTACCTCACCAACTGCCCCTAGGCCCCAATAAAACCTTTGTCCTTTTGAAACTCGCTCTCTCTCCCTGGTATCTCACCGCTGCGTCGGTGCAGGTAGGGGATTGAGCTTGAGCTAGCTCGAATAAAGGCTCTTTTGCTTTTACATCGGACTCGGCTCCCTGGCAGTCTTTGGGGATCACGAATTCTGGGCATAACATTAGAAATCAACAAAGTTAAAGTCATAATTTAGTAGCAAAATTCATTTGTCACAGGTTTCAGGGGGTGAGAATGGTGATAGCAGAGGTAGGTTGAGGATAAGTGAAAACCTTATAGATATCAATCCCTTGATCACTACACCTACCCCTCCTCCATCTACTGAGCATCAGTTTGTCTCCTGTACAGAGAACCATGTTTTTTGAGTCTGAAAACCTATTAGATTAATTTTTTTGGCACTTGTTACCTATTTAGAAGTATAGAAATTTTGACTTCATATTCAACTTTGAAGGGTCTTTTTTTTTTTTTTTGGAAGGAAAACAGAGAAATTTGAGGTTTGACCTTTTCCCCTAAATTATTTTGTATATAAAAAAAGAATAATTCATTTCAGATTCTTTAAAAATAAGCCACATATGTGCAGAATTTCAAAATATGCTGCTTCTTTGGAGTAATATGCACCCCATGTTGAGATGCACGTCAGAGATTTACATGTACAAATATATCATGTGTTGAAGTAGAAAAGATTTTCCAACTTACAAAACAAAATATACAACTCAGTTGTTAGTGAACACCTGGCTCTCACCCTTCCCCAATGCCAGGCTGCCCCTGCAGTCACAGCAAGATGTACCTGCATTTAATCCTGTAATTCCAAAAAAAGGACAGCTAACCCTGTGAAGTGTCAGAGGTTAAGTGACCTGTGCATGATCCCTGGGTAAGTTTCAGGGACGGGAAAAGAATCCATGCCTGAGGAAAATCTTTGTTCCTAGTCAGGCTGTTTCTTGCTTCTCCAGAAGTTTCCATATACAGTTCTCTGAAAAGGAAATACTTTGTTTTTATTTGTTGTTCTGTCTCCATCATTCCTCAAAATACTTTGAAAGGCTTTTGATTTGCCTTTCACATAACATTGTTTGCATTTTCATTAAATTAAATGGAGGTGTGACAGCTCACCAGATAACCCACCATGCAAGAATACATGCAAAAATAAGAATTACCACCCATAAGGCCAGTTTGATCTCCATTTGTCAATAGCTTCCTTCCTGATAACACTGCATACAGCTACTGTAGGGAGCAGGCAGGGCTCCAAGTTCCACAGAGTAGAAGAGTCAGCTTCCTGCTGACTGAAGGGAAGCTTCTCACAAACCTGGGGCCCTTCACCTCCTGTCCTCTCTGCCCCCTTCCAAGTATAGCCAGAGACTTAGTAACAGGTTTTTAAGCACCCCACCCCATGAAAAATTGCAAGAGAGTATTTCAGCTCTTTTGTTGTGGAGGATTTGTAAGGGAATGAGAAATTCCGATTGTCCTAAGGAAAAATGTGACATTTACTGCCTACCCTCCAACTCATCATACATCTGTGCAATCACACTCACATGCACACGCGTGCATGTGCACGCACACACACACACACACACACACACACACACAATGGATTTAAACAGTTCTTCAGGATGTTAAGTGGCAGAACCTAATACCTTTACTGTGGTTTAAGAACCACTCCATTGTAACACTGTCTGCCTGGCTAAAAAGGAAAAACAGTGTTTCTCAGAACAGAAGTCTCCGCCATCACAGTAAAGGTAAGGAGAGGAAACTAGTGCCTTATAGAACTCTTGCAAAATTCGAGATTCAGAGAGATGGTTTGAAGTCAAGGTGATTGGCAATTTACCTCTTACTTAACCAATTTGAATATTCTTTGCTTCCTGATACACTATGGTAAAGAAGATTGTATACTTAATAGTCCATGTCAGGAAGGATACTATGTAACACAAACAGGGCAAAATGGAGAAAAGGTTGAGTGTTCCTGATTGTTTGGAGGAGAAATTCTCCCAACATCCACAAGACTATAGCATGAAGATGCCCAAATGGTCCTAGAAACAAGCTGAGGAGCTTTCTGTCTTGGGGGCTGCCCTGGGCCATAACACAGCACATTCTCCATTACTCAGAATGCATTGTCCCAGATCCAACAGCCTCCTTTTTTTTCCTTGATGCTTCTAATATGCTAGTGAATTAAGCACAAGCAGAAAGGATTCAAAGAGGTCCTTTGTGTGGATGAACAAGGCTGGGGAGAGTAGAAGTCAAAATAAAAATGCAGAGATAGAAATACAATGCCTTAGGCTACAGATGAATACATTTGCAACTATGTGCAGACATGTTTCTCCCAGGAAGCCTTAAGAAAAATTTACTGGTTCAGACTTGAGCTGAAAACTCCATTACCATAGAATGGGGATCTATGTTATTTGTGGTAAAATCTCTGTGGACATGTAGATTCATCCTCAAAGGAAGAATGGTCCCCACAACTCTGGACTTAAAAGTCATATTGATAAACTCATCAGAGACTCTTTCCTTCTCAGTGCTTCAACCCTACATTTGAGGGTGATGATGGTTTCCTCACACAGTTTTTGTGACTAATAATATACCACAGGTGACAGCACTCAAAAAAAAGTGGGGGGGGGGGAAGGGCCATGTAAATGGAACACCCATGAGCTACAGCAGGAGTTTTGAACTCTGACTTCCCAAATATACCTCAGTCAACCAAGAGCAGCTTCCTGATTGTATAGGGTACCCCTGGGACAAAAGTTAGGTAATAGGAGGGCAAGTCTGTTTCTATAGAATGTGCACTAAATGCACATGTTATGGTGGAAACATTTTAGCCCCTACCTCATTTAGTTCCTGTAAAACCCCTGTATGGATAGTTATTATTATCCCTACTTAATAGACAAGGAAAATGAGGCTCATTTTAGAGAAGTTTTGTCAGGTGAAGGAAGATGGAAGTGACTGCCCCTCATTCGTATACAGGGCTACAAATACCAAGTGCTCACTTTTGACACCTATCCTAGATAGAGTGCAGATGTGTGTTCCAATTCTGGTCAATAAGCCCTGAGGGGGATTTGTTAGGGGCTTCTATAAACATTTTACTCCCTAATAAAAGGTATGCAGAAGGTCCGTGCTGATAGTGCAGAGCCTGCTTGGGATTCTCTCTCTCCCTCTCTCTCTGCCTCTCCCATGCTCATGTGTACACACACTCTCTCCCTTTAAAAATAAATGAATAAACATTTTTAAAGAAGGTATGCAGGGGGTGCCTGGGTGGCTTAGTCGGTTAAGCTTCTGGCTCCGGATTTCGGCTCAGGTTATGCATAACCTCATGGTTCATGGGATCAAGCCCTGCATCGGGCTCTGTGCTGACAGAGTGGAGCCTGCTTGGGATTCTCTCTCTCCCTCTCTCTCTCTGCCCCTTCCCCCTGCCCATCTCTTTCAAAGTAAATAAATAAACATTTTTTAAAAAGGTATGCAGGAGGAAGCATGCCACTTTTCCTCACTACATGTCCTCACTTCTCCATGTGACATCTAGAACTTTTGCAGCCATCCCACAGCCATGACAGCTGGTATTACCAACTCACCAAAGTGGTAGAGGCAAAAAAGAAAAAAAGCTTTTGTGCCAGTCATGATACCATATCCTTGAGTCACTGAATTAACCAATAGGGAGAGCCGGCTTCTGGATATCCTCATAAAAAATGACTTTGGTGCTCCTTTGTATTTAACCAAAGGAGTTGAAAACATACGTCTACACAAAAACCTGGACAAAGATGTTTATAGCATACTTATTCATAATTGATAAACCTTGAAAGTAACCAAGATGTCCTTCAGTAGGTGAGTGGATAAACAGCAGTACATCCAGGCAATGGGGTATTACTAAGCACCAAAAAGATATGAGCTATCAATCCATAAAAAGACATGGGGGAATTTTAAATGCATATTACTACATGAAAGAAGCCAATGTGAAAAGGCCACTCTGTGATTCCGACTATATGACATTCTGGAAAAGGTAAAACTATGGGAACAGTAAAAAGATCAGTGGTTGTGGATGGCGGTGGGCAGGGAATAGAATAAATGGCAGAGCACAGAGGATTTGTAGGGCAGTGAAAATACTATGTATGATATTTTAGTGCTGGATATATGTCATTATACGTTTGTCCATACCCACAGAATGTCCAAAACCAAGAGTGAACCCTCAGGTAAACTATGGATCTTGTGTGATTACCATGTGTCAATGCAGTTTCATCAGTTGTAACAAATGTCCTGCTCTGGTGCGGGAAGTTGGTAATGGGGGAGGCTGTGTGCGAGGCAACAGGAGGTATATGGGAACTCTCTGTACCTTCCCTTCAGTTTTACTGTGAACCTAAAACTGCTCTAAAAAAATAAAGTCTTGGGGTGCCTGGCTGGCTCAGTCAGTTAGGCGTCCAACTTCAGCTCAGGTCATGATCTCACAGTCTGTGGGTTTGAACCCCATGTTGGGCTCTGTGCTGACAGATCAGAGCCTGGAGCCTGCTTCAGATTTTGTGTCTCCCTCTCTCTCTGCTCCTCCCCCCCACCACTCATGCTTTATCTCTCTCTGTCCTTCAAAAATAAATAAACATTAAGAAAACATTTTTTAAAAAAGTCCTAATTGAAAAAAAAAAAAAAGAAATACTTTGGGTTAAGGCATTATAGTCAGGTCTTAGTGTTACTGCTTCCAACCCTCCTGATTGGTCTGCCTCCCCATAGCTAATTTGAACAAACAGGGAGGATTAAGCCAAGGACTATAGGCTGCATCAGTCAGAGTCCAGTTAAGAAACAGAAACCACATCGGTGATTTTAAGAGTGAAATATAAAGACTTGTTAGCTAGGTACTAAGCACTGAAAGAGCAAAAAGAGAAGAGTTAAATATGACACAGATACTAACTGCATCTGCCACCCGTAGGGCTGCGGGAACAAAGAAAGATGGGAGGTTGGATTATTACAATGTAGAAGCTTAGAGGAGGATCTCCTAGAACCTGGAACCCCCATGATTACTGTGGGGAAGTCAGAATACTGATACTGATTTCTTGGGTGGGGAGGTCAATGAGGCTAGTTTTGAGAGGACAGGATGGAGAAAACTGCTGCTACTGGAATCAACTGTCCACACTAGGGTGAAGAAGCATTACAGTACTAACACAGATCAGAAGAGGACCAAACAGAAGAACCTTACCCCATAACTCTCCCCAATTCTGAAGTTTCCATCTAGGGCCCACATTGGCAGATCTTAACAGGAAGCTTCTGGCAAAGCATAAACCTGGTTTCAGAGTACCAGTCCCAGCATCACAGAGCAGAGTCTAGGAAGGAGTACTTGAAACTTTGAGAAAATAATTAGCACAAAGCGTGCATTAGCTTCCTGGGGCTGCTATACCAAATTACTACAAACTGGGTAGCTTCAAACAACAGAAACTTATCCTGTCACAGTGTGTACAGGTTAGAAGTCTGAAATCAAGGCATCAGAAGGGCCACACCCTCTCCAAGGATTCTAGAGAGGAATCCTTCCTTGCCTCTTTTAGTTTCTGGTGGTTGCCAGAGATTCTTGGCATTCCTTGGTTGTAGCTGTATCACTCCCTCTGTTTTCCCATAGCCCTCCTCCCTCTCTGCGTCTGTATCTTCACGTGGCCTTCTTATAAGGACACCAGTTATTTGGTTTAGGGCCCCCTCTAATCTAGTATGACCTCTTCTTAACTAATTCTATCTGCAAAGACCCTATTTCCAAATAAGGTCACGTTCTGATTCCAGATAGTCATGAATTTGGCAGTGGGGGTGGGGGGGGTAATATTATTCAACCCAGTACAAATGGTTTAGTTCCTTTATCATAGGATTATAGTCTGGGAGGCTCTCAGGGCTGGAGTGAGATATCAGTTGCTGGATTATCTACCTGAATAAGTACTCCATGATCTAATGGATACAGGGAAGAAAGGCATTTATATTTCTATGAGAACATAAAGCTATTCCTGACTCTGCTCAAAGCTCAAGGTGTTGGCTCTTCCAAATAGGATACAATGATATCCGTATTTTTAAAGACTGAAATTACTAAAAGAAAAATAAATAAATAAAACAGCCAAGAAAGGTTAGCTAAAACAAAACTAGGTACAGTAGAATAAATGAATTCATATTGAGAGTCTGCTGTGTGTTAGATTCTTTGCATAGTATCTCTGTGGTCTGTCTGGGTCACAAGCAATGCCAATCCTACTGTATGTACTAGGTGAGGGGAGTGGACAGCATATGACATGTACCTTCTGGTAACTCTGAAGTGCAGTTCAAACAAAGGACATAGCAGCCATTAATGAAGTGGTTTTAATAGGACAAGGGCTAATGAGCAGGAGATAGTGCATTTAATACATTTAAGTTCTTTTTAAAGGAACTTTTTCTAGACTACCCAGATTCAAATCCCAGCTCTGACTCCCACTACCTGTGTACACATGCTTTAGCCACTCTGTGCCTCAATTTCCAGGTGTTATAAGGATTAAATAAGTTAATATTCATAAAATACTTAGAATAGTGCCTAACATATAAAATAGTGTCTGTGAAATAAAACAGACATGGTAAGTGGTACTAGAGAATTTCTTGTGGTACTACAATGAGACCCCTAAGAACTGTAATTTGTTGCTTATGCCACATTTATTTATTTTTTTTATTTTTATCATATGAGCTTTCCTTTCAGAATATTTTAGCCAGGACTGTAAAAATACTTGCTGTGTATGTGTGTGTTGTATATGCACACCTGCATATGTGTGTGTAGAGGGCTGTCACAGGGCAGAGCAGGTTACAGGAAAGAGAAGTATAGAGCTGACAGAGATGGGTCAGTCTAGCAGATTTTTGCATCTCCTTTGTCTGACGCCTTGGGGAAATTCATTCACATGGAGTCCATGTAGTTCTGCTGGGATTATCAATTACAGTGTCAATGTATTCCTTGAAGCCTGATACAGACATGCCAAGAGAAAAAAAGGTCTCTCTCTTCCTTTGGATCCTAAGTTATTAAGATCTCAGAAAAGGAGGCTGCTAATTGCCTTTTTTCTCATTATGTGTAAAAAGCCTGGCTGAGAACACCAAAGCCAAGAAATGAGAAAAAGAAAAAGCTCTCTGGATCAGACTGTACCTGAAGCCCTTCTTTGGATGTCCCAATAACATCATTCACTATTTTTTTGTGTGACTATGCTAATTTGAGCTCTGTTTCTTTCTTATGTTACCAAAAGAACACTATCTAATCCACCTGAATCATCTGGTGAAGATATTTTATTTTTTAAATGAAGGCTTGGGTCAGTAAAAAGTATGGCATTCCTAAGAGATAACCAACACCCAACCCGAGAATCTCTGATCCAAGGTTTCCTCAATATGAACCCAAATTCAGATTTTGGCTTCTTCACACAGGACCTTCTCAGACACTCTGTTTATCATAGAGCTTGCACTCACCCCTGGGCCACTGTGGCATGACTGTCCTGTCCAGTTAAACCCTTCCTCTAGGTCCCTACACCAACATCAGCCCACTTGGAAGTCCAGGAGGGGGCAATAGAGCAATCAGAGCCCCAGTTGACAGACTTGAGGGAAACCCTTCCTAGCCCCTGTACCTCATCAAACTTTACAGGGCACTGAGTTGATTTATGAGAAAGGGTTATTAAAGCATGTAAGAGCTCCTGCTGGAGAGAAAATTATCTGTATAAACAAAGTGTTATTATGGGAATCAGAGAGGCCACATGCGGGAAAGGTCATTAAAAAAAAAAAAGAAACCTGGCATATCAATCTCTTCTAAATCACTGAACTCACATGAGAGAAGTTAACTATCTTTATACCTCACAGGTTTCCTTTTGATCATTAGTCCTTACAGCTCAGAAGGGGACATTCTCAGATGCTAAACTGTTGAATACTTTAAATTAAAGGGAATTTCTAAGACATAAGTTGTGAAGTTGGATTTTTGAAGGAGGGCTCAATTAGAGACTGCCTAGTAATACAGAGCAGGCATTTCAATCCCTGGGGTGTTATTTTCTCTCCTACAAATGAAAGTCTAATTTCTTTCCTTTGCTTCATTTGACAAGATTTGATATTTTCCACTCTTTCTCCTAACGAGGAAAATGCACAACAGTCACACTATATACAGTGGTGAGCTTCACAAAAATGATTTTCAGGCTTTGGGTTAAGAAAACAAATCCCCTTAGTAGATTAGTTTGTACTAAATAAAATTTTGAGCTAGGGCCAGATTCCTCCCATGAAAATCGTATTAGTAAACAGTTTGTTCCATTAAGTGGTTTTACTCAAGTTTGGTTTTCTGAGACAGATTCCTTTGTTCTTAACAAGAAGTTTTGACAGCCCAGCTCAGACTACTGATCTATATTCTTCAAGTGTATGAGCAATATAATGTGCCTTTGATTTCCCTTTTATTCGTTCCTTGGGCCTTTAATTCTGGAGTTTAAAGACAATAATATTACGTCTAAATGATCTCAAAAGTTGTGTTTGGAATGTATAATTAGGTGCAATGAAGTGGTGGTATAAAGATATTATGATGGTATTTTAACCAGAGGCTCTAGTACTACCTGAATTCTTGCCCTGAGTATACCACTACTTATTTTATAAAGACTACAAGGGATCTATTAAACAAAGAAGATAAAGTACTGGGGCTTTGACCTCAAATGCCAAAGCAGAATTCAAGGAAGCCAGGAATGAATCTAGAGAGAGCTCCTATATAACAAAATGAAGCAGCTCTGAATGGAATACAAGTCAGTAGAAAGGCTTTTCTGTCTCAACAAAGCCTAACCAGATTTTTAAATTTTGTTTATTTTTAATGTTTATTTACTTTTGAGAGAAAGAGAGAGAGAGAGAGAGACAGAAGTGTAAGCGAGAGAGGGGCAGAGAGAGACACAGAATCTGAAGCTGGCTCCAGGCTCTGAGCTATCAGCACAGAGCCCAATATGGGGCTCAAACTCACAGACCGCAAGATCATGACCTGAGCCGAAGTCGGATGCTTAACCAGCTAAGCCACCCAGGTGCCCCAAGCCTAACCAGTTTTAATGCTTATCTCTGCAAATTTTTCAGTACCCAAAGCTTAACTTGGCATTCTTAGGCTCTAGTAGAAAATAAGCACCCAGAGAGATGGCTAGGCCTTCTCCCAATGTAGCAGGACTAAGCCAGTATACCACCCCAGAGGAGAGGAGAAAAACTTCCTAATGATCTGTGTACAGGGACTTTTCCTAATGTGGCCAACGGTAGCCATAACTCCCCCTTTTGCAGGTGGAGGGTAGAGATTATAATAAATAAAGGAAGAGTTTAAGAATTCTTCTCCATTCTTAGAAACCAAAATGTGAACATCTTTCATACCTCACCATTGTATATGTTACCATATGTCTACTTGGTTCTTTTAGGAGACCCACTATCTCTATTACATTAGTGCTATCTTTTATATAATGCTAGAAATAATTAGTCATCAAACATAATGTATTTGGACACTCAGTGAACTGAGTAATATGTACTAGAGTCCCCATAGGTACAAAGTACTCCAAATCTATTTAAAAGCATTCATGCTGTGAGCATCTATTATTTTGCTGTCTGGAATATTTTTTTTATCTTTGTTCTGGTAGCTATTCCCCAATTCCCCCCACATTCAGTCCATGTGCTTCCAGTGGAGTCAACTCTACCCTTAATTCAAAAATGGGGTGAATGATCCAGATCTGGCCAAAATGGCATCAGATATCAAATCAAAGATGAGCACATAGACTGACTTAGTCCAATGAGAGTAGACCCTAGAATGTTTTCTGGAAATGCTAGGATAAAGATGCTCACTCTTTTTCACTGGATTTCAACATAGAAGCATGCAGCTCCAAAGGTTGATGAAAGTCAACTTTCAAACACAAGAAAAGAGCTACCAAGAATGGAAATAACACCAAGGCAACATAGCTGAGAAATGTAGAGAGACATACTGAATTCTGGAGTCCTCACCTTTGGTCCCTGGATCAAGCCATATCGGAAGCTGGTTTGTCTGTGAACTGCTTGATCTTTAAGAGTCAATAACTTCTTTTCCATCTATAAACCAGTTTGGTTGAATTTTTCTCTTTTGTAAACTAAAAATCTCCATAAATTATATACATATGCACATTTTGTAAAAATTACCCAGGATAAAATAAAGGATAAAGACAATTCTACAAACTCTTACACTATCAATATAACTTAGATTTAAGATTTTTGAGTACTTACTGTGGGCCAGACACTGTTGTAACTTCATTATATGTTTTAAGTTATTTAATCCTAACAACAAATCCATTATGTAGGTGTTCTTATATTTTCCTCTTTTTATATGAGGAAAGCATAACATAAAGAGATCAAGAAACTCACCCAAGATGACTTAGTAGTAAAGTAGTGCTCAAATACTAACCAGGGCAATCAGATCCCAGAGCTTATGTGCATAACTACTATATTCCATTGCTAGGACCTCTCCAAAAGATACTTTTCAATACTCATCAGCTATAAAACTGTCTTCCTGAGAGATCAGGTTCCACATATGGTGTAAAGATCAAAAGGTAGCCTTAAGGTGAAAAGTAAGAGCCTCAAGTAAGGATATAGCTTAAATCTATAATATAACTGGAGTCCACGGAATAATTTTATGTTAAGAGAATGGCCTTGAACATTAATCTTTTCAGTCATGGGCATAATGACAGGTGTTTTGAGGCCCCTCTTTCTGTTGGATGGGAAGGGAAGAAAGTCAAGACAGACCGTCTCTAACAGAGAGTTCAGCATAAAAGATATAGTCAGAGCCACCCCATAGATGGCAGCTCTAAATCTACCTGGGCAGTTTACTAAAAGCAAGGCAAATGCTGCAGTTCTCAGCCAAAAGGAGACCTGAAATGCTTAACAGGATGTCTAGGCAAAACAAAACAAAACAAAAACAAAACAAAACAAAAAAACATTGTAGGTGGGGAGTGGGGGTGGGCAATGGACAAGGTTTGACAGGCATTGAGTGAAATTCTAGCTCTGCTATTAACTAGATATGTGACCTTGTGTATGTCTTTAACTATTCTGAGCCTGAGTTTCTTCACATATGAGGATCCCTATCTCATGGATGTAGTAAGGATTAAATTAGAAGAGATAATATATGAAAAACACTTAGTATAGCTCCAGAACCATGATAGATACTCAGTAAATGGCAGCCATTTGGTTACTGAGTTTTGGTGGATGCCATATGCCTAGGGCTCATCCTAGTTGGAACCTATGACTTCTAGCCAACTCATTGCATAGCTCATGGCTGGTCGACCCAAGTCTTCCGGCCTTCTGCCTGCCTGAGTTGAGAATAACTTCCATACTGGAAGCAATAGCAGAAGTTCAAGGCCCATAGCTTAGAAGGCTGAGAAGACAGGGCTGAGTTTTTTTTTCCCCCTGTACCCCCACACAGATGGTAAATCTCACTTACAGGGCCATCTTAGAACAAAATAGGACAATACCAGGCATGGATTCCAGCATCCAGTTTAGTGCCTCCTTCAAAGCACTCTGACCAGACAGACCTCCCTTGAATATTAGTAGAAGAAAGCTCCCAGTGGGAAAATTCCAGGGTTAATATGCAAGAAAGAGTCCTCATTTTAAATGTGGGTGTCATTTTCCTAAAAAACAGCTCTTGAATAATCAAAAACACACCAAAAAACAAACAGTGAATTAGGGCTACACATCAAAAATGCCCCAGACCACTTCTACAATGAAATTAAAGAGACATTTTTAGTCAATTATGATTCTAAGAGAGGGGTTTTATAAAAAATAGAAGCTAGATTTTAAAATCACTTTTTGAGATTCAGTCACATTAGGGAGGAAACATCAAGATATTTCCATTGAAGACGACTTTGTTTTCTCGCTCTGTTGAATAAGAAACCCATTTAAAATGCCAGGCCATTACAACAGAACTGATCCTGTTATGACAAATATCATTGCCCTGGCCAATGGTTCACTCATTGCAAAATGATTTAATAAACATTTCCAGAACCACCAAGAATGGAAAACCTATGAATGCCATTTCCTGTTGAAGTGTCTGGAGCAAGTGTAAGAGGAGAACCATGCAGTGTTTGGGGGTCTCTGTTGTTGAATCTAGTAGAGTGTTTACTCAAAGCACCTCAAGGGAGCATGGCTAGAAATGGATGGGGGAGGAGAAACCAGAATCACGGAGCAGTTAAAACAGTCACCAAGAAAACAACTTCAAATGTTTAAAAAGAAGGGTGAGGCAAGGACAAAATTAGAAGGTGAGTCTTAGCAGATATGAAACTAAAGTGTAAGTGGGAGAGAAATGTGAAATCATAACTGGGGCCATGAACTTTGAACACTGGCTTTACGGGGTCAGATAAATAAGTAAAGAGTATAGAGTTGGACATCAACTAAAATCTATATCCAGACATACATTGTTGGGAAAACTTAGCCAATGAAAAAAAGACACAACAATTATTGTATAAAATTATCAAAAAGTATCCTAATATATTGAATTTCTCATAAAAGTAAATATTACTTTTAGTATTTATGCTTGTAATATTACTGAATTTTTTTTAGTCATAAAATTGCCATTAACTGACCAAAAAATGGTATAAGTATAAACCAGAGGTTATACTTGGTTATCCGTGGGCTGAGTCCAGTTGTATTTGCCTTGCACAGCATTTTTAAAAATGAACTAGTTCTCACTATGGTGAAACTTCTACAATTCCCCTGGCCTTATACCTAATATTTTCATGTGTATGTGATAGTGTGTGTTGGGGGACTTCCTTTCTAGGAACCCTTTGATCTCTCTCCCTGATGGAAGAGATACAGGAGGCTATATCTGACATTTATTACTCCTCATTTCTTAATTGGGTAAAGTTATTCTGTTAACAATCTGAGAACACTATGAGCCCTCAGTTCTGCATACCTAAGGTTTCTTCTGAGGAAAGAGGTAATTAGAAAATACATTTGGCTACAGATATCAGCCTTGTTCTTCAATCAGCTTTATCAGTAATAATGCTGACATCTTGATTTCCATTTGTCTTACTCCTGTGTCATTTCTCAACTGCTAATGAACTCAAGAGAAGAAGGGAAAGGGTGTTATAAATTGGCTTCCACAAACCCCAAGAGGTTGCCACCATCTAAATATTGGGAAATTTCATATAAAGATCAAGGTTTATGTCTTTTATTAAAAAATGGAAGGACTGGCAAGACTGGCTCCATATTTGCACCTAGTATCCACTAGCTGAGCTGAGTAATGAATGGCAGCCACCTTTCGATGGGGCATGAATGTTCCAATTTGTCATAGTCTTCAGCACTCCATATTACTTATATTTAGGTATTTAATTTTGTCATTTTGTCCCAACATGTAAGTTTGTATTTCCTACTATAATCACATAAATCTCCTTCTTTAGAATACTGGCTTTTTCTAACTAAGATAATGGAATCCTGATTATTAGATAGAATTATTAGTAATAACTTTTGAAAACCACCGGTGTGGAATATCCTATTATTTGTAAGCCTGATTGCAAAGCTAAGTATTGTGGCCTTATAGTTCCTGATCTTGAACAGCTACAGATCTCTATTATTTCACTCCAGATACTTCCAGTGCCACAATGACGTAGACAAACAACCTTTTTCCTAATTTTAGATGAGACTGCACCTGCCAAGTCAGAAAAATCCTATTGAAGGCCTATAGCAAGGAAAATTCTCCATCTCTAGCTTATATTCTATGTCCAGACAAGATAGGGTTGTGTCTCTTTGGCAAAAGCAAAGTAAAGGATTGGAAAAATTCTTGAATAAGTTCAAGCAAAACATATGTCAAATGACCCAGGTAATTTCCAGAAGAGCCAATGTTTTCTCTGAATTAGAGTACTTGGAGAATTGCCCTAACCACCTGTATGGCTTGGGTCACGGAGATTGAGACTGTGTTTTCACAACTAAAATAACCGTAGTTGAACCAGCCATGGAGGCCTATCTCAAAAACAAAAATTTTGCTGCATCACTGTGGATCAAGTTACCTTTAACACAATCAGTTGTGGAGAGAGTAAAACACATTAATTTAGTTGTCCCAAAGCAATTTAATCACATTACACAGATCTAACATTAAACTTATTCCCAGTTTTATTTTATGAAATACCAAAATGACTAGTCAATCAACCAGACTAGCTCAAATGATACCCAGTGCTGGTTTGACACTATTATTTAATTAATTGGCTGCAAGTTTTAAATTCCTTTACACACTCTTATGGTCAGGTGCTACAGGCACCTAATTATTTTTTTCCTGTTTTAGAAACTAACATTCTTCTTCACATATCCTAGTTAGATGACTTCTAAATAGAATTGAATTCCTCCATTGGCTTTTTCTCTATGGGCTCTTGCCTACATCTTTTCTGTTTAAAAATAGTCTCTTTTGGCTTATCTTATGAAAATCTTTGACATTTGTTTTTTGAAAGATGAAGCATCTCCTAACTATCTATTAGTGTTCCATACTTGGAATCCTGGCCGCCATGATATCATTCACTTTAGAAAATAAATGTAAAGTAAATATGACTCCAGATTTAAATCCAGGAACTTGAACAGAACAAGTACTACAGACTGGAGTGTTTGGCTTCCTTTCTTGCTGTGAGTCAGAGCCAGGAGGTTCCCATTAAGGTGTACATGAATTGTATTACCCCACACTGAAGTGTGTCCATAACGTAATGCTGTAAGGCAGCCAAGTTCTTCTAACAATCACATGGATCAATATTCAAAACATACCAGTATCTCATTAGATCCTCCATTTGTAAAAAGTTTTACTCAGCAAGCTATAGTTACATAGATATTTTGTTTTAGGGTAGAGCACGCCCTATTTTAAATAAGTTTATTACTTCCATTGTATTAGTGCCTCTCAGGCTGTCACATTCATCTAGAATGAGCTGCCATAATAAAAAGAGATAAATGTACAGAATTATGCACAGAGTGTGCTCTGAAGTAATAGGAGGGGCATTTTCAGGAAAAAAACATTTTTCTACACTCTCATCAGTGTTCAAAACAAGAAGAAAACCCTTCAAACTAAGTCATTTGGCAAGACAAACACTATTTAAGCAACAAACATTTTCTCTTCAGCTTTGAACCTCTATCTTTCCCTCTTACTCTTCTCCTTTAAAGGAATCCCTGAAGAATTATAGGCAAATATATTTTGAAAGAGTGTTGAGTCCTGAAAGATTTAACAGTTAAGATTAGAAGTTAAGAAAAAAATTAACTGCTAACCCCCCTCCCACATGCCCTCCTTATTCTTCAGAAACCACTTCTTCAAATGATCACTTCTGAAGGCATCTCTCATCATTAGGTCATCTCTCACCCTAGTATGTCACCACCTTCAAAGATAAATGACCTGGTATGAGGACGGCACAGGCTGAACTTCAAAAGTGCCCATGGAGTGATGGTCCCAGCACTAGAAATGGAAGATTTCTTTCCTTGTCTTTCTAAACCTGGAGTTCTGTGCTGAAAGAACAATGATTACTTCATCATCTACAGAAGTGAGACATAAAGAAGGATGGAGGCTGATAAAAATTAGAGCTAGTAAATATAATCATGTGTTTTCTAGGGGGGAAATGAGACAAATTGAAAAAGAAACTCTGACAATATAAAATGAAGAATTAACACTGGTCTAGTAAACCTCTAAAGAGTGTATTATTGAGAGACATTGAGGAAGGAATAAGATGTTCTCCACTGTCACTGAAAAAAAATAAAATAAAATGGCACTGAAATATATAAAAAGAAATTTATACACTAAGCAAAATCCATGACTAGGCAAGCATCTTCTTCCAAATAGGTCTTTAAAATTGAAATAATATTAAGTAATAATTTCTTGTTATAAACGGGATAATTAATAATAATAATAATGTTCTAAGCAAGGGAGTGACTAAAATTTCTAGCAGAATTTATGCATCAAGTTCCCTGTTTTCCTTCCACTCTCCAACCTATTTCATGAAGTCTGACCACTAACGTGACAACTGGGTCTATCCTTATAATGTTGTTTCTATCAAACGTTGCCATGTATTTTCTTCCTGTTTGTTTATTTCTTCTACCAGATTGAAAGCTCCTGAAGACAAGAACTATTGTCCTATTCAACTTTGTAAGATTGTACTATGGAGATGTGTACTGTGAGAAGTTCAGTTTCTAAAATCAACTTGAAAGGCAAAAATCTTATATGATCAAACCTGTGGAAGCTCTTAGAAAGGGGCAACTTTGAAGCCATGTTTTGTTAAGTTCAACATCAGGTTTCCTTTTGTGTTGGAATAGGCTAGTGTATCATTACATCCTTTATTTGGATGATGCCTTACATTCTAATGTTTTTAGTAGACTTGTGATTAGGTCCCATAGTATTTGAAAAATATAACTAAAATATAAACACTAGAATCTCATTGTTATAAGATGTCTCAACCATAAGAAACACACAAGGATCCGATACTGAATGAGGACAGAGAACATTCATGTCTCTCATCTCTTGTTCAATGTAGTCAGAATCCCATTAAGTAAACAGAAACCATACACGATGTTTCACAAGGTGATTTAATACAGGGGGTCAGTTATACAGCATTTAGAAAGCTGAAAGAGCAAAACCAGTTGCTAAGGCCACCCTGGTATTAGTAGCTCAGGAAACAGCTACCATTCTTTGGGCTGGGAGAGTGAAAGAGAATAAATGCTATTAGCAAAACTTGGGATCTTGGGGGAAGTGTCTCTACAGAGCAGATGGTCAGACCCCCAAGGTGTCACAGCTCAGCTGGTTCCAGGACCTCTGAGGGGGACATCACGTGATTGCTACGTGGACTCTGATAGACAGCTCTAAAAGGAAGAGTGGCACAGTTGTTACTGGTGCTCTGCAGGGGCCACAAGAGAACTGGTGCTAGAAATGCTGGAATAAGTTGAAGTCTGGAGCCCTACTTGAGTGCTACTGCTGGAAGGAAGCTAGCTAGAACCAAAAACAGAAATACTCCTTCTGCTCTCCTATCATGCCTCCAGCAGTATAACCTAACCAGAAGCTAGCCAGCAAAGAAGTCTGGGAAATGTAGTTTGCATGGTCCCAGCTCCAGTGTCACAGAGTGGAGTGTAAAAAGCCTGAGCTTGAGGCTGAGACAGAGTAGGTAAAATTACTGTCAGGCATAAACTCACTGAGTGGAATAAAAAGCAGAATTTTCCTTCATTTTCTTTTACCATAGTTGAATCCCTGTAAGTCAAATGTATTCATGATGCCAATTCACTTTTTCTTGGAATCCCATAGTTCATTAGCCCAATATCCTGCTTATAGCATGTGATTAATGTACATATTGAATGGATAAATGAATGTCTTTTTGGCTTTTTGGTGCTGAGGGAATTTTCTCTGATTATTAACCCAGTTTAACTGCCATTGAGAAACAAAACTAAAGAAAAAATATAAGAACCTAAGGGCAAACTCTGCCATAGTTCACTGACATTGTAAATGTACCTACCCAAACAGTTCAAATGGTTTCTATCCCTGGCTCTATCTCCTAACTATCCACTTCCAATTTGCTATCAAAAATCTCTACTGCAGCCGTACTTGTATAGCTTAAGAGTGACATCCGGTGGCTTATAACTTAATCACTTATTGTAATGCCTCTAGAAATCTAATCAGCTCTCAATTATTAATATAAATAGGAAGGGGCATAATATATAAAACCCTAAACAAAAGATGAAACTTAAAACTGTTAGCTTTATTTTGAGAGATTGCTTAAGTGCATTTGCCTATTAACCGTTTGAAATCTCATATCCAAGTTCATTTGCATTTTTTCTACTATTGAGTTTATGCCTGTCATAATTTTGGTGATGTCTGCCAAGGACACAAACTGATGGGCAGAGAAAGAAACTGGGGTCAGGTAGGGCTGGGAGTATTAGCCATTAACCAGTTCTAGACCTGACTCCCAAGACCAGAAGTTCAGTATTCAGGATCAAAACAGAGTATGGAAAACTCAGCCTAGATCCAGATTTGAACTAATACCTAAAGTTGTCTAGTCTGGCACAAGGTTCCAGATAGAGGCAACATCTAGAATTGGGCAGGCTCTTTAAACATGGTCTCAGGGGATCAGGCTTCTCAAGGAGAAGTCTGAGCCAGAAGCTGAGGCTAAGGAGCCTGAGATCAGCAAAAAGTCAGGGCAGCAACCAAAGAACCTCAAGTTTAGGATGGTGCTTCATTCTAAATGACACAATGCAGGAAGTTGAAGGTGATTTTTATGTGTGGTTTGGGAAGTCAATCTCATTCTAGTATAGACAATACCTCAAGAAAAAAAAAACATAGAAACTCTTTATGTGTTTGGAATTCTCCTCTTTCTTTCAATAGAATAGTCAAAGGAACAAATAACTTCATCATAAAATCTCACACTTAAATGAACTAGGAATAGAAATCTTCTCATCTTTGTTTACATGGATCTTAGGCTGAAAAATACTACCAACTCAGGATTTACAAGGACTTGAATATGTTTTCATATTCAAAGGGTTCAGGGAATTCAGGCTGAAGGAATTCAGCCCAGACAAGCTCCTTCTCTATTTAATAATATTTTCCAGAGGCAACCCAGCAAAAACATGTATTAATTCATAAATATACAGAAGTGAGTTAAAAGGAAATCTCAGTGGTAGCTGTAGTTAGAATTATTCAGACACCTCTTTTATTCAGCTTGATTTGGGAGCAGGATACTAATAGTGAGTCATGAATACGATTAGTATAGCTCATGATGTCAATGTACGGTAAGAGACTTGTGGCTTCTTTCCATGTAACCATATCCCACAAAAAAGTAGGATATGATATTTTTCTGACAATGGAGTCTGAAAGGAAGCAGTTCCTACAAAGTGCTTGCCTCTCACATCAAAAGGATGAGTAGAGTTAGCCTTTTCTACACAAATGTCCATGTCTTTTTAAAAATATATATATGGAAACTTCAAGGCAGAGCTATGAAAATTCATAAACACCTACAACCTCAAAATGTTCTTTCCTCAGTTGAGAATGCATGGTCGTGATGACAATGAGGATGATAATAATGGTAATCTTACCTTTTACCAGGACACTTTCTCATTCCTGTGGAAAACAGGAGCTCTCAGCAATCAAATGGAAATAGTTTTGAAGTCCAGCCTCAATGATAATATCCTAATTATCAGAGTAAAGGCAATGTCTGAAACTTAAGTAGGTGATGTGCATCTAGCCTTTTTCAATTAATCTGGCCTAACAATGGCTGGTTGGCCAAGAGAGAATATGGTAGATATTTCAATGAAGATAGAAAGTTCTTGATTAGTATTTCCTCTAGTGCAGTTTTTCCAAAAATGCTTTTCTCTAGGACATTAGATTTTAATAAGAAACAGACAATGTGCCTCAAAGCTAATCAATAAATGCAAGAACATTCACTTACTCCGTCTAGTTTATTGTCCATAGCAAGTCTGTCTCTGTGTCTTAACTTTGGGCATTCTCCTTTCAAAAAGGAGATCAAACAAGATGGAGTAAATCTGGGAAATGCTCCAGAACTCAAAATGCTTTTGAGGCTTACTCTATGTAAAGGTAGAACTGGTGTTAGCAAAAGACAGTATTTTCAGGAGACCACTTGATTCTGTTTACTTCTATCTCCACTGATAGTTTGCTTCTGACTGTGGCTCAATTTACTGTGCAGCTTACTGGCATACTCTCAGTGGAAAAGACCTGTCCTTCTGGCCCCCCAGGCTGGGGAGTTAGGATGGGTGGGGAAGGATTTCAAGCAAGAGACTCAAAAGAATCTGGAAGGAGACTGAAGTCATCTTTCAGGAATTGACTTTAATTCAGTGATAAGACTTTCATATTAATTTTTATCTTCACAGAGGTGAGAAATACCATTACTTAACCAGGCAATGGAGACTTCAAATTAAAAAAAAAAAATGTATTTGACAGAGGGAGTTGTATGGTATATATAAAAATGAAGGGAGGTTATAACTGAACTTCTCTTAAACACCTGATTTAGGTTTTCTACCATCAGTTTATCCAAGATACAAGAAACAAAATACAATAACAAATATTTATTAAAGTCCTGGTGTAACATAGATTATTTTAAAGTATAAGCAGAAAGAGAATATTTGTCAGGAAAGCAAATACCATTCCACCAACAAGCACAGCCTTCTCTGTATTCTCTAAAAATTCTGTCATCTCTAAAATTCTGCCTTCTCTAAAAATTTTCACAGAATCAGACCCTTATAAAAATGTCCTTTTTTGCTTATTCAAGTGGGGAATGCTCATGTAGTTCCCAGAAAGTAAAGGTTTATGTTAAATATGATTTCATACTCTCTGTATCATATCATCTGCTTACTCTATGGTCAGGGCACTCAAATGTGAACCCTTGTTTGCATTTTCAGTAAATCAAGGCAAAGATATTTGACCATTTGGAAATTCCAGTTTCTAGATTCAGTTAAGGCACCCATCTAAATAAGACACTTAACATAAGTATGCAACGATATCTATGTTGTGTGTTCCAAATTGTTCAGAAAGTGAATATGTTATAGTGGAGAAGAGAAAGGTAGCAAGATAAGTAGAAATAAAGAGTTAAATTAGAAAACTTAAAGAAAAAGAATAGGCTGATGAGACCTTTTATAAACAAAGAAATGCAGAAAAGATGTTTATATTCCTGTGACCACAAGAATAAGCATAACCAAGAGCACTGTTAGAGTCCAACCAACCAAAAAGACCTGAGGAGGTCCCAATGAAATGGAACTCTGGTCCCCACTCACAATCCCCTGGGCAATTAGACCTCCTCTGCATGCTAATTGCATCATTATGAGACAAGCCAAATGCAAATGAAATAAACAATAATTTGGGGCAGAGCAACATGTGGACTAGGCAATTTCTCCTGAGAGACAGATTGCAGGAGTTTTGGAGGGTCCATGAATCAAAGGATGAAATCACAGTATAAAAGGATAAACCAGGCTTGAGAACCCAGACATTTCTCAACTCCTGTCATAGATGTACCTGTCATAACTTGCCCTGAATTTGATCTTGGTCATGACCAATAATTAACCAAATGCAATGGGCCTCCTTTTATCTAAACTATCACACCTTAATGTGTGCATGGCTTTTTACCCAGAGAGTACATTTTTTAAGGCTCTATCCTAAAGAAATATTTGTACATGCACACAAAGACATATAAATGAGGATTTTTTCAACTCAACATCACTTACAATATTCTAAAATTGGAAAAACCTAAATGCCCAGGAATAGGGGAGTGCTAAACAAAATTTGATATATTTATACTAGGAGCAGAGTGTAATGGAATAAAGTCTTCAGCACCAAAATGCTTGGGTTCATATCTCAGCTCCACTGTTTACCAGCAATGTGACCTTGGCCAAATTGCTTAACTTTTCAGTGACTCAGTATTCCCCAGTGGTAAGAAAAGAAGACAAGATTTCCTTGTTTATAGGGCTATTGTGAGAAATAAATGTGATACCATTCTAAACAGCCAGAATATTATCTGGCACATAGCTGGTACTTAGTATGTTAGCATGTTTCTTATTTTGAATACACAATTATGCAGCATTTAAAAACAGAATCTAGCTGTAGCTCCTGCCATAGAAAACTCTGCAAAATATACCGTGAGATGAAAAAAGGTTGCAAAACAATAAATAAAGGATGATTCCATTAATTATTTAAGTGTATATAGGCAAAATGCATATGTATGCATATAAATGGAGAAGAAAGTGTGGAAGAACGAGTCAATAGCAACAATTATCTCTAGAAAATGAACTGGACTGAATGGAGAGAGGAACCGAAAGAAGATCACTTTCTTCCTCTTTATATTTTATATATATATATATACTTGTATATTTTGTATATATATACTTGAGCTTTTTTACAAACATAGATTTCTGTTTTAGTTAAATACTTTTAAAAATACAGTTGACCCCAGAACAACACAGGTTTGAACTGCACAGGTCTACTTACATGTGGACTTTTTCAATAAATATATTGGACATTTTTTTTATATTTGTGACAATTTGAAACAACTTGAAGATGAATCGTGTGCTCTAGAAATAATTGAAAAATTATGAAAAAGTTAGGCTTGTCATGAATACATAAATTATATGTAGGTGCTAATCTATTTTATCACTTGTTACCATAAAATATATATATATTTTATATATATATACTTGTATATTTTATATATATATACTTGAGCTTTTTTACAAACATAGATTTCTGTTTTAGTTAAATACTTTTAAAAATACAGTTGACCCCAGAACAACACAGGTTTGAACTGCACAGGTCTACTTACATGTGGACTTTTTCAATAAATATATTGGACATTTTTTTTATATTTGTGACAATTTGAAACAACTTGAAGATGAATCGTGTGCTCTAGAAATAATTGAAAAATTATGAAAAAGTTAGGCTTGTCATGAATACATAAATTATATGTAGGTGCTAATCTATTTTATCACTTGTTACCATAAAATGTATATACAAATCTATTACCAAAAGTTAAAATTTATCAAAACTTACACACACACTTACAGATTGTACATGGAACCACTTGCAATCCAGAGAAATGTAAACAAATGTAAAGATGCAGTACTAAATCATAACTGCATAAAATTAATTGTAGCACACACTACAAAACTGTAATAATTTCATAGCGGTGAGCTTAAGTGCTAGGATTATCAGCTTAAAATGCTATATGATGCTAATCATCTCTGGGCGAGCAGTTCATCTCTCTGGTAAATTGTGTACTGCAGTAAAAAGTGATTTCTCATAGGTCTTGCATATTTTTCACTGTGTTGACTGCAATACCATAAGCTTTGAATAACACCACGGGACCCATATGAAGTGCCATTAGTGATGCTGGAAGTGCTCTCAAGAAGTAGAGAAAAGTCATGACATTACAAGAAAAAGATGAATTGCTTGATATGTAGCATAGATTGAGGTCTGTAGCTGTGGTTGCCTGCCATTTCAAGATAAATGAATCCAGTGTAAGAACATAGTAAAAAAAGAAAAGGAAATGTGTAAAGCTGTCACTGTGGCCACACGAGCAGGTGCAAAAACCTTGCACTTTTTGTGAAATACCTTTTTTATCTTGTATTGAAAATGCAACTTTTACATGAGTGCAGGATTATTATAAGAAAGACATACCTACAGACTCTGATATGATTTGAAAAATAGCAAAATCATTATATGACAACTGTAAGCAAAAAAAAAAAAAGTAAAGGATCTGAAGTTGGAGAATATGATGTCAACAAAGGATGGTTTGATAATTTTACAGAGGTTTGGCTTAAAAAATGTCAACATAACAAAAGAAGCACCTTCTGCCAATCGAGACTCAGCAGATGAGTTCCCAGATGAAATGCCATGAGAAAATCATTGAGGAAAAAGGACATGTGCATCAGGTTTTTAATGCAGATAAAGGTGTCCTATTTTGGACAAAATGCCACAAAGGAAATTTAATACTAAGGGAAAGAAGTGAGCACCATTATCTAATGCAAGAAGGGATAAATTAATTCTACTGTTTTGTGCAAATGCAGTTGGTTTTATGATGAGGACTATCCTTATCTACCCTTATCTATAAAGTGGTTAACCCCCAAGACTTGAAGGGAAAAGATAAACACAAGCTGCTAGTCTTTGATCGTACAACAAGAAGGCCTGGACAATGAGAACCCTTTTTTTCTGGATTGGTTCTATGAATGTTTTTTTCCATGAAGTCAGGAAGTACTTTGCCAGTAAGGGACTGCTTTTTAAGTTCTTTTTATATTGGACAGTGTTCCTGGCCACTCAGAACTCCATGGCTTCAACATTGAAAGCAATTAAGTGTTCTATTTGCCCCCAAACACAAATTCTCTAATTCAGCCTATAGATCAGGTTATCATAAGGACCTTTAAAGCTGTTTACACATGGTACCTCATGGAAAGAAATGTCAAGCTATGGAAGAGAACCCCGATAGAGAGAATATCATGAAAATCTGGAAGGATTACACCATTAGAGATGCTATCCTTGTTACATAAAAAGCTGTGAAAGCCATTAAAGCCTGAAACAATAAATTCCTGCTAGAGAATACTGTGTCCAGATGTTGTTCATGACTTCACAGCATTCACAACAGAGTCAATCAAGGAAATCATGAAAGAGATTGTGGATATGACAAAAAAGGTGGGAGGTGAAGGGTTTCAAGACATGGATCTTGGAGAAATTCAAGAGCTAATAGACACCACACCAAAGGAATGAACAGAAGACAATTTGATGGAGATGAGTGCTTCTAAACCAGTGCCAGACAATGAGGAAAAGAAGCAGAAGCAGTGCCAGAAAACAAATTGACATTAGACAATCTGGCAGAAGGATTCTGATTATTTAAGACTGCTTTTGACTTCTTTTACAACATAGACCCTTCTATGAAACAGGCACTGAAACTAAAGCAAACGGTGGAAGAATTGGCACTATATAGAAATATTTTTAGAGAAATGATAAAGCAAAAAGTCAGAAATTACAATGTATTTCTGTGAAGTTATAGCCAGTGTGCCTTCTGCTTCTGCCTTCCCTTGCACTTCTTCCACCTTTTCCACCTCTGCCACCACAGACACAGCACGACCAACCCCTCCTCTTCCTCTGTCCCCTCAGCCTATTCGACGTGAAAATGACAAGGATGAAGACCTTTATGATGATCCACTTTCATTTAGTGAATAGTAGGTAATCATCACACCATGCAGTTAATAAACGTACCTGTTGTGTATCCATGTGTGTGTCTTCATGTGAAAACTAACAACTGTATGGCAAGAACTGCAAGAGACGTTTTTGTGTCATCATCACCGCCTAAGTATCATGTAAAACATTGTGTGCAAGACTTGTATGGAAATGGATTTCCTTACATAGGCGTATCCTTACATAGGCGTAAGGTGAGTGACATTTAATATAAGATTAATGATTTTTGTGTTTCTTACTGTTTTATAACTTTTCTTTCCAAGAATTATATTACTATACAGTATGCCTGCTCTCTCTCTCTCCCTAATTAGAGAAACTATGTATCATTACAGGTAAGTGTGTTGTTAGAAAATGTTAGCAATGTTTCCAATATAGTATTATGAATATGACTATAATACTCTATGCAATAGAATTTTTATAACTATTCATTCATTGGTGTGTAGATTAGGCTACCCTTAAGTGATCATATTGATTACACTAGGCTACCATAAAGCAATCATATCGCTGCTTCTTTATTATCAATGCATGAATTACCATACCTATAAATAAACATTTTTCACATTGCTTTTCCAGTTTTGATGTCCAGGGTTACTAATACACAGAACATCTACAGTGTTTTGTATCATACAAGACAATATTGAAACAGATACTGACAGACAATCCATCTTGCAGATGATGTAAATTTAAAGTATCAATAGAGTACCATAAATTTATTTTCTCTACCTTATGACTTTTTTAATAATGTTTTCTTTTCTCTAGCTTACTTTATTGTAACAATACCATATATAATAAATATAACATACAAAATATATGTTAATCGACTGTTTATGTCATTGGTAAGGCTTCTGGTCAACAGTAGGCTATTGGTAGTTAAGTTTTGGGGGGGTCGAGGTTATATATGGATTTTCAACTCTGTAGGGGTCAGCATCCCTAACCCCTGCATTGTTCAAGGGTCAACTGTATATACTTCAGAAAATAAAGTAAGAAGACGACCAAGTAAAGATGCAATAAGAATACTACTGAAAACAATTCTGAACAAGTGAATGTCTACAGTGTTTTAACATTCTGAGTTTCTAAGGAAAAGGGAAACAGGACTTCTCAGTCTATGGTCATAGGTCTAACACAAGCACAGGACTAAGACATGGCAAGCAATAGCTAGTACCAAAAAACTGAAGAAGGCGCTGATTTTTAGGGCCATGACTCACACAATCCTTAGATATGGCCCTGGTCTAATATTACATTGAAAACATTCCAGGGCTTGCTTCGGCAGCACATTTACTAAAACTGGCACAATACAGAGAAAATTAGCATGGCCCCTGCTCAAGGATGACACGCAAATTCTTGAAGTGTCTGTATTTTTAAAGGTAGTAGTAGACCTGTCCACTGAAACTTGGCAGGCCAGAAGGGAGTGGAAGGAAATATTCAATGTGCTGAATGGGAAAAATAGGCAGCCAAGAATCCTTTATCCAGCAAATCTGTCATTCGCAATACAAGGAGAGATAAAGTCTTTCCCAGATAAAAACTTAAGGAGTTCATGGCCATTAAACCAGCCCTGCAAGAGATCCTAAGGGGGACTCTGTGAGTGGAATGTTGCAAAGACTACAAACGTCCAGAGACATCACCACAAGCATGAAACCTAGAGATAACACAATGACACTAAATCTATATCTTACAATAATAATGCTGAATGCCAACGGACTAAATGCTTCAATCAAAAGACACAAGGTATCAGAATGGATAAAAAATAAGATCCATCTATGCTGTCTACAAGAGACCCATTTTAGACCTGAGGACACCTTCAGATTGAAAGTGACGGGATGAACAACCATCTATCATGCTACTGGAAATCAAAAGAAAGCTGGAGTATCCATAGTTATATCAGACAAAGAAGATTTTAAACTAACTGTAACAAGAGAGGAAGTTGGGCATTATATCCTAATTATGGGGTCTATCCATCAAGAAGAGCTAGCAATTATAAATGTTTATGCACCCAATTGGGAACACCCAAATATATACATCATTCACAAACATAAGCAATTTTATTGATAAGAATATCATAATTGCAGGTAACTTTAATACTGCACTTACAGCAGGGGACAGATCATCTAGACAGAAATCAATAATGAAACAATGGCCCTGAATGATAGACTGGACCAGATGGACTTGGCAGATATATTCATCCAAAAGCAGCAGAATACACATTCTTCTCGAGTGCACATGGAACATTCTCCAAGATAGATCATACACTGGCTCACAAAACAGCCCTTAATAAATATAAAAGAATTGAGACCACATAATGCATATTTACAAATCACAATGTTATGAAACTTGAAATCAACTACAGGAAAAAGTTTGGAAAACCTCCAAATGCATGGAGATCAAAAGAACATCCTGGTAAAGAATGAATGGGTCAACCAGGCAATTAAAGAAGAAATAAAAAAAAATATGAAGGAAAATGAAAATGAAAGCATGACAATCCAAAACTTTAGGATGTAGCAAAAGCAGTCCTAAGAGGAATATACATTGCAATCCAGGCCTATTTCAAGAAACAAGAAAAATCCCAAATACAAAATATAACAGCACATCTAAAGGAACTAGGAGCAGAAGAGCAAAGAAACCCTAAGGCCAGCAGAGGAAGAAAAATAATAAAGATTAGAGCATGGGAATGCAAGCTGCTGCAGCCACTCTGGAAAACAGTATGGAGGTTCCTCAAAAAACTAAAAATAGAACTACCCTATGACCCAGCAATTGCACTACTAGGTATTTATCCAAGGGATATAGGTGTGCTGTTTTGAAGGGACACATGCACCCCAATGTTTATAGCAGCACTATCAACAATAGCCAAAGTATGGAAAGAGCCCAAATGTAGATCGATGGATAAATGGATAAAGAAGATGTGGTATATATATACAATGGAGTATTACTTGGCAATCAAAAAGAATGAAATCTTGCCATTTGCAACTACGTGGATGGAACTGGAGGGTATTATGCTAAGTGAAATTAGTCAGTCAGAGAAAGACAAATATCATATGACTTCACTCATATGAGGACTTTAAGAGACAAAACAGATGCACATAAGGGAAGGGAAACAAAAATAATATAAAAACAGGGATGGGGATAAAATATAAGAGACTCATAAATATGGAGAACAAACTGAGGGTTACTGAGGGGGTTGTGGGAGGGGGGATGTGCTAAATGGGTAAGGGGCACTAAGGAATCTACTCCTGAAATCATTGTTGCACTATATGCTAACTAATTTGGATATAAATTATAAAAAAAAAAAGATTAGAGAGGAAATAAACAATATAGAATCCAAAAAAAAACCAAAAAACAAAAACCCCACCAATAAAACAGATCAATGAAACAAAGAGCTGGTTTTGAAAAAATAAACAAAGTTGATAAACCCCTAGCCAGACTTCTCAAAAAGAAATGAGAGAGGACCCAAATAGATAAAATCACAAATGAAATAGGATATATCACAACCAACACCACAGAAATACAAACAATTATCAGAGAATACTACAGAAAATTATATGCCAACAAACTGGACCTCAAAGAAATGACAAATTCCTAGACACCCACACACTACCAAAACTCAAATGGGAAGAAATAGAAAATTTGAACAGACCCATAACCAGCAAAGAAATTTAATCAGTTATCAAAAATCTCCCAACGAGGGGCGCCCCGGGTGGCTCAGTCGGTTAAGCGTCCAACTTCAACTCAGGTCACGATCTCGCGGTCTGTGGGTTCAAGCCCCGCATTGGGCTCTGGGCTGATGGCTTGGAGCCTGGAGCCTGTTTCCAATTCTGTGTCTCCCTCTCTCTCTGCCCCTCCCCCGTTCATGCTCTGTCTCTCTCTGTCTCAAAAATAAATAAACATTAAAAAAAAAAAATTAAAAAAAAAATATCCCAACGAATAAGAGTCTTGGGCCAAATGGCTTCCCAGGGGAATTCTACTGAACATTTAAAGAAGAGCTAATACCTATCTTTCTCAAGCTGTTCCAAAAAATATAAATGGAAAGAAAGCTTCTAGACTCATTCTATGAAGTGAGCATTACCTTGATTCCCAAGCCAGACAGTGACCCCACAAAAAAAGGAGAATTATAGGCCAATATTTCTGATGAACATGGATGCAAAAATTCTCAACAAGATACTAGCAAATCAAATTCAAAAGCATATAAAAAGAATTATTCACCATGATTAATTGGGATTCATTCCTGGGCTGCAGGGCTGGTTCAATATTTGCAAATCATTCAATGTGATACATCACATTAATAAAAGAAAGGATAAGAACCATATGATTCTGTCAATAGATGCAGTAAAAGCATTTGACAAAACACAGCACCCTTTCTTAATAAAAACCCTCAAGAAAGTCAGGATAGAAGGAACATATCTTAACATCATAAAAGCCATATATGAAAAGCCCTCAGCCAGTATCATCCTCAATGGGGAGAAACTGAGAGCTTTTCCCATGAAATCAGGAACACAACAGGGATGTCCACTCTCACCACCATTGTTTAACATGGTGTTGGAAGTCCTAGCATCAGCAATCAGATGACAAAGTGGAATAAAAGGCATCCAAATTGGCAAAGAAGAAGTCAAACTTTCACTTTTTGCAGATAACATGATACTCTACATGGAAAATCTGAAAGAATCTACCAAAAAGCTGCTAGAACTGATACATGAATTCAGCAAAGTCACAGGATACAAAATTAATGTACATAAATCAGTTGCACTTTTATACACCAATAATGAAGCAACAGAAATAGAAATAAAGAAATCAATTCCATTTACAATTGCACCAAGAACCATAAGATACCTAGGAATAATCCTAACCAAAGATGTAAAAGATCTGTATGCTGAAAACTATAGAAACCTTATGAAGGAAATTGAAGAAGACACAAAGAAATGGAGAAACATTCCATGCTTATGGATTGAAAGAACAAATATTGTTAAAATGTTAATACTACCCAAAGCAATCTACACATTCAATGCAATCCCAGTCAAAATTGCACCAGCATTCTTCTCGAAGCTAGAACAAACAATTCTAAAATCTGTTTGGAACCACAAAAGACCCCGAATAGCCAAAGTAATGTTGAAAAAGAAAACCAAAGCAGGAGGCATCACAATCCCAGACTTTAGCCTCTACTACAAAGCTGTAATCATCAAGACAGTATTGTATTCACACAAAAACAGACACATAGAACAATGGAATAGAGACTCCAGAATTGGACCCACAAATGTATGGCCAATTAATCTTTGACAAAGCAGGAAAGAGTATCCAATGGAAAAAAGACAGTCTCTTTAGCAAATGGTGCTGGGAGAACTGGACAGCAACATGCAAAAGAATGAAACTGGACCACTTTCTGACACCATACACAAAAACAAAATGGATAAAAGACCTAAATGTGAGATGGGAAACCATCAAAACCCTAGAGGAGAAGACAGACAACAACCTCTTTGACCTCAGCTGCAGCAATTTCTTGCTCGACACATCTCCAAAGGCAAGGGAAATAAAAGCAAAATTTACTATTTGGGACCTCATGAAGATAAAAGGCTTCTGCACTGCAAAGAAAACAATCAACAAAACTAAAAGGCAATCAATGGAATGGGAAAAGATATTTGCAAATGACATATCAGATAAAAGGTTACTATCTAAAATCTATACAGCACTTACCAAACTCAACACCTGAAAAACAAATAATCCAGTGAAGAAATGGGCAGAAGACATGAATAGACACTTTTTCAAAGAAGACATCCAGATGGTCAACAGGCACATGAAAAGATGCTCAACATTACTCATCATTAGAGAAATACAAATCAAAACACATTGAGATACCTCACACCAGTCAGAGTGGCTAAAATTAACAACTCAGAAAACCATGGATGCTGGCAAGGATGTGGAGAAATGGGAATCCTCTTGCACTGTTGGTGGGAATGCAAACTGGTACAGCCACTCTGGAAAACAGTGTGGAGGTTCCTCAAAAAATCAAAAATAGAACTACCCTATGACTCAGCAATAGCGCTACTGGGAATTTATCCAAAGGATACAGGAGCACTTATGCATAGGGGCACATGTACCCCAATGTTCAACAATAGCCAAATTATGAAAAAAGCCCAAATGTCCATCAACTGATGAATGGATAAAGAAGATGTGGTTTATATATACAATGGAATACTACTTGGCAATGAGAGAATGAAATCCTGCCATTTGCAGCAACATAGATGGAACTGGAGGGTATTATGCTAAGTGAAATAAGTCAGTCAGAGAAAGACAGATATAATTTTTCACTCATATGTGGAATTTGAGAAATTTAACAGATGACCATGGGAAAGGGAAGGGAAAAAATAATAGTTAGAAACAGAGAGGGAGGGAGGCAAACCATAAGAGACTCTTAAATACAGAGAAAAACCTGAGGGTTGATGGAGGTGCAGGGGGAAGGGGAAAATGGGTGATGGGCATTGAGGAGGGCACTTGCTGGAATGAGCACTGGGTGTTGTATATAAGTGATGAATCACAGGAATCTACCCCTAAAATCAAGGGCACACTGTATACATTGTATGTTAACCAACTTGACAATAAATTATATTAAAAAATAAAAAAAATAAACAGAAAAAAACCACCCTCCAAAGGATGTGCTTCTTAGCAGACAGTATCACACAAAGCCAATGTCCCGAACTATACAGCATAGACTTCATTCTCTCTCCACCCCTACTTTAAAGAAAAAAAATAATAACTTATTTGATTATTAACATCTGGAGTTTAAGTCTGACATACCCAGGTGCAGTGTCCCAGAATTCACACTGAACAAAAGCCCCACCCTCTTTGTAACTATTCACTTTTCCCTTCTGCAATGTCATCCTTACAAAAAAGATTGTTTCTGTGGTTTGGGAGTTGTGAGGGGAGATTTCATTGGTCTCTTTAAATGCTTGAGTAGTAAGCTTTGGACTCTCAAATGGTTGGACAGGGAATTCAGTCTCTTCCTTTTCCTAGTGTCATATCTGTATAATCATTTGTAAAATTATCTAGGCTTAGGAATGCAATATGATACTCGCCCATAATGAAATGAAATATTCAAAACAGAGTGGTATTTGCCTATCTGCCTGAAATGCCCTAGTATGGTCTTATCATTTGTTTATGGAAGACATTCAATCTGATTGGTCAATGGCCATGCCTTCTTATTTGTAAATAATTTTGAATACCATAACTGTGAAAAACTAAGACCATGGTTCAATAAATAATTTCATATGTACTCCAACAAGTTGAGCTAACCACTGTAGATACTGATAGTTTAGTCTACTTCACTGCATGGCAATACTACTAGCTGACAATAGTTCTTGTATTTCATATACCAAGCCAGATAGTCCCCCCAAACATGATGCATTTTTCAAGTGCAGGGATTCAATACACCAGGGAAGTTGATCCCAGATAAAGCCACATAAAGTAAATCAATTTAAAATGGAGACCAAGGGACACCAGGATGGCTCAATTGGTTGAGGGTCTGACTTCAGCTTAGGTCATGATCTCACAGTTCATGAGTTCAAGCCCTGCTTCAGGCTCTCTGCTCACAGCTCAGAGCTTGGATCCTGCTTCAGATTCTGTGTCTCCCTCTCACTCTGTCCCTGTCTCATTTGTGTTCTTTCTCTCTCAAAAATAAAAAAATAAACATAGATAGATAGATAGATAGATAGATAGATAGATAGATAGATAAATTAAATAGAGACCAAAATTCAGTATCAAATGGGGAGAGAAAAGTGATTCTGGATTTATCTCATAAAATGAAAAAAAAAACACCACTTTTTAATGAATGTACTTCCAGTTTTGTTTTTATAATTTATAAAATTTAAATTATCATAACTATCTTCTAATTATTAGGACAAAAAAATGAATCACATTTTGATAGTTTAGAGAGACAAAATTTCTCTAACAAATGTTTTAGAAACCTAAAACAATACCCATAGTTTCAATACTTACTATGTAAGCATATTTTTATAAAAATTTCTATGACATTTAGCAATTTTTCCAGGAGTATCTCTTAATTCCTTGATAACCAATCATTCTCTTTGGAAATGCTATCAATTTCATCTGTTTTGTTTTCACTTGTTAATTGATCTACTCATTTATCTATGATTTGTGTAGGAATCAAGCAGTTCTCCAAACATCATTGTCATCAATGTCATTAAATCTTGCTGTAGTAGGCAGAATTCTAAGATGGCCCCCAAGATTCCTGCCTGTTGGTGTATTTGTGCTGTGTAATTCTCTCCTTGTGAGTGTGGGTAGGGACTGTAACTATGATGGGATAATCACTCCTGTACATGAGACTCTGTCATAGCAGACAAGAGTGAGATTCTCCTGCTGACCTTGAAGAAGCAGTATGTCTAAAATGCCTATGGAGAGGAACATGTGGCAAAGACCTGAGGGTAGCCTCTAGGAACTGAGAGTTGTCCCTCTTTCTAGCAAGGAAGAAATTGAGGACTTCAGTCCTATAATCATAAGGAACTGAATCCTACCAACTAGTAAGCTGGAAAAAAGACCCTGAGTCTCAATGAGATCACAGTGCCAGCTATAACATTGTAATTTCAGGCTCATGAGATCCTTGGCAGAGGACCTGGATAACCCATATTAGGACTCCTGTTCCATAGAAACTTTGAGATAATAAATATATGTTGTTTTAAGGTGCTAAGTTTATGGTAATTTCTTATGCAGTGATAGAAAACTAATATGCTTGAATTTTTTTAAATATTTATATTGTTTGGCTAGATGTTTAGAGACTGTCTCAATCAAAAACAGTGGACAGTATTGTTGGTCAGATGAATTAGGAAAGATAGATTCTACTGCTAAGAGCAATGAATTTCTGAATGAGGACAGATATTGGGAGGTATTCTGAGTGAGGATAGTGAGGACATACATATGTATGTGTATGGCAGACAGAGAGAGTGAAAAAGAAGAAAAATGTGGAAAAATATTTAAAATTGGTATATATTGGTAAAGTATATATAGATTTTTCGTTGTACTGTTCTTTCAAATTTTCTATAGCTCTGAATTTTTTCAAAATAAAAAGGGGAGAAAAGTAGGCAATGAAAAATGATGCATTGTTAACAAGACAAAAAACCACTGATACTGACTTCTCAACGTAAACAATGGAAGTCAGAAGACAATGGAAGCAGATCAGGAAAACACTTGGGAAAAAATCCTGTCAATTTTTAATTCAATCTCCAACAAAAAATATTATTAAAAATGAATGAAAAATAGACATTTTTATATAAACAAACAGTAAAGGGATGGGGAAGGAAAAATGATCCTAGATTGAAGCACAGATATCTGGGAAGTAATGAAGAGCAACATAAATATGTGAATAAATATATGTAAATACTAACTTCATAAACAGTAATATTTATTATAGAGCTCCTGTAGATTAGTCCACAAACTTAAAATCTCTCATCTGACACTCTGGCAATTCCACAGTCATGACTCAGTGGGAAAAGGACTAAGAAAACTTCTGAGTGTAGGGGCTAAAGGGCTGATGCCTGCATTAGGTAGCTTATATATATAAATGTGATGGGACTCTATTGTTGTCCCTGAGACACATTTGAAAGCAAAATATCACAACTTTCAATTATCTGCTTGCATAGGACACTGTGACAGTACAGACAAAACTATAGGAGACATGAATTATGCATTTAAACTATGAGTTTCAGACTCCTTCTCAGCTAAGTATTTTATCTGGGTTTTAAGTAGAAGATTAAATTATCTTTCATTACTTTCCCTCTGGCATAGGGCAAATAATTAGTCATAGTAATAATAATGATAGCAATAACAGTAAAAACTAGCAGCAGCAAAAAATAAAATAAAATTATATATACACACACACACACACAACTCTTACCCCAAATCAGGAAAAAAGAAAAAAAAACCTGAAGAATTTACAAATTTGTCCTATTTTGAACATTGAACCAGGGTTAAAGAGGGATATGAAAAATTTAAGCTCAGAGCTCTTGGAATGGAGAGCATTAACAAAGTTTTCTTATTATTACATTTCCCTTCTCTATTACCTTGTTAGTCATGTATTTTTATATTATCTTATTGTGGTTCTCCTAGAAATGACATATTTATCCTTAACATATTTAAGTCTAATATAAGTAAGTACTTTTGCCAATTCCCAAGAAATTCAAGGACGTTAGAACACTCTAAGTCTATTTACCTTCCTCCTCTTGTCTTACTTTCATGCTACCATGGTCAGATATATATCCCATTAGAGATATTTGCCCATTTTCCTATTGGGTTATATTTTTTCTTTATTGGGCTGTGGAATTTAATTTTTAATATTCTAGATATTAGTCCCTTTTTTAGGTTTACATATTATAAATATTCCCTCCCAATCTATGGTTTCTTTTTTTTATATAAAACAGCTTTATGGAGGTATAATTGATATACAATAAACTGCACATATTTAATGTGTACAATTTGATGAGTTTTTAACCTATCCATACACCTATGAAACCGTCACTACAATCAAGATACTGTTTCTGTATGCTTTCTGCCTCTAATTATTTTGCATTTTCTAGAATTTCATATGACAGGAATCATATAATATGTACTCTTTTTGGCCTGGATTTTTTTTACTCCGTATAATCATTTCGAGATTTATCCAGGCTGTTGCCTCATTCCATTTTATAATTTCTCTGAGAGTATCCCATTGTTCGCGCATAACATATTCACATCTTGATAGATATTTGGGTTGCTAATACTTAGTATTAGGTAGTATTTTTAACTTTATCCATTCTAGTGGGTATGAGGTAGTATCTCATTATAATTCACATTCCCGTGATGAATAATGCTATTGAGCACCTTTTGGCCTGCGTTTCAACCCAAGTGTCTGTTTTTATCTTTTGCCCATTTTTAACTGGGTTGTTTGCCTTCATATTATTGAACTGTAAGAGTTCTTTTTATATTCTCACACAACTGCTTTATCATGTAAGTGCATAGTGAATATTTTTTTTTTGCAGTCTATGACTTGTCTTTCAAATATAAAATATAAAAGTAGTTCTTTTTTTTTCTTTTTTGGTTGGTTTCTTTTTTTACCCCCTGCACATCTTAGTAGCAGCAAAGCATGTTCTGAGGGTTAGTTGAGTAAATCCTGGAATCTGAGCTCAATTGTTTATGTTATCATTTGAATAAGAATAATTACTCTTCTGTGTTTCAATCAGTGAGTATTTATATAACATCTTCCTGATGTCAAGTAAAATACTGCCTAGAACAGCACAAAAGGCCCTTGGTTCATTGTCATAAAGTTGTTGGCTTTATAATATAAGCCTCTCAAATGCAGAAGGTTGTCATGTTGAAAACCTACAACTGATTTAGAGTTCACAAGTTATCAGCTCTAATTAATAAACTGAGCTCATCATCCAAATGACAGTTTCAGAGACTATCAGAAAGCAAAGACACTCTTAACTTACTACACTTAACTTGAGGCTGCTACTGATGCTTTTAGCTATAGGAGGCCTATGTGAAAGCAATTTACTTCATACCAGGGTCCTGCAAATTTTCATCTATAACATTACTGATTTCATACCTGGTCCACGCGACTGCCCTTCTAAATTTAGTCAGTGGCCAAAATTTCCCTCCAAGAAGGCAACTATAAGTATTTGTTCTCTGGTATCAATTGCAACAATATGACACTAAGAAGGGAATCAGAAAAGAGAAAGTAAGGCGAGAAGGAAGAACATCGTCCTCCAGATACTGAGTTCTATAAGGCGGAACAAAATGACACTGTGGACTATTAAAAAATCCCCAAGGAGAAAAATCCACCTTAATGGGAGGCACAAATCCATTTTTCTGTAATAACATTGGGTCAGGGTAATAATTTGAAGTGTAATATTAACTGGCATGGTTTTCCTGCCTCTAGTTTTCCTTTACTGGCCCTCATTGCCTACAGGGTAGGCAGCTAAGAGCAAGGATGTAAATAATGACAAAAGAAGTGATCTCTGGGTTTCTGAGCTTTAAAAACCACGGGTCTGGCTTAAAGAACAAAGTGAGTTTTTCCTTCTCCACTCCCAACCCTTCTCCCTACATGTACTCTTACAAGATAATTCTCTGAGCTGATAATCTCAGTTAAGGGTAAGACCCCTGATAACTAAATGCAGTTAGTGGGCCCAAATTGGATCACAGATCATTATACAAAGATTATTATTATAAAGGAAAAATGTATAAAGGACCTTGCTGAGATGACTGGAAACTTTTAGATATAGAGCTACATTAGTAATACTAGTAAAGGGATTGTGTCAATATTAAATTCCCAAATGTGACAAGGTAGAAGAATGCCTTAACCTTGGGAGATGCATGATTAACTATTTCAGGGTGAAATGGCATGATGTAAGCAACTCTCTATTGATTCAGGAGAATAAAAAGTGTGCGTGTGTGTATCCCTGTGTGTAGACAGAAAGAGATAAAGCAAATGATACAAAATCTTAACTGGTGTAGCTACATAAAAGGTATACAGTCATTAATTATATTAGTCTTACAACTTTTCTGAAAGTTGAGTTTTTGTTTTTCAGAATTAACACACTTTTTGAGATGGGAGAAAAAAAATCAGAAAAGAGAGCGAAATAGTGAGATGCTGATGGGGGGGCTCTCAGCGAAGGGGCTAATGTTTGTTGCAAAAGGGGAAATGATATAATGTTCAGATAAAATAGAGGAGACTTGTACTGTAGTTCCCAGCCATATTTCTGGGAGGCAGTGGTCTTGCCTGGAAGAATAAGGAAAAGAGGGCTGCATGGATTGTTGAAGGCCTAGTGACCTTAAGATAGCCAACCATATTGCCAAGGCAGAATAAACTCTGCATCATTCCAGGTACTTCAGAGGGATTTGTAAATTGTCACGATGCTACCTGCTACTCCAAGAAGAATGATGGAGAAAAAGAAACTCTCAACTTACGAAGTTTAAACCTGAAAAGACTGAATGTACCCACAACTAACTTTATGTTTTATGCCATTCAACAGAATGGGGAATTGACATTAAGATGAGGGTCCATGCTAAAAAAAAAAAAAAAAAGTATTCTATTTCTTGTACACTTGTGTTTGTCTTGTTGTCTGAGAGTCTATACCCACAACAGCAACATTTTCTCTCTAACAGATACTGCTTGGACATTGGTAACTTATTCCAAACCTTGAACATTGGTAATTTAATCTGTACTGTGTTCCCTAGGATTCTCTGAGGTCAGTATTAATGGACTGGGCCAAGAAGAGAGGAAAGGTGACTTCACATTTATGAATATCAAATATGAGGCCTCAGCTTTTTGCCTTCCAGCAGCCAAACTTCTCTTTTGGGAAGTGCTTCTCTGTTAAAATTACAAACACTTTCAAAGTGACAAATACTTTCAAAAAGTAGTGTGTGGAAAGGCTTTCTAAAATGATAATCCAATGTTGATGATTACACAGTTGTTTCTTTAAGCTCCGGCAAGTCACCTTGAGTACTCACAGAATTTTGGAAGAATTTATACTTAAAATTATCAGCTTAAACTGTGTTTTAAATGTCAGTCCTCTAAAAGAAGTTCAAAAATATTCCTTATAGTCTGTGTCATTAAGCTAGATTTTTACTTGGCAGTGCTCAAGTAAATTGCTCAAGGATTCTTGCAACATTAAGACAACAAACTCTTCTGTGTGGATTTTTTAGTACCTTGGGAATTCAAAGATCAAGTTGCTTAGAGACCCCATGGAATTTGCAGAAAAAGCAAACGCTAATCTTGTCATCTGTAATTAATGTTTTATCTTGCTCTGAAAATTCAGTTTGCTGGCAGATTTAGCTGCTCTTTGGAGCTGAATAATGTTTTTGCTATATCACATCCTACATGACTTTCCATCCCAAGAGTAGGTGGGGTGCTACATGATTCTCTATGGGCTCTTCTCTCTTGCGCCCAGTGTCAACCTCTTGCAGACGCCCAGGTTTCCTTTCCATCAAACTCCCTGCAGGTTTCCTAAGTGAGGCTAATGTTGGCCTGGTTTTCGTGCTTTTTATATTGGGTTCTATACTGGGGAACCAACGTGTATGTATACTTAGAGAATAGGATCAGTTGAAGATTGTGAAAATATCTGTTTAACATATTATGCAATGGAATATGAAAATATCTGTATAATTCTGGCACAATCTAAAAAATATATATTTTCCCCAGTAACCCAGACCCTTGGCCACTCAGGCTAAAGCAAGTTATATAAAGCTAACCAACCTATATGCATACACACACAGACACAGACACACAGACACGCACACACACACACACACACACACACACACACACACGAATTTTATCATGACTAAGACATATGCTAGTTGCAACTGCTCCTGTATATTTCTACTTATTTATACTGTAACTCTTCAGGCTAAGATACACAAGTACTTGGCTAACATACAAATCAATACCCTCACCAAAACTAAAAAGAGAGAATTCATCTTCCATCTCACCCTTAAAAGAAAATTTATTAACTTCACTAAATAGCCAAAGTAGCTACAGCATCACAGTCACTCTCTCCTTCTCTCAACAATAATTTATTGAACTCCTGCTCTTTGGGCTTGCATCTTCACTGAGGATGCCACAGTGAACAAGACTGAGCGGGTCCTGCTGCTTCTGATATAACATGCTAGTGTGGGGAGAGATACAGAGAACAAGGAAAAGAATTCATAACATAATGGTCAGATGATAATAAGAGCCTAGAAGAAACTAAGGTGGAGTTATATCTTGGAGTAGCTGTAAGGCTGCCTCAGACTGAAGAATTAGGGAATGCTCCCTTGGAGGTGATTTTGGAGCTGAGAGCTTACAAGTGTTTAGGATACAACTGTGTCTTCTGATTTTGTGGGGTTATTTTATAGCTTGGCCATGAGAAAAAGACCTTATTGGTACACATTCAAATGCAGTTTTATAATAAATATCTTGTGGATGGGGCTCTCTAGTATACTCTCAGTGTCAACCTTCTTCCTTTATAAGCTTCATTCTAAAATGATATTATACCACTGGAATCCACTTTGGAAATGTAAGTGGCAAGTCCAGACTCATTAGCTGTGAGTGATACAGAAATCCCAAAAAGACATTCTAGCAGAGGCTGAGCTGGCCTTTGAGAAAAAAATAATGAGTTCATTGCTGTGCCGGCTGCCATAAGCTTGCACATCTCAGCCTCTATCAGTGACCAAAATCATCCAACAAAATGACTCTTGAAGTGCTTATGATGAAGAACACCCACCAATACACCCAGGCAAGCATTCTTCATTCATATCTTCTGTGAATTCATCAGCCAGCAGTTCCCATGCTCAGGGTAAGGAGAAGATGTATTTCTTGTCAGGCAGTCTATCTACTGAAATGTGGCAGGATGCTCATAGTTTATCATCTTGCACTTCATATACCTTGTGACTTATGACTTATAGTAAACAGAAATAGCCACCTGAAGGTGTCACCATACAAAGTTCTAAAAATGTTTATAAAAGAAAAGAACAACTAGTCATATAAACTTGTGCTAATAATTTACCCTCCTTAAATACTTTTTTTTGTATATAAAAAAGAAGAAATTTAACCAGATGAACTTTATTTCTAAATAAGTTTTAATTTTAGTTCTAATTTTCATACAGTCCTTTAGGACTCTATGGAAATGATTCAAACATTTCTTTACAAGGTAAGATATGAAACATTTTTTAAATGTTTATTTTAAGAGGGGGGAGGGGCAGAGAGAGAGAGAGGGAGAGAGAGAATCCCAAGCAGGCTCCATGCTGTCAGCACAGAGTCCAACTGCAGGGCTCAGTGTCACAAACTGTGAGATCATGACCTGAGCCAAAATCAAGAGTTGGACGTTTTACTGACTAAGTCACACGGGTGCCCTTATAACATTCTTAAATGCAATATAAAATAACACCTGAGCATTTTGAATAGACTATCCATTGGGAATATGCTTGCCTTCAAGTTATGAAAGAGTTCATGGTGGCTTAAACAAATAAGGTTTTATTTTTCCCACAGAACAAGAAGTCTGGAGATAAGCTTCAGCTGTCTTAGGTTCAATACTACCACATGTTAGGGTCAGAATATCTTTTGATTTGGCCCTCATATGTAACCTGAAGTTCAAAAAGTGGCTACTACAACTGCAAAAATCATGCCCTCACAACAGGCTAAAAGCTTGAAGAGGAAAGCAGTGCCAGTTAGGTTTGCTCTTCCTACAAGGAAAAGAAAACATTTTGTAGGGGCTTATGAAGCCACCAGCCCCTTTGGTCTCTTCTGTCCCATGGTCAACTCTAGGTCCAAGGATGGCTATGAAAGTGAGTATCCAGCTTCTCCAATCTGCAAAAAGTGGAGATCCCATCAATGGCTATTTGGTCAGCCAAGTAACTGTGTCAATTATAATCATTTCAGTATTATATCTTCATATCCCTACAATCTCCTTAATTACAACTCATAGGATAGTTACATAGGGTTTTATTAAAATATAGATGTATAGCCAACATTAAACTATTGAATAATTGAAATTTAGGAAGGTACTGGCTTGTAGGAAACGTTAGACGAGAAAACCAATACCATTTGAGTCAAAAAGGAATGTCTCAAAACAAATTAAGGCTAAAACTTGGCTGATTTTTATTTTTTTATTTTTAATGTTTATTTATTTATTTTGAGAGTGGGGGGAGGGGCAGAGAGACAGAGAGATGGAGAATGAGAATCCCAAGCAGGCTCCGCATTGTCAGTGCAAAGCCTGATGTGGGGCTCGATCTCACAAAGCTTGAGACCGTGACCTGAACTGAAATCAAGAGTCGGACGCTTAGCCAACTGAGCCACCAGGTGCCCCAAAAGTTCGCTGATTTTTAAAAAACACCTTTTTAATTGTTAAAAAAAATACAAGCTTACTGTACAAGAATCTCAGATTATAAGGAATTATAAAGAAGAAAGTGGAAGTCACCTACAAGTAATCCCTGATATATCTTGGCATAAACTCTTTCCAATTTTTTCTAAGCATTCCACATATCTTCTTCCTTCCTCCACTCTATTCTTCCAATAATCATGCTAGATTCTCCTGAAATCTACTTTCCTCTACTAAAGACACCCATGCCCCTTTCCATAAACTGGTTGTGTTATATTCCACATGTACAGACTCACACAAGACTGCCTGGGTGTCACCCCTACTCTGCCACTTGGCAGCTGCATAAACTTGGGTAAGTTACTCGACCTCCTTGTGTCTGACTTTCCTCATCTTTAAAATGAGATAATAATACTATCTATACAGAGAATGCTTGTGAAAACTAAATGAGTTAATCCCTATAATGAACTAGTACAGTGGCAAGCAAATAGTAAGTGCTCAATAAATGTCAGCTATTTTTATTTTATGGATATATGTCAACTAATTTCATTAATCTTGGCTAGTAGATATTAGTATTGTTTTAAAATATTTTATTTTATAAATGGCCCATCCATTAATATCCTTGAAAATATATCTTTGAACACATGTCCAATAATTTCCTATGGATACATTCCCTCAAATATAATTGCTGGGCCAAAGGATATCCACACCTAAAATTGACACTTACTTCCAAGCTGCCCCTTAGAAAATTTATTCCAGGTCATGCAGGAGTGCTTCTTTTTGCGTACAAGCCTGGCTATTTTTCCACATTTCCCACACCAGACACTAATTTTTGCCAAACAAGTCAGTGAAAAATCTCATTACTCTTTTCATATGCATTTCTTTCATCACTAAAAAGTTTAAAGATTCACAAATATTTTAAGTTATTCATATTCCTCTTTTAAAATGAATTACTTAATTATATTCTTTGAGGCTTAACAGATTATTTTATTATAGTTATTAGTTGGCCTATGTACTCTTTAAATTAAGACCAGAGGCAAGAGTGAGTCCACCCATTTTTCAAACTTTTTTTTTTTTACATTATTAAGAATGCTACCAAATTTTTCTCAGGTGGAAAAAAAATACAATCAGGAGAAACTTTCAGCCTTTCTGAGATGTATATCTCAAGAAAACCTATAGAAAACAAATAAAAAACATAAGAAACAAATGTTGGCAAGGATGTGGAGAAAAAGGAACTGCTTGTGGGAATGGAAACTGGTGCAGCCACTGTAGAAGATAGTATGGAGGTTCCTCAAAAAATTAAAAATAGAACTACCCTATGATCCAGTAACTCCACTACTGCATATTCACCCAAAGAAAATGAAAACACTAATTGGAAGAGACATATGCCCCACTATATTTATTGCGGCATTATTTACAAAAGCCAAAATATGGACACAACCCAAGTGTCCATCAACAGATGAATGGACAAAAAAGATGTGGGTATAGGGAAGGAGCCAAGATGGTGGAACAGCATGGAAGTCTTCTGTGTGTCTCATGTCCATGAAATACAACCAGACCAACACTAAACCATCCTGCACACCTAAAAAACTGATCTGAGGATTAACACAACAATCTGCATACCCTGAACCACAGAATTCAGCAGGTACATGGCATGGAGAGGTGAACATGGGGAGAGAGAAGCCATGGAGGGAGCCGCTTTTGCATGCAGAGAGGGGACAGAGATGGGGGTGGGGGGAGAATGCAGGAAAAGCACCCTTCCCCAAAAGCAGCTGGAGAGAAAGTGGAAAATTGGAAACAGCCACAGGGACTGAACTAAAAAGGGAGAAAGGAGAAAGGAGAAAGGAGAGGGTTTAAATTCCATTAAGACTGTAAACAGGGGGAGCACAAAGTCTGAAACCCCGCAGCTCGATAGCTGGCAGGGCTCTGGTGGGAAGAGTGAATCCCCAGGAGCCGAATGGGGCCCGGGAGGTTCTTGGGTCACACAGGGAGAAATGGTTCCACTGCTGAAAGGCCATTTGGTAGACGCTGTGAGGCCACTGGGGCCCAGCAGACCCCAGAGAACAGCCACATTCGCTGGTGCTGGAACAAGGTCATTGGGGGTTAAGCCTGGTGCCAGATGTGTGTTGTGATTTTCCATAATCCCTGAGATGCTGCTGCTACACTGTCTGGCAAACTTTTTCTGGGGCAGGCTGGCACCTGGCCGTAGTCTCTGGGCATCACAGGAGCACGGTCCTGCAAGCATTCCTGGGTGCAGCCAGCACCCAGCCATTGCTCGGTGAGACACTCCACAGAGGCGTGGAGCAGGTCAAAGCCGAACTCCCTCAGAAGTGGGGGACTGGGGAAGGCAGCCGCATCTGAGACAAAACTCAGGAGGTAGGTGCTGCCTGGAGCTTGGTTACAGACAGTGTGGAAGTGGGCAGTGGACAGAAGCTGAATACGAAGGACCGGTGAGGATTGCTGATCAGGGAGAAAAGAGTTCCGATACTAGAGACTGGGTAGCTGGGCAACGCCATTTTCACCACTCCCATACATGTGCATATGCACATACAAGCACCACAACAATCCACCCCAGTAGGCTAGCAGCACCATTTAGTGGAGAACAGAGCCATTACACTAAGCCCCACCCAACTGGGCCATCGTCGCTGTTCAAGAACCCAAGTCTCACCACCTGCTTAGTTTATGGACTATAAAGAGTTTCATAGTTTGACTTCTAGGGGAAAACGAAGTAATTTCAGTCGTATTTCACTGTTTGCCGGCCCAACTCTTCAATTTTCTTTCTCTTATTTTTTCTTTCTTTTTCTCTTTTTCATTACTTTTGTTTTTCTTGAATACAGAAAGAAAAAATTCATTTTTATTAAAAATATTTTTCTTTAATTTTATTCTACTATATTTTTTACTTTTGTGTAATTTTTTTCAAATTCTATTTTACTTCCATCATTTCATTTTAGTCTACTTCAGTGTATTCATTTTTTCAAATTTTCAAGTGATTTCTTTTTTTTTTTCTTTTTTCCCCTCTTTTCTCTAATCTATCAAGCCACTTTCAACACCCAGACCAAAACACACCTAGGATCTAGCATCATTTATTCGATTTTGTATGTGTGTGTTTTTAATTTTTTAATTTTAATATTTTTTAATTTTAATTTTTACAAAAAAAATTAATGTTTATTTATTTTTGAGACAGAGAGAGACAGCATGAGTGGAGGAGGTGTGGAGAGAGAGAGGGAGACACAGAATCTGAAGCAGGCTCCAGGCTCTGAGCTGTCAGCACAGAGCCCGACATGGGGCTCAAACCCACGAGCTGTGAGATCGTGACCTGAGCTGAAGTCAGACACCCAATCGAGCCACCCAGGCATCCCTAATTTTATTTTTTTTTAATTTTAATTTTTTCTATCTCATTAATTCCTTTTCACCCTTCAAAATGACAAAATGAAGGAATTCACCCCAAAAGAAGGAGCAGGAAGAAATGACAGCCAGGGACTTAACCAACACAGATACAAGCAAGATGTATGAACCAGAACTTAGAATCATGATAATAAGAATACTGGCTGGAGTCGAAAATAGATTAGAATCCCTTTCTGTGGAGATAAAAGAAGTAAAAGCTAGTCAGGATGAAATAAAAAAATACTATAACTGAGCTGCAATCTTGAATGGATGCCGTGGCAGCAAGGATGAATGAGGCAGAACAGAGAATCAGCGATATAGAGGACAAACTTATGGAGAATAAGAAAGCAGACAAATAGAGGGAGAATAAGACAAAAGAGCATGATTTAAGAATTAGAGAAATCAGTGATTCATTAAAAAGGAAAAACATCAGAATCATAGGGGGTCCCAGAAGAGGAAGAGAAAGAAATAGAGGTAGAAGGGTTATGTGAGCAAATCATAGCAGAAAACTTTCCTAACCTGGGGAAAGACACAGATATCAAAATTCAGGAAGCACAGAGGACTCCCATTAGATTCAACAAGAACTGACCATCAACAAGGCATATCATAGTCAAATTCACAAAATACTAAGGCAAGGAGAGAATCATGAAAGCATCAAGAGGAAGAAAAGTCCTTAACCTACAAGGTAAGGCAGATCAGGTTTGCAGCAGACCTATCCACAGAAACTTGGCAGGCCAGAAAGGAGTGGAAGGATATATTCAATGTGCTGAATCAGAAAAATATGCAGCCAAGAATTCTTTATCCAGCAAGGCTGTAATTCAAAATAGAAGGAGAGATAAAAAGTTTCCCAGACAAACACAAATTAAAGGAGTTGGTGACCACTAAACCAGTCCTGAAAGAAATTTTAAGGGGGACTCTGAGGGGAAAAAAGACATACATATATACATACATACATACATACATACATACATACACACATACATAAATACCAAAAGCAACAAAGATTAGAAAGGGCCAGAGAACACCACCAGAAACTCCAACTCTACAAGCAACATAATGGCAATAAATTTGTATCTTTCAGTACTCACTCTAATCGTCAATGGACTCAATGCTCCAATAAAAAGACACAGAGTAACAGAATGGATAAGAAAACAAGATCCACCTATATGCTGTTTACAAGAGACCCACTTTAGACCTAAAGACACCTTTAGATTGAAAGTAAGGGGATGGAGAACCATCTATCATGCTAATGGTCAACAAAAGAAAGCCAGAGTAGCCATACTTATATCAGACAATCTATACTTTAAAATAAAGACTGTATCAAGAGATGAAGAAGGGCATTATATCATAATTAAGGGGTCTATCCACCAAGAAGACTTAACAATTGCAAACATTTATGTGCCAAATGTGGAAAAACCCAAATATATAAACCAATTAATCACAAACATAAAGAAACTCGTTCATAGTAATACCATATTAATAGTAGGAGACTTCAACACCCCACTCACAGCAATGGACAGATCATCTAATCAAAAAATCAACAAGGAAACAATGGCTTTGAATGACACACTAGACCAGATGTACTTAATAGATATATTTAGAACACTTCATCCTAAAGCAGCAGAACATACATTCTTCTCCAGTGCACATGGGACGTTCTCCAGAATAGACCACATACTGGGACACAAATCAGCCCTCAGCAAGTACAAAAAGATCAAGATCATACCATGCATATTTTCAGACCACAATGTTAGGAAACTCAAAATCAACCACAATAAAAAATTTGGAAAGGTAACAAATACTTTGAGACTAAAGAACATCCTACTAAAGAATGAATGGGCCAGCCAAGAAGTTAAAGAAGAAATTAAAAAGCATATGGAAGCCAATGAAAATGACAACATCACAACCCAAAACCTCTGGGATGCAGCAAAGGCAGTCATATGAGGAAAGTATATAGCAATCCAGGCCTTCCTAAAGAAGGAAGAAAGATCTCAGATACACAACCTAAACTTATACCTTAAAGAACTGGAAAAAGAACATCAAATAAAACCCAAAACCAGCAGAAGACAGGAAATAATAAAGATTAGAGCAGAAATTAATGCTATCGAAACCAAAAAAAAACCAGTGAACAGATCAATGAAACCAGAAGCTGGTTTTTTGAAAGAATTAACAAAATTGATAAACCACTAGCTAGCTTGATCAAGAAGAAAAAGGAAAGGACCCAAATAAATAAAATCAGGAATGAAAGAGGAGAGATCACAACCAACACAGCAGAAATAAAAACAATAATAAGAGAATATTATGAGCAATTATATGCCAATAAAATGGGCAATCTGGAAGAAATGGACAAATTCCTAGAAACATATACACTACCAAAACTGAAACAGGAATAGAAAATTTGAACAGACCCATAACGAGTATAGAAATCGAATTACTAATCAAAAATCTCCCAAAAAAGCAAGAGTCCAGGGCCAGATGACTTTCCAGGGGAATTCTACCAAACATTTAAGGAAGAGTTAGCACCTTGTCTCTTGAAGCTGTTCCAAAAAATAGAATGGAAGGAAAACTCCCCAACTCTATGACACCAGCATTACCTTGATTCCAAAACCAGACAGAGACCCGACTAAAAAGGAGAACTATAGACCAATTTCCCTGATGAACATGGATGCAAAAATCCTCAATAAGATATTAGCCAACCGGATCCAATAATACATTAAAAAAATTATTCACCATGACCAAGTGGGATTTATACCTGGGAGGCAGGGCTGGTTCAATATCTGCAAAACAATTAACATGATTCATCACATCAATAAAAGAAAGGACAAGAACCATATGATTCTCTCAATAGATGCAGAGAAAGCATTTGACAAAATACAGCATCCTTTCTTGATAAAAACCCTCAAGAAAGTAGGGATAGAAGGATCATACCTCGAAATCATAAAAGCCATATGCTAATATCATACTCAATGGGGAAAAACTGAGAGCTTTCCCCCTAAGGTTAGGAACAAGACAGGGATGTCCACTCTCACCATTGTTATTCAACATAGTATTAGAAGTCTTAGCTTCTGCAATCAGACAACACAAAGAAATAAAAGGCATCCAAATTGGCCAGGAGGAGGTCAAACTCTCACTCTTCACAGATGACATGATACTCTATGTGGAAAACCCAAAAGATTCCACCAAAAAAACTGCTAGAACTGATTCAGGAATTCAGCAAAGTTGCAGGATATAAAATCAATGTACAGAAATCGGTTGCATTCCTATTCACCAACAATGAAGCAACAGAAAGAGAAATCAAGGCATCAATCCCATTTACAATTGCACCAAAACCATAAAATACCTGGGAATAAATCTAACCAAAGAGGTGAAAAAATCTATACACTGAAAACTATAGAAAGCTTATGAAATAAATTGAAGAAGACACAAAAAAATGGAAAAGATTCCATGCTCCTTGATAGGAAGAACAAATATTGTTAAAATGTTGATATTAGCCAAAGAATTCTACATATTCAACGCAATCCCTATCAAAATAACACCAGCATTCTTCACAGAGCTAGAACAAATAATCACAAAATGTGTATGGAACCAGAAGAGACCCTGAATTAGCCAAAGCAATCTTGAAAAAGAAAACTAAAGCAGGAGGCATCACAATCTCGGACTTCAAGCTATACTACAAAGCTTCAAGACAGTATGGGACTGGCACAAGAACAGACACTCAGTTCAATGGAACCGACTAGAGAACCCAGGAATGGACTCACAAACGTATGGCCAACTAATCTCTGACAAGGCAGGAAAGAATATCCAATGGAATACAGTCTCTTCAGCAAGTGGTGCTGGGAAAACTGGACAGTGACATGCAGAAGAATGAACCTGGACCACTTTCTTACACCATACACAAAAATAAACTCAAAATGGATGAAATACCTAAATGTAAGACAGGAAGCCATCAAAATCCTCAAGGAGAAAGCAGGCAAAAACCTCTTTGATCTTGGCTGCAGCAACTTCTTACTCAACACGTCTCCGGAGGCAAGGGAAACAAAAGCAAAAATGAACTACTGGGACCTCATCACAATAAAAAGCTTCTGCACAGCAAAGGAAACAATCAGCAAAACTAAAAGGCAACTGACAGAATGGAGAAGATATTTGCAAACAACATATCAGATTAAAGGGTTAGTATCCAAAATCTATAAAGAACTTATCAAACTCAACACCCAAAAAGCAAACAATCCAGTGAAGAAATGGGCAAAAGACATGAATAGACACTTCTCCAAAGAAGACATCCAGATGGCCAACTGACACATGAAAAAATGCTCAACATCACTCATCATCAGGGAAATACAAATCAAAACCACAATGAGACACCACCTCACACCTGTCAGAATGGCTAACATTAACAACTCAGGCAACAACAGATGTTGGCAAGGATGCGAAGAAAGAGGATCTCTTTTGTATTGCTGGTGGGAATGCAAGCTGGTGCAGCCACTCTGGAAAACAGTATGGAGGTTCCTCAAAAAACTAAAAATAGAACTACCCTATGACCCAGCAATTGCACTACTAGGTATTTATCCAAGGTATACAGGTGTGCTGTTTCGAAGGGATATATGCACCCCAATGTTTATAGGAGCACTATCAACAATAGCCAAAGCATGGAAAGAGCCCAAATGTCCATCAGTTGATGAACGGATAAAGAAGATGTGATATATATATGTATACGTATATATACATATATATATGTATATATATATGTATATATATGTATATATATATACATATATATACATATACACACACACACACACATATACATACAATGGAGTATTACTCGGCAATGAAAAAGATGGAAATCTTGCCATTTGCAACTATGTGGAGGGCATTATACTAAGCGAAATTAGTCAGAGAAAGACAAATATCATATGACTTCACTCATACGAGGACTTTAAGAGACAAAACAGATGAACATAAGGGAAGGGAAGTAAAAATAATATAAAAACAGGGAGGGGGACAAAATATAAAAGACTCTTAAATATGGAGAACAAACAGAGGGTTACTGGAGGGGTTATGGAAGGGGGATGGGCTAAATGGGTAAGGGGCATTAAGGAATTTACTCCTGAAATCACTGTTGCACTATATGCTAACTAATTTGGATGTAAATTAAAAAAAATAAAATTAAAAAAAAAGAAAAGAAAAGAAATGGTCCCTCCCCGATACAGACAATAAATACCAGAAGATTGATTCAAAAAAAAAAAAAAAGATGTGGTATATATACAATGGAATATTCCTCAGCCGTAAAAAATAATGGAATCTTGCCAGTTGCAACAACATGGATGGATCTAGAGAGCATAATGCAAAGTGAAATAAATAAGTCAGTGAGAGAAATACAAATACCATATGATTTCACTATATGTGGAATTTAAAAAACAAAACAAAGAAAAAAGAGTCAAACAAAAAAACCTAGACCTTAAATATAAAGAACACACTGGTAGCTGTCAGAGGAGAGGAGGTAGGGGGATGGGTAAAATAGGTGGACAGGATTAAGAGTACACTTACTGTGATAAGCACCAAGTAATGTATAGAATTGTTGAATCAATTTTAAATTAATTTATTCAAAAGAAAATTAAAATAATTACTGAGAACCTACTATGTGCCAGTCACTGTGCTGGCAATATAAAGTCCCTGTTCTAATAAAGCTTACATTAAAATAAAGGAAGGCAAACAATAACCAAATAAATGTGTATTATTATGCAAGGTGGTAAGTGTTGTTACAAAGAATAAAGCAAAGAGGAAAGAGAGTAATAAGTGATATGGGGTGGGTACTACTTTATGTTTATTAATAACACTTTTGATTTATATTTCTTAAAAACAATCAAGTTACTTTAATTTTGAATTACAGGCATTCCAACTTCTCAGTGCACCTGAGTTTGGGGATGGCTCTCTAGTCTTTAGCATGTCCTTGTTTCCATCCAGCTCTACCTATTGCTGGAGAATACTGAACACTATGGAGTATTAGCAAGAGATGGACTCAACGGCCGAAGAGCTGGCCATCTCCATCAATAAGATCTTGAACACACTAGTGTTGACAACAATTAAACAGTGTAAAATATGAACAAATATTTATAGTTTGCACAATACTAATAAATAACCAATTACAATCTTCATGAAATGGACAGCAAAGTCACGTGGAAGCATCCAGCTCACTGGACAGTGCAAGCAGCATGGTAAAATGCAGCTGCTGAGGTTCTGTGGGCAGCTGCCAACTTCCTGAGCATTCTGTCATCCAGAGCTTGGTCTAAAAAGCAAGGTCTGGGTAGGAGTGGGACAAATGAGCTAAAAGCTTTGAAGGGCCTTAAAACAGATCTGTTTAAACCAAGCATTGATGAAGAAGCTTTTAGACTCTAAATCTGAAATCCAGCCAGACCCTTACCAACAGTTCCTCCTCATTCACTAGTAGCTGTAACAGCAATCGCAATGGAAGCAAATGCCTAGGAAATAGTCATAAACCGGTTCTTTGGCCATTAGCACTGATAATGCAGCCAGGGGGATTCAGCGTTCACCTAAGGTGACTGGCTCATGAGTCCCTACAATGTAAGTAAACTTTCACGTGCATGTGGGCACATACAAATGTGGATGCACATGCAAGGTGATCTGTGTACATGGGAATTCTTTTCCAGGAAGAAGTTCTATAGACTTCATCAGATTCTCAAAGGAGACGGTGACCCAGTAAAGCTTGGGTCAAGGATCAGCCTCCTGTACCTTAAGTTGAAATATCTAATTCAGCCACGAAAGACTATCTTAGTTAGCATTAATGCCATGGAATTAATGCCACACTAATCCTAGCATGCTGACAATCTCTCTCAGAGTTACAAAACATCCCAAACCTTGTGAGTTCAGTCTCCTGGACAGGATGGCAAAATAATGTTTATTATGTATGAAGACCTATGTTAGGCACTTTTAAAAACACATCACTGTGTTAGATATCTATTGCTGCACAGTAAACCACCCCAGACTTAGTAGTGTTATTTACTCATGATTCTGTAAGGTCGGCAACTTGGATTGGGCTCAGGTGGGCAATTTTTGGAGGTTTGGAATCCTACAATATCACGTTTTTCACATTCATTAGTCAAGGCACGTCCCAAGACTGGAAACAGACTCCACTTCCTAACTGGAGGAGACACCAAGTCATATCGCAATTCACATTATACACAGAAGAATCATTGCAGCAATTCTGCAAACAATCTACTATATCTGCATGGTGAAGAATTTATGGTTAAATAATGTCTGACATTTTCTCAAAAAGTCTCAGAAAAAAATTGATGGGGTAGTAATTGAAACAGAAATAGCAAAAAGAGATCATTGTTAAAACTTGATGATGGGCAAATGCAATTATTTACATTAGTCTCCCTAGCATTTCTTTTTGATTTTTTTCTTTGGATTTCCATCTTTCTGCTTACATTGCCCATCTGTTCTTGCATGCTGTCTCTTTTATCCAAGAGAGCCCTTAGCATATTAATCATTGCTGTTTTAAATTCTCAGTCTGATAATTGTAACATCCTGCCATGTCTGGTTCTGATGCTTGCTCTATCTCTTTAAACTGTGTGATATTTTTTGTTTGTTTGCTTTTTACTTTTGGTATGCCATGTAATTTTTTTCTTGATAGCCAGATATGTTTTGGGGTAAAGGTATTGTTGTAAATAGGTCTTTCATAATGTGGTAGTGGCTGGGCAGAGATACTCTATAGTCCTATGATCAGGTTTCAGTCTTTTAGTGAGCCTATGTCAGGACTGTGAACTTCACAAGTCTTTCTCAGTTTCTTTTCTCCCCTGTTAGGTGGCACAAGGTGGCTGGAGCCAGCTGAAATTGGGTATTTCCCTTCCCCAGGTCAGTTAGGCTCTGATGATACCTTGCCAGGTTAGGCTCTGGTTAACTAGCTGCTCCTGATGGCAGGTCTTGTTAAGAAGAGAGTGCTCCAGCATATTTCAAACTTGTTTATTTTCCCCTCCTTTTGCTAGAAGCATGATGGGATTTTTCTCCCATATTTACCATGGGAATCTGGTAAATCTCACAATATTGTTGTGTGTGTGTGGGGGGGGGGGTAGTCCCCTTATGCCTGCATCTCCCTGTTGTGTGTTTTTTTTTCTTTTTTTCAGAGAGAGACAGACAGAGAGAGAGAGAGAGAGAGAGAGAGAGAGAGAGCAGAGGAAGGGCAGAGGTGGTGGGGAGACACAGAATCCAAAGCAGGCTCCAGGCTCTGAGCCGTAAGAGCTGTCAGTACAGAGCCGGACATGGGGCTTGAACTCACGAGCCGCGAGAAAATGACCTGAGCCAAAGTCGGACGCTTAACTGACTGAGCCACCCAGGCACCCCCTCCCTGTTGTTTTTAACTCTGAGACTTGTCTGCATTGAGCCTCCAGCAGTTCGTCAATTATGATTTGGGTTTTCCTACCTGGCACT